>NW_017566993.1:0-422162 GCF_001661265.1 Saitoella complicata NRRL Y-17804
ACCCTAACCCTAACCCTAACCCTAACCCTAACCCTAACCCTAACCCTAACCCTAACCCTAACCCTAACCCTAACCCTAACCCTAACCCTAACCCTAACCCTAACCCTAACCCTAACCCTAACCCTAAGTACGACGACGACGAATCGAGAGGACTTAGCAGCGAATTCTACGGCCTTGGGCTGCGTTGGATGGCACAGGCCGCGCTGATGGCATGGGCCGTCGACGTAAAGCCCATCTTCGTCGCTCTGTCTACTTTCAAGATGCCTCAGTTTACGAAGCGCACAACTTTGAATTCGTCACCGAGAGGAGTTTGGGATACTGGGATCAGAAGTGTTGGAAGATTAACCAGTACACGATGGTAATGCCGTACAAGGGAAATGGGGAAGGAGTGGCCGTGAAGTACATGGTGAGGTATCCGCACGGGCGTGGGAAGGAGATGTAGGGAGGAGACGGAGGATCAGGACAGGTTATGGGTCCGGATGGTGTACGACGTCTGATTAATCTGTTACGAAAATTGATTAATACCTAATGATGAGTAATGTAGAGCATGCCTCCTCCTACCACTTCTCAATCGCGAGTGATCGTCACCTTCTTCTGTATGATATATCATCGACTACCGTATCAGATTTGTAGTCGGAAACAGCACTTGGTCCCGAGGCAGCGGTCGCAACACCCAAAGGCAACACGGTCCGGGAGTAAAACCCGTGCCTGGCCACCGGCGGTTGACATGTCCGTCTCTCACACGCACGCACCATTGACATTGGCCATATGAGGTGACTTACCTCGAGCACAGGCGTAAACTCATCCCGAGAGGTAGGTGGTATAATACAGCTTCAGCTGTCACATGAATTAAAGACTATTCAAACAATACTCAAAAGCCAAGCGCTCAAAAACCACGCTCAAGTTCCATCCTATCGTACCCTCTCCCTCTATGATCCACTCACAACTCCTTCTTCTCCTCCGGAACATGCTCCCTCTGGAACTTCTTACTAAACACCGTCTGCACAACCCCCTGCACAGCAAAGAACCCAACAGCCCCCGCGACCCCAAGCCCAAATGTCTTCCACGTCAACTCACCACGCGCATACTTCTTATACCCCGTAACCCCCAAAAACGCCAATCCGATCGCATCGACGACGAGTCCGACCATTGCGTTCGTTTCGCCGATGTCGCGGTGGATAACGCGTTTGGCGGAGGCGGCGGAGCGGGATGCGGTAGTGCGTGCGTCGGAGGCGAGGTCGTGGGCTGCGTGGGTGAGGTTGTGGGCGGCTTTTTCGATTTTTTGGGCGCCGATTGCAGCTTTTTCTTCGCCTTCCTCCACGACCTCTCCGATCTTGTGCTTTACCTCCTGCGCTTTCTCCTCGACATTCTCCGCAGCAGCCTTCGCATGCGCTTTCATCTCCTCCGCCTCCACCCTCGCCCTCTCAGCCGCGGCCTTAATCGCCTCCTCTTGTTCCTTCTTTGCCTCTTCAGCCATGCGGTCTTGACGGGCAGCGATTTCGCGGGCTTCGGATTGTGTGTTGGTCTGGATTTCTTGGGTGAGGAAGTCGTGGGGGACAACGGTGACGGAGCCGGAGTCGACGTCGATTGTGGATGTGGTTTCTGGGACGTCTTCGGCGATGACTTCTGGGACGGGGTTCGCCATTTTTTCTTCGGGGGTTCTGAGGGATGGTTAGCATACATCCCGGTCAAGAGAGGGAAGGGAGAGCTTACTGCTCGGGACCGCGCTTAGCCATGTCTGCGTAGGATGCCATTGCGAGTCGTTGAAGGAGATGAACAGAGGAGGGTTAGGGAGTTAGGACAAGTGGACGATCGGATGTTAAGTACAGCGGCGGGGGTGTGGCTGGTGAAGCCTGATCAGCCAGTGACGTGTGTGCGGTGGGCTGTGGCGCAGGCCGTCGGTGATGTCATCGCGTGTCTACGTTACACTGCGTACGCGAAGAAGCCCCGTCCCCCTCCTCTGCACTCTTAGCCCCCTACTACGACTGGATCTCCACCGTCCTCGCCATGCCCAAACCCCCCTACTACGACAACCCAACAAAATTCCCCTCCCCGACAGCCAACTACCGCCAAACCCCCCACCTCTACCGCATCCACCGCGCCGAAACCGGCGTATTGACATGCGAACCCTACAAGAGCGAGATATGCCCTCACTGGCGTTTCCGGACCCCCGAGATTGCGACGCGCAGTGCGCGGGAGATTGAGGGCATGTTCGAAGGGTATTTGGAGAGGATGGACAAGGAAGAGGGAGGAGGGGTAGAGTGGCAACGAGCCTTTGTGGGCGCGGATATGTGTAGGAAGTTTATCCAGATGGGCATGACGCGCGCCAAACGGTACGCGAACCACGCCTCCGGCCGAAAGTACGCTGAAGACGGGACGATCATACCGATCGTCGAACTTGATCAGACGAAGTTGGAGGCGAGTGAGATCTTCAAGCGGGTGTGGAATCAGGTGCGGTTGGATGAGAGGTATGTTAAGGCGAAGGAGGAGTGGGGCAGGTTAGTAAGGGGGTGGGAGAGGGAGGTTAAGAGGGGGGTGAAAAGAGAGGTGAAGGATGAAGATGTTGAGCATGCGGCTCCGAGGGGTAAACCACGGAGAGTAAAGGTCAAGAAGGGGGTAAAGGAAGAGCAGGATAGTGACGCATAGCCCGTACCACACCCACGCCACAATCTCTCAAGTGTTGGGTTCGTCCGGAGGAGGGGGATCAGAATCAAGAGGTGATGTATACTTAGAGCCAGCCGTTAGAGGGATGTCGATGTGCGGTTGGGGTTATGGTTACGGCGTTAGGCTATGAGCGATTCAGACATTTGACTTTCTGTATTCTCGCAAGCTATCGTAGATTAATTTCGAGAATGATACGTTCTCATGCTGTCTTCCCCTCACATTCCAGAATATGCCTCGTTCATAGATCATCCTCCGTACCGTAAGACGTGTATGGTAGCGTTTCCTCCAGTAATGCCTAACAACAGACATCATTAGTCAAATATCCTCTAGGGGTTTTCGCACTCCACCAACAACACCCCACAAGTCCAACAAGGCACACCAAATGAAACCCAGGTTCAGAAGGAAGGCAGTCGGGAATCTCCACATATGACACTTCGGAGATCGAAAGGTAAACATCCAGACATTCATCATTTTAGGTTCATGGTGTGCCATGGACCTTGCGGGGTCGTGCATAAAAGAGATATTTAACATACCATAGTCTTTCCCCAATCGGCTGGGGTTCTCGGCCGGTAGCTCGTACTCGTTGCACGTCGGCGTAATGCGTGCTGATTGATCTCTAAACAAACATGAGTCAACGCCGTACTCTCATCGACTTCTGGCTCGCCTCATCTTCCTCCATCGCAGTCACACACACGGAGAAAGAATATTTCAATGTTCAGAAGGAAGGCAGTCGGTATTCTCCACATATGACACTTCGGAGATCGAAAGGTATACATCCGAATATTCATCATTTTGAGGTCTTCCTTCTTCGTGTATCCGCAAGACCGCAACGGGGTGAGAAAGAGACGATGATGGCAAGGACTTACCTTTTGTTTTGTTTTTATATTCGTTAGCGTCACCGTTGTTTGAAGAACGGGATACGCTCTGTCATTCGAGTCTGAATGAACGATGTCTTGTGCCGGTGCATTACAGCGTCACCGCGGAATGCGGGATACGCTCGCACCGTTCACGTCTTCACCTATCCCCACCTCTTCTTCCCACCTCTCTTCTTCTTCCTCTTCTTCTTCTTGTCCTTCTTCCTCCCATCCCCCTCCTCGTCAGTATACTCCTCATCATCATCATCCCCATCTTCCCTTTTAACGCTATCATCGACTTCGAACTCCCCACTCTCAAGCGCCTCGTCCAAGCACTTTTGCAATTTTTCTAACCATTCTCGGCGTTGCTTCGTGATGTAATAGTCCCCTTCGGAGCCGTATTCGAAATTGAGACCGAGATCGACGGTGCATTTCTCGTTTCCGATGGTGTTTTGCAAGACGAGGGCTTCAATGAGGTGGTCTGGGACCATTGGAAGCGGCGGGTAGATCTCGGAAAAGATGGGGTTGGGTGCGCCTTCTCCGATCGGCTCGAACTGCAAGAACAGAAATGGGGAATGCCGCTTGAGTATCGATGCGCGGCCTTCGAGGACCAACCCCACGATGGCGACATGCTCTTCCATGACGGATTCCTCATCATGCATCCACGCTCTCCAAACCCCCATGAAGTGCGCCAAGAAAGGATTCATCTCCAACGGCCAATTTCGATAATACCACCACAACACAAATGTCGCCGTCATCTTCGCAACATTCGAAGTTTGATTCTCGATAGCGCTCACCAAACGACAACACAATTCAAACCCATTCTCAAGCAACGGATACCGCGACTCGATTTCGCGGGCAAGATCGGAGAAGGAGAGGGTGTAATCTTCCACCTCGAGAATATGCCAGATATCAATCGGGAGGTCAAAATACAGCGGCGCGAACGTATCCGACTTCAATGGTCGCTCGATCGGCAAACCAGCATCCTTCAACGCATAAAAGTATGGCGAGTACTTGAGATGCTCAGGTAGAGGCTCTGGAGGTGGTACCCAATCCGGAGGCGGCTTACTGGGACGCCTCTTCCTCGGTTGAGATAGATGATCTCTTGGTTGATCTGTGCTTATTGCGTCGGTCATTATATGCAATCCCTTAAAAGGGCGACATTGTCTGTCGTGGACTATTGATTATTGGTGGTGGGTGGACCTGTTGGTTTTGTCTTTTCGGTCGTCGAGATGAACTTCGAGGATTTCTGACCGCAACCGAGCTTTCGGTACATGAGCCGAGGATTTGATGCTTTTTAATGGTAGCACGCATTCAGACGATTCTTTCAAATTTGAATGACTTATTTCTTATTTTTCCTGATGTATCTTTATTATTGAGTTCCCCATGACGCTTCTCCCTCGCAACTTCCCGAGGCCCTTCCAATCCCAGCTGCAGCAACGCAAAGGAAAACACCAAAAAGGATCAGGCCTTCAGATCAATTGCGTCCAACCATGTCTCTCCCTACCGCCGCCGACGCTCAGCGCTACCTCGCCATCTTGGATCGCGAGCTTTCCAAGTGTACGTTCCCCTTCTTTTCCTTCTCTCTCCCGAATTCCACGGTCGCAGCCGCATCGATCCCTGTCCTTCCTCCAAACCTCTCTCTACAGTTACTAACTATTGCTCAGACCCCATTGCAGTCCGCCTCGAGCAGCAGCTCGGTGTCCAGAAGAACTATATCGCTCTCGGCCTCACCGCCGTCTACACCCTCCTCCTCTTCCTCAACACCGGCCTCTCCCCCCTCCTTGCCAACCTCATCGGTTTCGCACTTCCCGCATTCTACTCCGTCAAGGCTATCGAATCTACCGGAACCGCGGACGACACCAGGTTGTTGACCTACTGGGTCGTCTTCGGCGGACTCAGCGTCCTTGAATTCTGGTCCAAGACGATCGTGCGTCTCTCTCCCCTCTACTCCCCATACTCCGTCGCAATTTCTAACTCGTTGTCTAGTTGTACTTCATCCCCTTCTACTACCTCACCAAATCCATTTTCCTCCTCTGGCTCGTCCTCCCCCAGTTCTCCGGCGCTGAGTATGTTTACCGCACTTTCCTTCGCGGGTACGTCAGGAAGTACGTCGTGAACGCTAAGCCCGCTGCGACTGCCACTGGAGCGAGGACCGCGCAGGCCACTACCACTGGGTTCTCTACTATGTAAGTGTGAGAGTACCTTGGAGGAGCGTGGTGTGGGGGTGTGTATGACGAGGCGGGGGAATGGTGAGGGGAGGCGGAATGGAGAATGGTGAGGGGAGGCGGAATGGAGAATGGTGAATGGATCATACGAGATCATGGGATTGCGGGCTTTGAGGGAAGAGTATACTATACGTTGAAGATACGAATCGGAATAAGTTATTATCCAAACTGTATCCAATCGGCGTAGGTCCCACGCATTCATTGTGTTCGATTGTCTGTACGTTATTGGCTTGAATATTGATAGGCGAACTCATCATAAGGCTGGTTACGCATTGACATACCTCCAAAGGCAGTGAGGAACGTATCGACAATCAATGCACGGTCCTCAAGGTCTGTTTGTGCAGTAATCTTCGTGACGCCGTCAATCTATCCGGTGTTCTTCGATTGGTTAATCATCTAAGTTTGTAATCGTTGTACGACATGTTCGAGTTGCTATCGGTGAGGTATGAGACTCCTGTTATCTAGACCTGTCACCACCGGCCATATCCTGTTCCCCATTCCCATCTTCCTCTTCCCTCCTCCTCCACGCCGTCCGCCTCCTCCGTCTCCTCGAACTCCCTTCCCATTCCTCGCGTAAAGTACAAAGTCGACCATGATTATGAGGAATCGAGTGAACAATTGACAAGTCAGATCATAAATCATTCATGGACCTCAACGACAGTGTGCCAATGAACGCGCAACCATCCAAGAACTCCATGCATCACAGCCCAAGTTAACCAATACGCCGTACATCCCACAATATGCAACCCGCCATTTTGCCTCGGCTAGGGAGTTCTTAGAAGCCGGAGACACGGTCCAGCAAGCTTTCCCAGGACGAGCGCGCGCGGGGTGGGGTGTGGACCCGTGATTTTGCACGTGTTACTTAGCCAAGGCCCTGCCCTGCTAATCTTATCAGGTTCTATCGGAATGGTGACGACCGAACCCGGCTGTCTCCCGGCATACGTCATTGCCAACATTGGACGTTCGTTTCCCAGGGTGTGTACCTTGGCGTTTCGACGGGAGTGACTGACTCGACCGAATGTACACGCACGCACGCTAGTGTGATTGTCCTTTCTGTGGGTGCTACTTCACAAGTGTTGCATACGGTTGCGGTTTGTGCACTCAGACTATTTCCTCGTTCTCGAAATGCGTCACGTCACGTCCGGTGGTTTCTTACTATAGCAGTAGTCAAAATTAGAAAAAAAGGACGATTTATAAGGAAAAAGAATCAATCGCACATGTCGCCAACTTTAGCGAGTCGCATTCTATCTTCCATACCGTTGCCTTGTATCAATTCGGATCACAATCATCAACTGCGTCGTCTATCGGAGATGTTTCTGCTAAATTCGGTCTCGGTAAAGGGACACTAGTCTTATACACCAACCGTGTGACGACAGCGTTGATGGGGCTGTATAAAGATGTTGTGAAAATGGCCTTCTGATGTCAACAAACGTCGAATGCGAACCGTGCTTCGTGCCGACCGCAATAAACGTGCATTCGCGGGTTGTGTTGTACCGTATAAGCTCAATGGACAACATTGAGATTTGACCGGTAGCGGAATCTTCCCGAGCAACATTCGGTGGTTCATTCACATCGAGGCCAGGATTTTCAATGCGGGCGACTGCATGAACAGCAGCAGCAACTTCAGCTCGTTGTGTAGCATCCCTTCCAAGCAGCATATCATCCTCAGGGGAATGCAAAAGCGTGGGGTTGATGTTGATCGGAGTATCCGTTGATACCGAAGATGGTTCGGCAGGAGCGTGTCGAGCAATGTTACCGCGGGGTGTTAGCGTGATCGTGCGTCGTGCAAATCGTCTGCGTCGTCATCTACCGAAACCATGATGTTTCCGTCGAGTGAAATAGCGAGTGGTCTGAGACCATGACGTGCACCTAGGATAGGCTCAAGTGGAAAGTAGCGTTTGAACTTCTTCTGAAGCACCTGCCTAGGCTCTGCTTCACGCAAATCACCGTTACCCGTGCTGAATCTAAGCTTCTCGGCGGCCTTCCACAAATTCGTCTGGTTATTGATTTTGGTGAGGATAACCTACCAGCTGAAGTTGGGTTGAGCTTCGATGAGCTCTCTGAAGCGTGAATCATTCCGTTTGCAGGTCTCCGTACGGCTGGACGTAAGTCTGTCGACGTCACGCTCCCAAAGCTCGATAAGGTACTCCAACGACGTCTCATCATTCCAGCGAAACTGACCACCACAGGCGTTGTTGTTCTTGGCCTGGCTGTTCTTTTCCGCCTTTTGGCTTTCGCAACTTGCGTGGTTCCAGAGACCTTACCAGCCCGTTCGACAACTAGGAGCGATATGCTGAACCAGTGAAGCTTGTTAAGCAGGTGTATGAGGTATCTATTGAAAGCTCTGATGTAGGCGATTATTCTGATGGGATGTATGCGACGATATCACATAAACTGAAAACGGACATAAGCATCCAGTCATGCATGAAGGGCAAGAATGCCGTCAACTTACCAGTTCCAGAAGGATACGATGCAACCAGGCAAAAGCAAGCAAAAGCAAGCAAAAGCTGAGTGTATGCTGCAACCTTCAATCGTGTTGGGTAGCAATGGTAGGGAGTCTCGAATGCCTCGTATGCTGGCGTAGTGGTGCTGCACATGCCTTAGCCTAATGTCGACCCTCCCTAGCTTAATGTAGGTTTGCCATGGTCTAATGTCAGGTCCCTGTCTGAGAAATCGCTGATTATATGCGAAAATGGGAACTTGAAAAAACGGTGGGTTAGCCAAAACCAAGGCCTTTTATCCCGTTTAAACGGTAAGTATACAGAAAACGCTTATTTTCTAATTGTGACTACCCCTTACCTCTGTTCCATTCAATGTTAGACTACGTTCGTTACATGCGGGACAGAATGTACGCCAGCGTAAATCATATGCATTGATAATCGGTATCTCTAAAACCCATAAAACGCCCTCCCAATACTCATACTGATCTTCGTACTCATTCATTCGACTCCATCCCCCATCCCTTAGTTCTTCAACAAATCCTTCAACGCCGCCCTCTTCTCCGGCGTCAACGTACTCGGCATCTTCACCTTAAACACAACAACCAGGTCACCCCTCTCCCCCGGCTTCTTGCTAATCGGCATGCCATGGCCCGGGAACCTGACTTCTTGTCCGGGCTGGACGGGTTGTGTACCTTGTACCCGGAGCTTCTTTCCCTCGATTGTTTCGACGTCACGAGAGTATCCGGTTAGTGCCTCGACGAGAGGGAGTTCGACTTCAAGACGGAGGTCGTCGGCGGAACGAGTAAATCGTGCGTGTGGCTTTTCTTCGAGAACGAATTGGATGTCTTGGGCGGTGCCGTTGGGTAGGTCGTCGCCCTCGTTTGGGAAGGTGATTTTGGTGCCGGGTTTCCAGCCTGGCTTGACTTTGATTTCGAGGATTTTCTCAGTTGGTACTCCACCCTTTCTTCTCGTGATCTTCAGACGCTTAGTTGCGCCCTTGAAGATATCCTCCAGAGAAACTGCAAAAGGCTTGGTAATGACCTCCTTCTCTTCCGGTATGCTGCCTGGTCGACGTCCTCGTGGTGCACCACCATTGGTGAAAAACTCGGTTCCGCCCATGGGGATATCATCATCCATGCCCATTCCACCAAACGATGCACCGCCCATTCCACCACCTCCAAACGCATTCATGAAATGGGCAAAGATATCATTCGGGTCACTAGGCGAGAACCCACCCCGTCCCCCACCACCCGGGGGAAAGCCCGAGGTAGAAAACTTGAACTGCGTTCCACCCGGAAACCCTCCCGCACCAAACCCACCCGGGAATCCTCCCGCTCCACCAGGGAACCCGCCAGCGCCGCTAGGCCCAGCACCACCACCACCAATCCCCCCCTTCAATCCTTCCTCGCCCAATTGATCATAGATTTGTCTTTTCTCCGAATCAGACAGCACCTCAAAAGCCTCACTAACCTCCTGAAACCGCTTCTTTGCGCCTTCGACATCGTTCGCGTTACGATCCGGGTGGTGTTTCAGCGCGAGCTTCCGGTACGCTTTCTTGATCTCATCGTCCGACGCACTCTTCTGAACGCCGAGGATCTGATAGTAGTCTTTTCCCATCGTTGTTTCGTGTGTATTCGAGTAGGAATCAAGTGTAGATCAATGGTGTTCCTCCATGGTCATGGGTCGGTGTGGTGTTTTAAGGTTCTGGTCGCGCGTCGGGTGAACCTTCCAGAGAATCCCAGCACATTACATCATTAATCCAGGTATTAACTAGTCACCAATTAAATTTAATCAAAGGTTATGCTTCCTGTGTATCCTGGCCATCAAAGTCCTCGTCCAGCTTCGTTACTGAAGCGTAAATGCTATCCATCTCTCTGTTCTCATTTCCTGCATCCTCTCCCTCTCCTTCACCTTCCATCTCGGCATCCTCTTGATCTTCATGCTCATTCTCCCCCTCACCTTCTCTCACCCCCATGCTTTCCTCTCCAGGTGCATCCTTCTGTAATACTGTCTCCCGTCTCCTCGGCCCCGGATGCTCCACCGCCTCCAAATTCAAGAATCCCCCCTTCTCCCCAATCCACCCCACGAACTCATCAACCCAACACCTCACAACCCACCACGCTCCAAACCCCTCACCACCACCCACCGTAACATCCCTTAACGCAGCACTCATCACCGCCCCCATCACAAGTAAAAACAACTTTGGACTCACCCTCGGAAACCTACTCGGTAAGCGCGTGAGGTACGATGCCCAATGCTCCAACACATCCGAACTCGTATGCTGCTGAACTGGCTGCAACTGTCCCCCCTCACCCGCCCCCCTCGGAAGACTCAAATCAACACCCGCAAGTAGTGCCGGGATCTCCTCTTCCAACACCCTCCTCACAGCATCCTGCCCACACATCGGCACCTCCCTCTCTACTATCCCCCTAATATCAACCAACCGCACCCAATCAACCCTCATCAACTCCCGATCCGCCGGATTGACCAAAAACCGTGCCGCGGCGTGCGCTGTATCATTCACCCTCAACAACCGTCCCAGAAGCCGTGCGAACGCCTCCGCTGGTTTCGCTTTTGCCTCGATGAAGTCGGGGGGACAGCATGCTACTAAACTCGCCCTCAGATGCCCCGGGAGCGTAGAGCTCAACGCCCGCAGCGACGCCAACACGGGTGGTGGCACGACTTGTAGTGCTAATGGCGCAAGTAATCTGACGATCTCCTTATACATCCCCAAATCCGCTCTACTCACCCATCGTCTCAACCCTTCACTTCCACACAAAAGTCGTTGAACGGGCATGGTCAGTCCAGACTGGAAGCCCGCCATACTCGTCAGAAACTGTTTGAGCCGCATGAAGCGAACGGATTCGATGAGTTGAGAGCAGTGTGCGCTATATAGCCCCACCAATATCCCAACGAGGTCTGGATCGTGGCCTTCGGTTGGGAGGTAAGATTGGATCTGTGGTAGTGTGAACCGTGATGAAGATGATGGCAGTCCGCCGTCTGGAGCGGTGGTCAGTGACCCCGTCGCAGGCTGCTCCTCCTTCGCCGCCGCCTTCCCCGACCCAGCAACAGGTGGGAAATGCAGATAATAATCATGATACCCCAAAAACTGCCCATTCGCAACATCCATATCCCCTCCCTCACCAATCTCGATCATCTGTCCTCCTCTCCTCTCCATCCCCTCATCATCATCATCCTCAGACCGTGGGACGTCATCCTCCCCCCTCAACCTAATCCCACAATAATGATACTTACTCTGTCCCCTAACCCCCAACCTCCTCGTCTTAATCCCCCTAAACACAACCCTCACCAACTTACCAAAACTCGCCGGATTCAACGGTTTCATACGTTCCCCCGCACACACCGCTACATAGCGTGCATATATCCTATTCCTCGGCACCGCGATTTCGGGGGGTGCGGGGTCGCATGTGCGGAGGAGGTATGACATTCCGAAGATCTGGCGGTGGCGTTCGGAGGTTGGGGTGTGGGTTGTTAGACGGACGGATTCGGCGAGGGAGGAGAGGGGTTGGGAGAGGGAGTCTTGGGCTATGCGGCGAAGTTCGAGGGTGTCGACGTCGACACTCGTCATATCGGGTGTGGGCGCGGGCGCGGATATTAGTGAGGCTTGGAGTTGTGCTGGGGGTGGGACGGGGGTGCCATGTGCTGTTCCGGTGGTGGAAGCGGCGGAGAGAGGTGGTTGCGTTTGGACTTGGACTGGTGGTTGATCTTGCCCGATCTGCGGTGACGCTTGGTGATGCTGCTGTAACGACACCGCAGCCTGTTGTAATGGCGTAACATCCTGAAACACATTCACATTCACCTCATCCCCAAACGGGCCCTGCTGCTCGTGTCCCCCCTCCCCGGCTCCCTCCATCGACGCAGCGTACGAAGCGTATTCATGTTGTAATGTTGGATCAATTGGGAATTGTTGGTGGTGCGGGTGGGGGGTATGTCGTTGTTGTTGGGCGAGGTGGATTGCTTGTGCGACTTGGTGCTGGTCCAGGGATTTTGGTTCTTGGAAGTATTCCATGGTTGATCGGCGCTCAAAAGGATTGATGAGGGAATTGAAGAGTTGAATAGGTCCTATATGATTATGAACGACCGAGGAAACGGGCTGAATGCTATGGTCGCGATGTTCTTGCCCTCAGTTTCTGGTGTTGTTGTCTGGAGCTTGATTGTTCTCTGGGCAACAGCCTCGCCGATAGTTGCTGTGGTGAGCATGCACGTGATGACATAACCTGACGTATTAAATAACATTCAATTAATGCGCATTTGGGTTGCGCGCGCTCTCGCTCTCACGTGAGGACGGGACGGGACTCGGCAACCAGGCGCCCTAATTGCCATAACCAGCCTGTCGAGCGCACGGACCATCAAAGGAGAGGGTAGAGTTACGAAGCTCGGTCATTCCTCAAGACAGAGATAGTTCGAAAGAAGGGGTGTGTTGAGAGAGCGACGCACCGGATTCTTGAAGGAACGCGTCAATTACGTACGACAGCACCCTCGAGCGGCAACACACTTCGAGCGCGAGGAATAACTGGTGTGTTGGGTGCGCTTCAATCTCTAAGAGCAAGGTCGTACAACGGCTGCTTCGTGTCTTCGACGCTTAAGTTCTTTGTGCCGCTGTCGCTGGAGGGTCATTCGGTACCACCTACTCCTTTCGTGAGACACACAGTACGCCCCTTGACGTCGTACGTACAACATCGCCGAACTCCCCCAACCAAGCCTTCACACGGTCTCCACCAAGGCGAATTTCGTTTCGTTTCTCTGATTGACAGGAGAAAGACAGAGAGAAACTCAAAATGGGCTCCTGCTTCTCCTCAGAAGCCGGAACCGGAGACTTACAAAACGACAGATCCGCCCGTCTAAAAACAACCCGGATAGACAAACAACTCGAAGAAGATGCGCGGAAACTACGAAAGGAGTGTAAAATCCTACTCCTCGGATCCGGGGAATCAGGAAAGAGCACAATCGTCAAACAAATGAAGATTATCCACCAAAATGGGTTCTCGCAGACTGAGCTACTTTTCTATCGGCCGCAGATTTATCGGAATTTGCTTGATAGCGCAAGGACGTTGATTGCTGCGTTACAGGAGAATGAATTACTACCCGCACCCCTCCCTCTTGACCTAGCGGAGGCATCCGCGAAGATTGATGGAGCAATGGTTAACGAAGACTACAAGAGCGTGTTGGACGCGAGCATCGTGAGGGCGTGCGAGAAGATATGGGCGTATCCCGCGACGAAACGAATGGTCGAGGATCCAGCGTTATTCCACACCTTCTACCTCATGGATTCCGCCGAATACTTCTTCGAGGCAGCAGGCCGGATATCGAGCCCCGATTACTGTCCGACCGAGTCTGATGTCTTGAGAGCGAGGACTAAAACAACAGGTATTTTCGAAACGCGATTTACCTCCGGCAACCTCCAAATCCACATGTTCGACGTCGGCGGTCAGCGCTCTGAACGCAAAAAATGGATCCACTGCTTCGAAGCGGTGACCTCCATCATCTTCTGCGTCGCACTCTCCGAATACGACCAAGTCCTCCTCGAAGAGAGTGGGCAAAATAGGATGGAGGAAAGTTTGGTGTTGTGGGAGAGTGTGGTTAATTCCAGGTGGTTTGTGAGGACGAGTGTTGTGTTGTTTCTGAATAAGGTGGATTTGTTTAAGGGGAAGTTGGGGAGGGTCCCGTTGGGGGAGTATTTTCCCGAGTATGAAGGTATGTCATCGATCACCTATCCTCTGTAATGGGGCTTCTTTGGAGTGAGCGTGATTGGCTAACCGTGCGGTGTTTTGCGTTATAGGTGGCCCAGATCCATCGAAAGCGGCTAAATTCATCCTATACAAGTTTACGAAACTGAATCGAGCTGGGTTGAAGGTGTATCCACATCTTACGCAAGCGACTGATACGGGGAATATTCGGTTGGTGTTCGCGGCGGTTAAGGAGACAATTTTGCAGAATGCGTTACAGGATAGTGGAATCCTATAAGAGCGGTGTGGACTTTCGACTTGCGGGGGAGCATGCACTCGTTGATGAGTAGTGAAGGAGATGGATGTGGAAGAGGGATACACACGTAAAATGGAAGAGGGATGAGAATACGGAGGAGGATGCAGCAGAGCAGAGCAAAGCAGCGCAGGATGGACGGGATCTTTGGTCGGTTAATCATGGAGTTTCTTTTTTCGACTCGATTGTTTTTCGCTTGAGGCATAGCGGCCGGGACTACATATCTTCTGCACTTTTGGTACAAGCAAGCTATGACATATATCGTTTTCACCATCTGCCTTGTCTTGCAATTGACGATGACCATTCGACTCTTATCCATTCGACGACGGCAAAGGATATTCCTGGTTCAGTTGCTGTTTCTTTGCCGAGGCTCTTTAGGCAGCTAAGCCATGCAACGCGCAGGGAAGCTACACCGAGAGGGACCATACCCAACACACGCGCTCTCCTCCAAAACACCGTATTACCGTTCTCTCCTTATCGACCGCTCGAGTCAATTGAGCATTAATCCGGTGATCAAGGACGCGTATTGACCGTGGTTTCCATCCTGGTGGTATACTGTCGAGTGTGCAGAAGTGTTTCGGCTGGGAGTAGGAACAAGGGAAGGAGGTCTGTGTACCCGCAGCCCCCAGCAATATACGAAACGAACGACACGTTGAACGCGGCGCAGTTGCAAAACACGACACAACAGGTGCTCCACCACATCGGAGACTGGGTGTTATATCGCTCATCGGTCGATTGCGATTGCAGTGGTGACGAACATCTGTACCGCTGTACACATACGCATATACGTATACATACACTCACGTACACGAACCTGCACACGCGGTTAACTAGGATACGATGATGTCGAGTATGCCTTCAATTCAGCTCGCGCCGCCCCCGGGGAGTGCAGGCAGTGGGTCCATTGCGACGAGTGAGGATGGGACACAAGCGAGTCAGGATCCTTGTTGTCATGGGTGTAGAGGGGTACGCAACTCTACATGGAGGTCATCATCTTGGTTCGTATGCTAATAGTTTGCGTACAGGTCATCGAAGAAGGCTCCGTTGTCGCTTTCGGAGAAAACATCTGGCACGTTGAATGCTTCCGCTGCGCAAAATGCAACTCCCTCGTCGACCACGACTCCAACCTCCTCCTCCTCGCCGACGGCTCCCCCATCTGCGAAAACTGCTCATACAACTGCCGTGCCTGCAACAAACGTATCGATGACCTCGCCATCATGACTGGTGACGAATCCTACCATTCGGAGTGTTTTAGGTGTCGGCTGTGTAAGAGCAAGATCGAGGATTTGGTTTTTGCGAAGACAAGTAGTGGGATTTATTGTATTTCGTGTCATAACGAGCGAATGGCGCGGTCGCGGAAACATCGGACGAGGGATAAAGACGGGACTCGAGCATCTGGTCTACCACGCGATAAGACACTGCCGGAAATCCCCCCCCATCTCGCCTCAAGCCAGTCGACGATGCAATTAAGCGAGATCGCTCGCGCTCGGAGTCCCATTCCGCCTATGTCTTCGCCGGGGTTGAGCGATATCCGCACACCTAGCCCGGCGAATGCGGAGGTTACGCTTGCGCCGCCGCCGACGGAGGTGAGTAAAGCGACGAAACGACAGTCGAGGTTGTTTACGGCGGATATGGATGCGTTGTCGGCTTTTATGCCGCCGCCTTCCCCAACGAGGAGGGCGCCTACGCCTAGTGAAGCTGCTGCGGCGGCTGCTGCGAATAGGAATGGGACGAGTGATTTTATCCCGATCATGTTTGATGAGAAGCCGATGAAGACAAGTAATACCATCGCGACGGGGTTGGGGATGGGTGGTATGGGTGGAGGTGGACAATTCAATACGTGGTCCCCGAAGCAGGGAAGACCGGCCGAATTACGGCAGATGGAAGAACAGTACGACAACGCCAACGCCAACAACGGTACGCCCGGGGTCAGTATGAGCTCGTTACCGTTTAGGGCGCCTAGTGGGTTGGGAAAGACGAGTGCGCTACCGGAAAAGAAGGGTGGGTTCTTGAGTCGGAAACTGAGTTTGGTGAGGAAGAACTCGTTACCCGACGATCAACTCGCGCTACCCAACAATGAGGGTGAGAAGCATTCTCCGCCCTCGAGTCGGCGAAAGTCGTTGAAGGGCTTCGGTGGGTTCAGTGGGTTGAAGAGGACTACGACTTTACAGGATTTGGGGAACTTGGGGCAGGATAATACCGCGATCCCTGAGAGTCCGAGAGGGATGCCGAGACAGGCGAGTGCTAGCCCGCTTGTGCCGAGTCCGAGTATGCAGACGATTGGTGGCTCTTCGCCGGTTCCGCCATTACCGCCTACTCCTTCGTCGGCGAGGTTCGCTACGGTGAGCGGTGGCAAGATCGTTGCGGCTGGCGATAACGGCAATAATGCACCCCAGTTCTCGGAACCGAATTACGGAGCGTTTAATGCGAGTCAGTCGAGTTTGGGGGTGGTGAGCCAGGGACAGGGGGCGCCGAGTGATGTTGGGAGTGCTGCTGCTTCGGTCTTTGCGCCGTCGAGGAAGAGTTCGTATGGATCTGTGTTATCACAACCAGCTCCGGTTGCTCCGGCTGCGCCGTCACCGACGTCGGTGGGTAGCAAACCGAGGTTGGAGGCGAGCAGGAAGAGTTCGAGTACGTCGGTATTGAGCGTACAGGAGTCGTTTGTTGATTTGCCGGAGATTGGGGCGTTGAGTATGGATGATGATGTCGCGAAGTTGATGGCGAAGCATGAGAGTGGGACGTCGACCACCACCATCACCCGGTTGAGTCAGGCCCTGAAGCATGGGCGGAGTCTATCCGACCTCTCGGGTACGAAATCGGTTAAACTTGGACGCGAATCGAGTAGGAGTCCCAAGGCGGCGGGAGGATGGGGGAGGAGGGCGTCGATTACGAGCAGTCCCAGGTTGGATGAGGTTGCGGAGGAAGATGATGAGAAGAAAGCATTGAGAAGGGAGTTGAGGAACTCGAGTCAGAGGATTGTAGAGCTGGAGAGTAAAGTGCTCGAGGATGGGAAGAAACCGACAGAAGAGGAAGTCGAAGTCAATATCCAAGAAAAGAGGAATACGCTCGTTGATCTCGAGGCGAAGCGAGAGATTAGGTTGGCGGAGTTAAGGGCGTTAATGAAGGAACGTACTGAAACGGATGCGGAGATGATGAAAGCGAATATCATTGCGGAGTTGACGGACTCGCTGGACGAGCTGAAGGCTTCCTTTGAGGAGCAGATTGAGGATTTGATCAACCAGCGCAATAAGCTGTTTGATGAGAATACTCGTTTGCAGATGTTGCGTACGCAAGCGATCGAAGAGGCTCATCATCTTAACCAAAAGAATATCGAGCTTACGGATTTGAACAATGAGCTCATGCAGGAGATTCAGAGTAAAGTCAAGACGCACGGACATGGGAAGAGTCCCAATGTCGGTGCGGGACAGAGTGGAGGGTTTGGGTTGTTTGGAAGGGGTCAGAAGGAGAAGGAGAAACAGATGAACTACAACCACAGTCAGGCGAGTTTGGCAAGTAGTGCGACTGCTGTACCTACGCTGCCGATGTCTGAGACGACGCAGACGATCAGTACGATTCTTACGAGTGACCCTGCGGTTGTAGTGGCGGATAGGAAGCTCACGACTGCGGGAACCTTGGACGAGGGCGAAGTCGTGATGGAACCCGCTACGGTTGTGGATCCACATAATCAGGAGTTTACACCGCCTCCCAAGAAGTTCAACTGGAAGAAGGGTGCGAAGGGTGCGGTAAAGGGTTTCAACAAGTTCTGGGCTTCGGAGAACTCTGGGATGCCTGCGGGTGGGACCGGTATGACGATGTCCCAGTCAGCACCGAACGGGTTGAATATCATGAACCTCCCTCGCAGCATCACCATGAACAACCTCAGTGCGATGGCGAAATCGCACTCCTTTCAGCCTAGCAAGTTCGCTCGCTCGGCAAAGTGTGATCATTGCTCTGACAAGCTTCGTGGATCGGAGTTGCGGTGTGTTGCGTGTGGATTCCAGTGTCATACGAAGTGTCTGCCGGATATTGCGGTGAGCTGTATGGGCAGTGGCATCCCCGAACATGACGGTGCGAGTGTGGGTGAGTCCGAGCAGAAATCGGATACATTATTCGGCGGTGATCTGGGCAAACAAGCCGAGCTCGAAGGCCGGCCGATTCCGCATATTGTCACCTGCTGTATCGACGAAGTCGAAAAACGCGGTATGGACTTCGAAGGAATCTACCGAAAGTCGGGAGGCGCCAGCCAAATGCGAACAATCCAAGAGATGTTCGAAGCCGCCTCTGCCCAAGCCGGCGAAGTTGACCTCTCCGAAGCCGGGGACATTTGCGGCGTCACCAGCGTCCTGAAACAATACTTCCGCCACCTCTCCACCCCACTCATGACCTACGACCTCTACCACCATCTCCTCGACGCCGTTTCTTCCTCCCACGACTCCGATTCCGACCGCCTCTCCGCTATCCGCTCCGTCCTCACATCCATGCCTGAGACGCATTATCTCTGCTTGAGGTACCTCATGCTGCATCTGGGTAGAGTCGCGGGAATGGCGGGTACGAATTTGATGCATGCGAAGAACCTGGCGGTTGTGTTTAGCCCGACGTTGATGAGGGACCGGACGGGGGTTAGGGAGATTACGGATATGCAGGGAAAGAGTAAGTTGATGCAGTTGTTGATTGAGCATGCGGAGGTTGTGTTTGCGGAGTAAGGGACATTGAGGTAGAGGGGAGTGAGGGGATGGTGGTGGTTGCAAATGGAATGTAAGGGTGGATATACCCGATTGGACACTGGATGTTCTATATCATATTGTTTGTTTTTCTTGGGAGTGAAGAGGAGTTGCAGCTGGCAATCAAGGGACAAAGCTTATGCTTAGGTATAACCCCTATATCCGTATCGAGATCATCAGACAAATATTAGAAGACAATTCGGTGATACCTATGCCAATCCTCATGAGCATTCGATCGTTAAAAGATTATGGTATAACTTGTAGTACGTGGTATACCCTATGACATGATCGTCCAATCCAATCCATATTCATCTCTCCTAACATACAAATCTTCCCTTCCGGCCCCGTTTACACCTCGGGCTCCTCCTTCTTCCAGACATCCCTCAATTCGGGAATATCCCTCAACTCCCCCAGAGTCTTAACAACATGCGTCCCCGCCACCCTCCCATCCTTCGTCTTCATGTGCCCCTCATTCCCCTCCCCCTCCTCCAACAAATGTACCGTAACACCCCACCCAAACTCCGTCGCACCCCTAACATTCCCCGCCGAATCGTCGATCAAGAAACATTTTGATTTGTGAGTTGTGTTGGATTGTGACATTGCGAGCGCGAACATCTCGGGTTGGGGTTTACAGACGAGGCGAGGGGCGGAGTAGTCGCAGTACGTGATTCCCTCGAATAGATCTTTCAGACCCAGGAGTTCCAGACATCGCTTGGCGTGGTCGATGTAAGCATTCGTCAAGATCCACATCTTACACTTCCGCTTATCGATTCCCTCCAACAATCTTCTCACGCTCTCATCAGGCTTCAATATCTCATCCAACGGGAGTGCTGCGTCGACTTTTGCGTTATACTCCAAAGAATCAATTTGGTGGTGTCGAACGAGGCCTTCGAGGGCGAGGCCGTATTGGGTGTAGTAGGTGTGGTGAAGATGGCGGGCGGCGGAGGGGTCGAGGGAGAGGTGGGTCATGAAGTATTCGTGGATTTTTTGACCCATGAGGTCGTGGATGCGGTGCGCTGTGAGTGGGGGTTGGTACGTGTGTGCGGAGGGAGGAAGGGGGGAGGAGGAGGGGACGGACATTTGGGGTAGAGACAGTTATCGAGATCGAAGAAGAAGGTTATACGGTCGTCTCCTTGACCATTGCATGGGGATGAATGCCCATTGACTCCGTTGGTTGTGGTGGTGGTCATTCGTGAGGGAGATACCCGATGAATGCGGCTGAAATGCAACAAAGGCGAATGAAATGCTGAACTGCGAAGTGCGGAACGATAAAGACGGTAGAACAATGCTGCCAGGTCTCAAGAACTTGTTCAATTGGTCGATGGGGTGTATGCTGTTGTGAGGGGTCCTTGTGCACGGTGAGCGGTTTATGACTGATTACGCGCTCAGTGCCCGCCAGTATCTGTACAGTACAGTACGCCGGTAACCGACATGCGGGATAGTTACGCGCCCAGTCTTCCTCCATACAACGACGTTAACCGGGTACCCAGTAAACAAATGGCCTCGGCTCCAGCTATCTTGCCAAAGGTATTGAAGACCGTGCAGAAGCTTTATCCTGTTGCGCTTGCCGACAAGACATGGGATAACACCGGTCTCCTCCTCGAAGCGCCAATCCCCCACAGACCTGCTGCAAATGGAGTCAGCCGAGTTTTGCTCACTATTGACTTGACGACCGCTGTTGCTGAGGAGGCGCTCAGGGAGGGCAGTGGTGTCGCCGTGATTGTGGCATACCGTTACGTACACTCATGTAGCCGTGGTCTAGTCGAAGAACTAACTGAAGATATGCTACAGACCCTATCATTTTCCGTGGGTTAAAGTCTCTTACAATGAAGGACACACAACAGCGCTCTCTCCTCCGCCTTGCAGCGGCCGGGATCTCCATATACGCACCGCATACCGCCGTAGATGCTGCTGTGGGTGGAGTCAACGACTGGCTCGCGGATGGAGTTTCGGGTGGTAAGGAGCACGAGGAGAAGCGTGAGGTTCTGCAGAACGGCACCAAAGTCGAGGGACACGAAGACGGTGGCATGGGCCGACTGGTGGAGCTGAAGGAGCCGCTGGAGTTGATAGAGTTGGTGAAGCGCGTGAAGAAGTTGACGGGGCTGAAATACGTTCAGGTCGCACGGCCTCAATTATTGGAGAAGGTGAAGACCATCGCCATATGTGCTGGTTCTGGAGGTTCTTTGTTCAGAGGCGTTCAAGCCGACTGTTTCTTTACCGGTGAACTGGGTCACCATGAGACCTTGGCTACGGTTGAAAACGGCATGAGTGCGATCATCTGTGGTCATACAAACACTGAACGTGGGTTTCTCGCAGCAGTGATGAAGCCTAGATTAGAGGAACTGTTAAAGGAGGAGGAGGAGAAGATTGAGGTTGTGGTTAGTGAAGGTGACAGGGATCCTGTAGAGATCATGTAGATAGGTATATGGTAAAGACTAACGCCGCGTTCCCAAGGCACACCCAGTAATCATTTCTAGTCATCCGCTTCCGTTGCGTTTTGCTTCGGAGGCGGTGTAGGCGCGCCATGGTTCATAGCGGCTTCACACCTTTCTCTCAAATCTTTCACTCCCCGTACCTCTGACCATCGATCAAGGATCCCTTGTACTTTCGTCCATTGCCGTTCTGCTTCTTCGGTGTTTCCATGCTGTAACAATTCCTCCAAGCGTTGAGGCGATTGTCGAACCCATGTCACTAGTTCCTCCCGTTGCCGTGCCAGATCCGCGTCTTCCGTCAGCACTTCCCCATTGTTTTGCTCTGACGTCTTCTGCCGTGCCACACCCGATAACCTCTGTATCTTCTCGATAGCCGCTCCCAGCATGTCTGTACTTGGTGCCACCGGGTCGATGCTCTGACGCATCTTGCGTATAGTGGATGCAGCGTGCATGAGCTTGGAATAGTTATCGTATACAAGCGATTTCCGCTCACCATCAAGACCACGGATTTCTGAAGAGGCGGTCAGCTAAGATTACTTCCTGCGGCATTGTGTACGCTGTACCTTTGACCAATGTGTTCTCAACCGTCAAGAGCTCCTTCAAATTCTTGGTCTTCAGCAGATCATTGACATAACTCTGAGGATTGAAGTCGGGAAGATCAATCTCTGGTATCGCTGTTTTTTCTCTCTTCATAGCCTCATTCAATCCATAAAACTCACGCAATGCCTTCCGTTTCGTCTTGGCATTTACGGGAGTTGCAACGCCTGATCCAGCACCTCTCCGGGCAGTCTGAAGGTCGGACGTCAGCCTTGAGGCAGTAGAGCGAGGCGTAGACGGCGGCGATTTGACGTCCATCGAGATGCTGTTCGAGAGGTGTTTGTACTGGGGGCGCGGTTTACGAACTGTTTACCAGCCCAGTGCTCCCCGTATACGCCGGCAACCGATACCGGTACGCGGGATCGTCAGTCAGGGGCAGGTTGTGCCTGGGGGGGGGGGGATCTGAGAGAAGGACGGCGACTCCATCAGCATTCATCCCCGGCAATCAGGACAGGTCAACCAGGGAAAGTGCTGCGTTGTTGACAGATGTCTGCTGCATTCAATGGCACCATAATGCCATTCGCCCCCGACGAGAATGCATTGGCCGAGTTAAGCAAGCTCGCGAAGCTCCGTGACCAGGTTCGGCAGAATAGTCATCCGAGTCTTAAGCGGAGGAGGGAGGAGCTGGAGTCGCCGCCGCATGAGTTTGTTGCTGCTGCTGCGGCTGCTGGCGTCACTGTAACGAAGGGGAAGGAGGAGGTGCGAAAGCCGAAGCCAAGTGAGGATAAACTGCGGTTGGAACAACTTTTACGCGCGAAGATCGCGGCGAAGAAAGCCGAGATTGGGTCCAAAACCGCTACACCAAACCCCGGGTCATCTGTCCCGACACCGACTGAGACGCCTGCTCCGACTCTCCCTCAGCAACCACAGTTTCCGTTTCCACCACCACCTTTTCCGTTCATACCTGGTTTTCTACC
Organism: Saitoella complicata NRRL Y-17804; assembly: GCF_001661265.1. NCBI lineage: Eukaryota > Fungi > Ascomycota > Saitoellomycetes > Saitoellales > Saitoellaceae > Saitoella > Saitoella complicata. Next base: position 22,855 of record NW_017566993.1, read on the forward strand.
GCCGATGCCGATACCGATACCGGGAATGCCCTTTCCGCCACCAATTCCAGGACTCGGCATTCCTGCGCCTCCTCTTCCTCAAATCCCATCCGCGACCAACACCACACCCTCTCAGACTACACCCGCTCCAGCACAGGTAGCGGCGAGTACGGGCTTCGGCGTTGGTCCCCCACCACCCCCCAACGCCGCCCCACCCCCTCCACCACCGGAACTGGCTGCGATGATCGCTGCTTCTACACCAAGACCCGGTAGTGGAGGTGTTGCGCCCCCGCCGGAGGTTGTAGCCCCGCCTGTGCATGCACCGAATGTTGTGCGGAGTATGGTCGAGGCCAAAGTAGGTGCAGGTGCGGTGGCGGAGATCGGACGGGAAAAAGCACACACCTCCAAGTCTCCAGCCGCAAAAAAGCAGAAAGCCATGATTGCACCATCAGCGGCGGCGCCTGGTCGAGTCATCCCACCGCCCACCGAGCCAGAACGCAGCCTCCCAGCCCCAGGCAAAGGCGATCACCGCTCCGACGCTAAACCGCCAACCGGTCCCGCAGCTTTAACCAATAAGCAGGCAAGGAGGGAGAGGGATAGGATAGAGAAAAAGGCGAGGCATTATTCGAGTTTTGATTCTCCGCCGAGGGGGTGTGGGGAGGTTGTTTTGCCTTATGATATGGGGATGGGGTTGCCGTATGATAGCGCGCCGGCGCCGGCGCCTGTCAGGCGTGCGAGTCCGCCGCGGAAGGTTGAGGGTGGGAAGGGCAAAGACACGGAAAAGGAGAAAGTGAAGACGAAGAAACTTGCGGCGGAAGACAAACCCGCTGCACTCGACTCGACGAAAAACGCACCCTCCAAGTCCGCCCCACAAACCGATGAACCGAAAGCACCAGTCCTGGCGGTGCTCGACCACGGTACAATCACCCGCCAGCAATTCCCTCCCATTCATCCCTCGCAGCTTATCCGCCCCTTGGACACTAGTGCCGTGGAAGATGTGAGGATGCGGAGTCCTTCCCCACCTCCTCCTCGGGTCTTGAGGGACAGGGATGATATCCGCGCACCGAGACCGATGGGGCAGCCGGTTCGGCAACCACTGGCGACAGAGGCAGAGCAGCCAGTGCAAGATGAGCACGAGGAGTATGACCCCACGAGGGCGGATTTGCATTTACCGAGGAGGAGGGCGAGTTTGGGAAGAGCGAGGGAGGGAGAGGGGTCGGTGTATGGGCCTGGGCAGTGGGAGGAGGAGAGGTATGGGTATGAGAGGCCGAGATTTGGGTATGAGGAATATTACAGGTACGGTCTCGGACCTGGCCCCGGGCCTGAAAGACGGTATGGATATGGGATGGATGAGGACAGAGAACGCGAAAGGGGCCGCTCCCTCGTGCGGAGAAGGAGTCCTAGCCCGCCAGTCCGGAGAGGTCGGTCCGTGCTCAGTCCGAGACACTTTGATCGCAGGACTATGAGTCCATCCCTGATAGCAGAGTGGCAACGAGCGGCCGAAAGAGATCCGGAGGAGAGGGAGAGAATGAAAAAGTATTATCCGGATGAGCTGATACCCCACCTCCAGGATCCGCATGTGCGTGCACCGAGCGTGGTACCTCCGCCGAGGAGTATCAGGGCCGAGAGTCGCGCACCTCCGAGGGGTGCGGCGTATGGGTACGGTAGTGAGTACGGCTCCGCGGCTGGATACCCCGACGACCACTTCCCCATGGACCGGGAGCACGTGCGGGATCCGTATGTGGAGCAACGTATGGCGGACCTCGCACGCAAGAGATGGGAATTGGAACAGCAGGAACGCGAGCTTACGCGTATGGCGATGGATTTGTCGAGGAGGCATGGGATGAATAGGGATAGGGAAGGGAGCGTGCGGCCGCCTCCGACGAGTATGTACGGGTTTGGTCATGGGATGGAGGAGGAGAGGAATAGGTGGGGCATGCCGCCGCCGTTGCCGTTACCGCTGAGGGAGAGGGAGAGGGGCATGTATCCCGGCAGGAGGGACGGGAGTGTGTATCCTGGCGGCAGGGAGGGGAGTGTCCGTCCTCCGCCTGTGTATCCCGGTGGCCGCGAGGCAAGTAGGCCCCCACCCATGAGGGATGACGAGTATTCGCCTGGACTTGGGCGAATGATGCTACCGCCGCCTCCTCCTCCTCCACCGATGTCTTATCGCGAGGGAAGCGTACGACCTAGCCATGGTGGTTGGGATGGCCGTATGCCCCCGCCGGCGAGGGCGAGGGCAGCGAGTGTTCGGCCGATCGCGAGTCGGGAGGAGTATGAGGACAGGATGCGGTATCTGGATCGTCAGAGACGGGAGAGGGAATATGAGTATGATCATGAGTATCCGGGGAGGGGGCAGACTGGGGAGAGGGAGTGGAGGTGAGGTGGGGTGGGGTTACGGTGTGATAGTCATACCGTGACGCTCGTCGAATGTTGACGTGCTATATATACTTGGGTAGCTACGGTACGTATACGATGTAACGACAAGTATTGCTATAGGTATAGCTTCTAAGTTTGTAAAGGTGTGGGTGTACATGTAGGAAGTAAGAGCGGCCGCCGTATGACAGCCCGTGCTAAGCCTCGGTCGACGATCTTCCTCTCGCAGGTCAAAATCCACCGAGCTCGAGGGGGCCTGAGCGCGAAAGTCAATCCTGACCTCGATGTGTGCGCTGCTGGGATATATGCGCGTCACACCCGATATATACCGACACGTCGACAGTCCTCACGCGTGCCAGCGAGTCTCGCTCTGAAACCCCCCTCGACTACCCAAAGGGGGCCCCGCGTGATCCCCTCGCTTTTACGCTGTTACAGGTTCGTGTAGTTGTCGAGGTCAGGATGACTTTTTCCCATAGCTGGGTTAGCTTTGGAATAGCTGTAGGTGTAGAGTGGAGTTCTGGGAACGGCATAAATAGAAGCGGCTGGGCCACTTTGGGGTTCTGTTCCTCGTATCCGGATCGATTGGCCAGATACACTTTGTCTCGTAAGCAGCCACCGTACGTCGCTCAGTCAACCTGACTCGTCGCCGTCATCGTCGTCACCTCCAACACTCAGTCCCCCCATTGTATAACTTAAATCAGGGTAACGGTACGACGACCTTCATTTGAGGCTCGCCCGAAGCTCTCTAATTAACCGTGACGTTTGGCGCTAATTTCATGTTCTGCAGATTTTTCAAGTTGCTCAACTTTGGCCCTGCAGCGCAATTGCTGAGCCCAGTCGAAAAAGTACAACACCATCCCAGTCGCATTCCCTGCAACCACCTTGCAACAAGGAGCCAGGAGAACCGAGAGTTCAACCGGAGGGAAAGCTTAGATCTACGCGTTCGATTTTTCGCCTTCGTGACTCGTCGCTTTCTCGCTTTCTTGCTCTCGTCGTTTCTTCATCTTCCTCGGTCGTCGTCGCTTTTTCTTCGGTCGTCCGGCTTCAGATTTTCAACTGCAGTCGGTTTTAGCTTTCGTCAGTTCTCGGTTCGGTTTCTTGGTCAACGTTTCGCAACATTCTGCAGCCAGATCTTAACAGCTGAAGGAGCATACATCCCGGTGTAATCAAGACAGCAGACATCCGGTTATACGAAACGCTTTGCTTCATAAACAAAAACAAATCGCATATACGACCTTTACGATCTACCTTACAATTAGCATACAATCATGAATCCAGCCGCCGCAGCCGCAGGTTACATGAACCACAACGCCATGCCATTCATGCCCCACGCGCAACATGTCGCAGTGGAACAACGCGTCCACTCCTTCTGTCTTCCCAACAGCGTCGCGCCCACCCGTCCCGATCCAAAGAGTATCATCTGGGCTTCCTCCAACTCGAACGATGGAGTTCTCTACCCCGCTGCGCCCGATACCCCGCCTTCTCCGAACTCGTCTGGGTCGCCGCCGCAGGGACAGGCGAGTGTTGTCGCGAATGGAAACGCGAGGACGAGGGCGTTCGAGCATTTGGATCACCTCAGTGCGCTTTGTGCTGATATCAATGCTACCGGGAGTGTCCACGCGAGCTTCACGATCGCTGATCCGAGGGGTTCGGCGCTTGGGTATCTCAATGCTGCGTCTGTTGGACAGGGAAGGGGTCGGATCAATGTTACCGTTACGGGTCCGCATAGTCATACGTCGACTGCACGCGGTATCTTTTTGCAACAGACGCCGATCAAGAATCAGGTTGTTGTTAAGGCGGAGTATGACTTGGTTATGGATCCTGATGCGAGTGCGATGAAGTCTGATGTCGAGACGGCGTTGGAGGAGTTGGCGTTGCATGCTGGTGTGAGCATTATTCTCATTCAGCACACGACGCCTGGAACTACGTCGACGTTCAATGGAGCTCGTGCCGCGAGTGGAAGTCCGCCTCTTAACAAGGCTGGTCCGAACTTGAACTTCATTCTGAGGGGTGACTTGGAGAGTTTGGATTACGCCAAAGTTAGGGTCCAGGTTATGTTGGATGAGTTGGCTGGGTTGAAGGTTATTCGTCTCCCGATCGAGTTGCCGATGCAGCCTCTCATTGCTGGACGTAAGCGTATGCATGCTGCGACTATCGAGCGCGAGTCCGGGACGCAGGTCTACATCCCTACGCCGTTTGCTTCGGTGTTTGGTTACAGGAACCCGCAGAGTGGACCCCGTAACCCGCATGAGGTTCTGATCACGGGCGAGTTCGCACATGTCTTCCAGGCGAGGGAGATGTTGCAGGTCAAAGAACGCTCGATCCAGCTCTACACTAAAGACATCATCATGATCCCTGAAAAAATCGATTGGCTCCTTCTCGAGAAGTTGTCCGAGGTTCGCAACATCATGCAGCAAAACGCAACGTTCATCGCAATTCCGACGTTGGGTAGTCACCAAAGTTTGTTGAGGATCCATGGAACGAGTTTGGTGTTGATTGAGAGGACGATTAGGTCTTTGAATGCATTGATTTGTGCGTTTTATACGGCGCAGGTGTGGGTTTTGCCGTTGGATGGGAATGTTGGGCATGGTGGACATACTCACTATCAGCTTCAACATGGTCATCACGGACATGGACAGCATGGACACGGCCAAGATGATGAGGATGAGGAGAAGGAGCCCACTATGCAGACGCTTCGGCAGAACGTTTCGGAGATTTCGGGGACTTCGGGTGCGGAGTTGTCGTTCCGCAATAACTGCTTCGAGGTCCATGGTGCGGAGGAGGCTGTCCGTGCTGCGGTCATGATGATCAACAACCTCGGTTGGGTCCAGAAACGACAGGTTCAGTGTCGTATCCGTTTGGAGTTGAGCAACGAACACCGCGAGTTCATCTCTGGCAAGAAGAACGGGAAGATTAATAAGGTTATGAAGGAGGCTCATGTGCATATCAAGTTTGAGCCTTTTACGGAGTACAACTTCATTATTGACCTTATTTCTCAGGGGGTTCAGAGGGCTCTTGATGGGTTGACGATGTTGCAGGCTGAACTGCCGGCTGAGATTTCTTTCTTTGTCCCTGAGGCGTATCATAAACGCATTATTGGCGTCGGGGGAAAGAATATCCAGAGGATTATGAAGCAGTATGGGGTTTATGTCAAGTTTTCGAATGCGCTCGAGTTTGCCGCGCTCGGTGGGTACTTTGATAATGATGACAACGTTGTCGCGCGTACGCCCTCGAAGAACGCTGTCGCGCTCGAGGAATTGAAGGCGTCGATTATGGAGCTCGTGTCGTCGAGGGATAAGGATTATATCACGGAGACTATCAATATCCCCCGTGGGCTTCACAGGATGTTGAATCACGAGTACAGGATCAAGGTGTTGGATATCTCGGAAAAGACGAACTGTGGGATAAAGTTCCCGGATGAGAGGAGTGGGAGTGATATCGTCCAGATCACTGGTCCCGAGAGTCAGGTTCCGCTTTGCATCCAGATGTTGCTTGAGCTCGTGCCGGAGGAGTATCAGCTCCGTGTGCCGCAGTCTCAATCGCTTCAAGAGGTTATTACGCAGCCCCAGTTCAGAAGTCAGGTTGTTGATACGATGAGGAGGAACTTCAACATTGATTGTATTGTTCATCCCTCTCCTGACCGCGTCAAGGGCTCTGCTGGCCCCGGTAGCGGTGGAAGCTCGGGTAACTTCCACACCTTCATCCTCCGTTACTCTCGTGGCACCTCCGAGCACCTCGGCGATGCGATCCAGCTCGTTCACCATTACCTCATGGCGCACAACATCCAGGTCTTTGGACAACCCGTCCAACAGTCGCCCACGAACGACTCCTTCTCGGATTCGTTGCAGTACTTCAACAGCAAGCTCTTGCCGCTTGGTACTGGGGTGCAGAACGGAACGCCTGGATGGTAGACGGTTATATACCATACATACCGAGGCTCGCAACCCCTTTAATGAGGTGAAAGGGGTGTGATGTTGATGAATTTGTTGTGTTTTGTTGATGAAAAAAAGGATGAAGGCGTTTACACTTTATATGGACGATTACCAGCATGCGACAAACTTTTTTTTTCTTGCATCAGGCGCTTTTTTTTGTTTTGTTACACATTATAGGTTTGGAACTATTTGTGGTTGTTGTCGATTGTGATATCAGGACGCTGCTGGATGCTTGTGCTATGGGACTTCTTGCTGGTCCTTGCCAATGGGTTAGGATCAGGGAAGGATCGGTGCGGCTCGCAGGTGATCCTTTTGGGGTTGTGTGTTGTGTTTACTTAGTGATTTCCTTTTTTCCCATGATTGTTTATTACTCTTGTTTTTTGCTTTACGTCGTTATGTATACGGGATCATTGCGGAATTGGACTTCTCTTCCAATGGTTACTTCCTCCTCTATCCTCTTCTCTCCATTCCTCAAATGAACAACAGAGCATAAGCAGGCGCAGAGAATGCGATATCAGATTCTGAACTAGACATGAGTATTGAGATATATCCTACCTCCTCTCCTCTCCTCTCCCTGAAGTCACCGCCAGCAGCAACTCTTACATCGAAAACTCACTCCTCAACCCATTCCCCACCACCCCTCCTCCTCCCTGCTTAACGTTAACATTGACCCTTCTCCGATACTGCCCCCTAAACATCTGTTTCCGCCAAAACCCCGCACCGACGACGATACCAAATATCCCAGTCCAAGCCGAGAAGACGTATGTTCCGATTGGGGTTATGCCGAGGGAGGTACCGGGGAGGACGAATGGGGTTGCTATGGTTGCTTGGAGTGCGGGCGCGGCTGCCGGGGCGGATTGGGGCTGGGCGGTGTCGGCGAGGGCAAGGGGGGGTGCGGAGGAGGAAGGGGAGGAGGAGGAGGAGGATGCGATGGCGGCGGCGATGGTTGGGGTGAATGCAGGTGCAGTTGTGGGTGAGGTTGCTGCGGCAGATGTCGAAGTCGGCGGAGGAGTTGCGGAGCTCGAGGAGGCTTGTACGACGGCAGATGAGGTTGATTCCGCAGCTGGTGTACTGGAACTCGTGTCCACAGCCAACGCACTCGTCGCGGAAGTAGACGTGTCCACAGCCGAATTCGAGGGTGCAGGTGTGGGAACGAGAGCAGTGGTGGGCCCGTTTGCCCCGATTTCGCTCACCGAGGAATCCGTGAGAAGACCGGTTGTCACAGCAGCTGTATCCTCAGACGTCGTGGGAGTGAGTGTCCTTTCCGCTGGCGTCTGTGCCGCCTCGGAAGTCGAAGATGGGACCACAACTTCTGGAGGATCCGCAGTTGCAGCCGGAGTTATAGCAGAACCGGACGTCGTATCAGCCATGACCCCGAACACATACGACGCCATACTCCCACTCGACGACGACGACAAGTCCACCTTTCCCCCATCCCCCGAAACGAGATTCACAGCAGGTAGCATCATGCTCTTGAGTACGCTCTCCGACTGTGAAAGAAGACTCTCATCGGTGATCGTACCGGTGAATACCCATTTATTCGTAAGCTGCATCGAGGGAGCAGCGCCGGTCCCAGAGTTCTGACGTTTCCAGAGCTCCTTCCAGTTAGGAACAGGAGAGGGAGCACGACGTGTGAGTGCTGCTCCGCCCGCAACAGAATCGCCTTCAATCCCGGGTGGCCAGACAATCTCGATCGTGGGTGAACCCGTATCCGTGGAGATATTGGCATTAGAATAGCGTGCGGAGGACGATGGCGAGGGCGATTCGAAAAGTCGTAGATCCGCGATAAATGTTGGAGGGGTGAATGCGAGGATGTTATAACACGCATACATGGTTCCTCCTCCAGCTCCCACACTCATCCCTGACGCCGAGGCATCCCCAGCGAGCGACGACAGGGAGGCGACGCAAGCCGCGTCAATAGATGAGGAAATCTCATCAGCTAACCCCAGTGTCGGGGCTAGTAGGAGAAACAAGACAGCCGTGATAAACAATGTCGAGAGCAGTGCTGGAAGGACTGGGTGCATCATCTTTGCCCTGTAGAGAGAGTGTATGTGGAAGGCGAAACGTGCGTGACTGGAGGTGTGTACGGACCAGCCGTAGGTACCAGGTTAACCGTTAAACGAAGCAGGGTCTTGCAATTGCCTCGGTTTCCGCCGCCTTCCCCGGAGATATGTACGTAACGCTTGCGTTAACGTTACAATTGACCTCGCACGTTGCAATGGACCGGTGAACCGGCACCGGAATGAAGCCTACGTGTCCCGTTCAATCTGCTGCTGCTGGCCAGACACTCACGCAACTCTTAAAACAGCGGCTCGAACGATCGCTTCTACGATGATAGGAATCATGCAATTTTCAACGTATAACTTTATTTCATGCCATTCGTATTACCCGATGCACGCCGGAAGCAAGCAAACGCAGGAGGCTCAGCCGTGTGTTTCATGTGAAAGTCGCGTTCAAGGGAAACCAAATCAGATGGTGATGTTACGCAAGAGTTCGTGGTGGTTGCGATTGATTCGGGGTATTGTGGGTGAGTGCGGTGTGCGGTCTGCCTTTTGGTGTTTTCTGGGTTCGCTGACGCTGCTGTGGTCGTGGGAAAGTTCGGCGTGCTGTACAACTTGTACCCAACAATTGCAAACCTTTCTGTATATATGATATGCGAAGACTAGTTAATCGTTTCCATCTCTCTCTGCCTTGTCCCGATCTCCCGAGCCGTTCATTAATGTTTACCCTCGGTGTCCACGTGTGTCTCTTCCTTCGCGACGTCCTCCTCCTTCTCCTGGACTTTCTCAGCCTCGTCGTGGGTATGGATATCAGCTTCTACTGCCGCCTTCCCAACGCCATCCTCAACTTCCTTCACCTCACCGGCTACGCCCTCATCATCGCCCTTATCCTCACCACCTTCTACTCCGTCGTCGGGTTTCTCCCCCTCCTCCTTCTCCTCAGACTTGACCAAATCCTCCACCTTCTCTCCAGCCTGCACCGGAAACATCGCCGGCGGCGTAGTCATCGGACTCGGCGTCCTCGGCGCTGTCGTGACATCAAACGGCCTCCACTCATCCGAAAGGTGCTCGTGTCCGAAGTCGCCCTCGACACTCCTCTCTTTCCCATTGTTGCTGGTGACGCTGGGAGTTAGGCTGGTCGTGAAGTCCCGACTATTCTTCCTCGCCAGCAAATTCCGCCGTTTCTCGGCTGCCCACGATCCCCAAGACGAAGCGAACGCAGATGCTTTACTCGTCACCACCGCAGCCGCAGCCGCAGCCGTGGTCGATGTCGGCGTCGCTGGTTCGCTACTCGTGATCTTCTCCCCGATACTTGGTGGCTTGCTCGTGGTTGCACTCGTGGATACCGGTGGTACTGCAGACGTCTTTTCCTTCACCTTCTCCTCGGCTTCGAGTCGTTTCCGTTCCCGGTATGACTCGACGTTATTCCACAAATTCGAGAAGGTATTCGAGATAGCTTCCCGTGCCGGCGCCGTCCGTTCTCCAATCTTCAACTCGCCAGCCGCCCTATCAATTTGTCAATACCACAAACATAAACACAAAATAAGAAAGGAAACAACATACGCAGCCAACTTCATCTGCACATCTCCCAACGAAATCCCCAACGAATTCCCCCCCGGATGCCGCGCCTCCACAATATCAAACAACTCATCATCCGTCATCCGGCCCCAAACCTCATAATTCCTCGTCTTCCTCCACGCCCGAATCCACGGAATCCCATAATCCCTCGCCGGGTTTCCGTCGACGTCGGGCATGAGCGGGGTGTCGGAGGCCATGTTGTAGTATTGGTGGCGGGTGAGGAAGTTGTCGTATTTGACGGTGGAGACGAGATTGGAGAGGTATTCTTCGAATTGGGCGCGGATGTGGTCTTCGGAGCCTGTGAATGTTAGGTTTGATTCGGAGGCTGTGACGTCTGAGACCAGGCCCTCAATCCACTTCTTATCTGAAGGGGTGAGGAGTAACGCGTCCTTCAACTGCGGGTTATACACCTCTATCGTGGCGTTATCGACCTGTACGTCAATTTGTTAGCGGTCTCCTCGAGGTCCGCTTCATATGTGGCCGCACATTTACGACAATTTCCGCGTGCTTATCCTTCTGCTGCAGAAACAACGCATTCGTACTCCCGATCAGATACGCCTTCGTATCTGGCCCTTCGAGCATGTCAAGTTGCTGTAGTGGCGTGTATGGTCCGAAGAAACACCCCTGTTTGCCAGGTTAGTTGTCGGCGATAACTCCGAAAACAAACAAGACAAAACAAACCTTGCCAAAAATCTGTAATGGAAATCCGAGATACGCGTGTAGCGACGCCTTGTTACTCGTCTTCAGACTCGTTGCTCTCTTCAACTTTGTCTCCAAAGTGTGAAGCAGTGGACTACTCGCATCCTCCAGATGATCCATCATTTCTGTTTGCTTTTGTTAGCCTTGACACGAGATCACAGACATCATAACAGCAAACCTGGCAGTAGCGATAGCAGTGCATATTGCATCGTACACAACTTCTCCGTCGTACTTCCAAAAAACAGAATCTTCCGCTCCAACAACAGCGCCTTGACCAGAATCAGGGTCTTCAGCTTGAAATGGCCCAGTAACCCTCTCAGCGAGATACCTATGCATACCTGTCAGCTCGCGATCAATCATCTCAGGCTCGCAATACTCACCAACATTCCATTCATTCTCCGTAACTCTCCCCCTCCCCTCCCCATCCTTCCCACCAACCAACCCCCCCAAACTCTCCCACAAATCCCTTATGATAGCTCGATCCTCAAAATCCCTCTGCGCAAAATAGGCCCTCGTAACAACCCCCAACTTATCCCGCACGAAGAATAATGGTTTGCTGGAGAGCACCACCACAGCTTTTTGGATCGTGGAGCGGGTAACGTCGGCGGGACGGTTGAGGAGTTCGGAGGCTTTGAGTTGGCGGTTGCAGGAGATGCCGAAGACGGTTGGGTGTTTAGGTATCGATTCGCTCTCGCCCTCATCCTTGCCGTCATCATCACCGTTGGAAGTAGATTCAGTCGAGGAGGACGTGACTATGCGACCCAGTTAACCCACACGCTCGAAATCATGGAGCACAACCACAACTCACCAGCCGGTAACGTGAAATATGAGAAATCCTCCTCAGTCAAATGCGCACCATCAGGCAACGCGCAAAAACTCAACAAGGGCGGTAACTCCTGTCCTCGATCCGGGTACACATACTCGACCTGTCCCACACGCCGTCAGCCTTGCTCACCGTCAGGTTACAAATGTCACGTACCTCCGGTCCTCGTTGATGATGAAAGCCTACGACACAGACGGTGATCTCGCTATCCTCGTCCATGTCCATCTTGCAATACCTCGGTGTAGGGTTCCCGGGGTGCACGTACAGGCCTGGCACCACATGCAGCCTGACATCAAACGGTCGGTCGGGGCGCGAACTGCCCAAGTGCTCCCAAACACCAAAGCTTATTCCAATCATACGAGATCGATAGAGAGAGCATAAACAGCAGCAATATCAACGTACAATATTCAAATCCAAGACTCAAAGAGAAAGAAGCACAAAGCAAAGTTACGCAATAAAAAGATCTCAAAAAAGCAATTGCAAAACGCGCGACACAGGCTTATCTTGGCAACATTCCCAATCTGTCGTCGTAACCATCCCGTACACAATTCCAACATTGAAGCTGTAGGTGCTGTTCAGCTATTAAGCTCAAGCTCTCCACTTGATGACCCGTGTTCTTGTCATCCGACGCTTCTAGCTGTAAAACGAAAAACCACTCGAGTCGTATTAACATGCTTCTCCTCTTCCTTCCAAACTTCCTCTGTCAGTTCAACTCACACTCTCACTCTCGTATATCTTTTCACTCATGCCTCTGATTCTACTTTGAGCAGCGCTTACTGCGGCCCAGCCAACTGCCCAGAAGCCTCACCCTCCTCAACAGTCTGATCCACATTATGGAAATCCAAAATCTCCGAGTACATCATGACCTTCCATGTATCAACCGGCAAATCCGCATCGTTGAAGCTCCAGTCGAATTTCTGTTCCGCGGCGGGCTCGTCAGTGGGGTCATGGTAGGGAGCGAGGTACTCGTGCGCCAAGGCTTCAGCGGCAGAGATACGCTTGCGGGGGTCGAAGACGAGCATCTTTTCGAGGAGGTCGATGGCGAGGGGGTCTGCGTTGCGGAATTTTTGGGAGAAGGGGACGCGTTCGCGCTTTGGCAGAGATTGAACGAATCTCAAAGTCTGTGACCTTCGTTAGCCCTGTCCGATAGAGACACCGCAGTTAAAGGTAACATACGTTCTCCGAGCAAATCGTCTGAATAACATCATCCGGCGGGGTACCAAGCAACTCGGTAATGATCGAGAACTGGTTGACGTGGTCCTTACCAGGGAACAAAGGCTTGCCCTCCAGCATCTCGGCGAAGATACATCCAGCGGACCAGATGTCGACTTCGACGTCGTATTTTTGCCAGGTGAGCATGATTTCGGGAGCGCGGTAGTAACGAGTGGAGACGTAACCGGTCATTTGGGGGTCCTGGATTCGGGCAAGACCAAAGTCACAGATCTTCAGCAAATTGTTAGCAAGTCATTTTTCCAACTGTTCGCTGGGTATATGCTGAGTGTATGCGCTCAGAATACGCGTAACATTCGCCCTATACCCCGGTAAAAGCGGCATACCTTCAAATCACAGTTCTCGTTCACCAAAATATTACTGGGCTTCAAATCCCGATGCACAACACCCGCCGAATGCACATACTTCAACCCCCTCAAGATCTGATACAGGAAGTACTGTATAAACTGCTTCTCCAACGGCCGACTCGTCAACAACCGATGCAAATCCGTTCCCAACAACTCAGTGACGAAGTAAATGTCCTCGAGAGGGGAAATGAAGATGTCGGAGAGGGAGATGATGTTTTCGTGTTGGAGGTGTTTGAGAAGTTTGAGTTCGCGGTAGGTGCGTTTGGAGAGGACGGGGGTGGAGAAGGGCTTCATGATCTTTTTGATGGCGACGGGTTGGTTTGTTAGTTGGTCTTTGGCGGAGCAGACGAGACCGAAGGCACCCATGCCGACGGGTTGGAGGTCGACGTAGCTGTTGTGAATTCGTTAGTATATTGAACAGAGTATTGCGTCGCTGAAGAGGGACAATGGCGATAAACAGGACGCGTAGGGGCGACACCGGGAATGAATGCTCGAGGGGTTTGGACTTGATGCCATCAGCGACTGCACCTCATCCGCTCTCGCACAATTGCGGGATCTCAGCAGTCTGACATTCGAGCAAACAGTACATTCACCCCAAGCGATTCCCTCTCACGAACTACCACGCAATCCCCTCACTCATAACCACCCAGCGACGAAGAGAAGGAGACCACATACCGACTCGTAATCTCAAAACACGTTCCAAAGATCTGCGCTCGGATAAACTCAGCCATTGTAGTATCGTACTCGTAGTCGTAAGAAAGAAGAAACGAAGGGGGAGTCTCTTGTTGGTGGGTTGGGTTGTTGGTGGAGAGGTTCTTTCGTGCGTGACCCTCTCTAGACACTGCTCGCGTTAACTCGTTGGCGGGAGGTGCGAAGGCGTAGGTGGACCAGGTTAAGGGCAAGCCACCGAGGAGTGGGCGCAACTGGGACCTCTCAGGAAAGAGTCCGGGGGAAAGGAGAAGTAAACCAGGATTCTATTTCTATACAAGTCGGTTATTTTACCTTTTTGGCCTTTTCCCCTCACAATGTCGATGCCCAAGAGTCGACAAAAGGTCCAGGCCCGCCCATCCAATCTCCTCCCTTCTCCGACTGCAACCTCCTACATCCTCCATGCACCCAATCACGCCGAATTACATTCTCCATCCCAGTACTTTCCCTTAGGTAATCGGCTCAACTTGAACTTTCAACCTCGGCCAATATCGGGGTGCAGACCACGATTCACGACCCACTTTCCCGCACCTCATGGGAGACGAATATGCATCTGCAGCGGCCAATAGAGTGAGGCCAACGCGCGTTAATGGGGGTAGTCAACCCTCTGCAAAAAATAATCGCTTAAGTTTTAAGTTTTAATCCCGCAGTTGCCATCATCTGCGTAGCCACATTGTCGCTGACCCAGCTGCCTCGAGGCAAACTCACTACCGTGAATATTCACGTACCATTCCCAGTTGCCTCGAAAGAGCCTGAAACGACAACTGCGCAACGCGATCATATGTTATCGGCAGGTTAGAGAGGCTGAATTGCCGTCCAGCCCACCGTCGATCTCGAACCATTTCAACAGCTTAGGAAATGCTGCTACGGATCAACTTGACTTCGACGAATGCTCGCCCTCTTCAGCTTCGTCAATTTCTACGGCCTCGACACCATCAACACCGTCATCCTCGAGCTCCGGAGCATCCAGACGAATCACCAATTGGGACCCTTTTTTGCAATCCATGGAGACTGACGATTCCGAGGATGAAGATTACCAGCTGCTTGGAATCATCGAAACACTCGATATATCTCTACACGCAAGCCATTGGCAAAGTCCCAACACTTCATTGAAGAGGTTCTCAATGGGTATGATGACAGAAGGTTCAAGGCCTACTACCAAATGAATCGAGAAGATTTTCATTTCGTCCTGGGTCTGATCTAGACCAACCCGGTGTTCTACAACAATAGTGCCTGTGTACAAGCATCAGTAAGGTATTAGGTGGCTTGTATCCTCTTTCGACCATGTGCGTTGTCACTCCCTTCAAGCAGGATCAAGGATACACGGCCCAGAAAGCTGGATTCAACCATGAAGTTTCCCATATAAGGGTTATGGTCGAGCATACCATTGGAGTGCTGAAGGCTCATTTGGGTCGTTACAGTGCCTTCCCACAACCGTTTCTGAAGGAACCAAGGAAGGTCTGTTTCGATGGATAGCATCTTGCATTGTCCTGGCCAACATACTCAATCTCCGCGGATCCCCGGACATCGACGAATCATGGTTGGTAAACATGGACCTCGAGGGAGATCACCCTGATGATATACGCACGCATTTTGATCAAAACGGCGCTCGAGCGCGCCCTTGAATACGCCGTACCGACCTTTTCCGCAAAATACCGTGAGGAATCGGAGACTTTTGATAAAAGGGTTGGGAATCGAGCAGACCACTAAGTGCATGGGAAATGAACACACCAAATGCAGTATTTAAACTTATTCTTCAATCCCCTATCGTCGGTTTACCTATTTACAGCAGTCTAAGCATTCACCGACCAAAAATCGACAAACCAACCAACTCTGTACTCCTCGAAGACCGTGGGAAACCCCTTCAGACGGGAATAATTTATTGGGCATGGGGTCTTATCCACGGCGAATGGAAGGAGGCTTTAAAGGCTCATAGTCCGAGGATATCTCAAGGCAATCGTCGTCATCAATCACTTCATGGAGTTATGCATGGGCCAAACCTTGCTTCTTGCCACCATTGTTGAGACGCCCAAGGAGTTCCTATACTCTGCCAGAGTGATGCCTTGTTCATGTAACTTGATCTCTAAATACATCTGAAGCTGCTTCATCCTCAACTTATGCTCCCTCTCTATGCGCAGAGAAATGATCTTGCCCTTGGTCTCTGATTTTGTGGCTGCCCGACAGGACCTGTAATTGCTTCATGCGGCGCAGAGATGCGGCTGCTTCCTTCTGGTCCAGGAATTTGTCGACCACATTCCGACTTTTCTTGGGTTAGACCACGGCAGGTTTCTTGGCAATGCCTTTGGGCTAGGGACTAGGCGGATTGCGTTTTCAAGTGATGTTGACTGGTTGGGACCCATTCTGGCTGCCTGAATCATCCTTGGAGCTTTCACCCGAGTCACCGTCTTCGTCATTTTCTGCGCCAGAACCGGTACCAACCTGGGAGTTGGGAAACATTGTAAACCCTGTCGAAGGGACCACTGATAGGTGTGACCTTGGGTTGGGTCCCAAAGATTGCCTTGAATTCATCATACCAAGAGCAGATCTTGAAGCATTGTTCAATAAGGGTTTTATGCTCGGTGTCACCTGAACTGGTCGTGTTTTCATACGCATAAGCCTTTTGGAACTGTGTAGCGAAATGCTGGATACGATTTTTGACGTTAGGGGCATCCAGTCCCATACCCACCAAGTCTGCCCCCAACCATCTTTTGATTTTATGATGGTCGGATTGCGATAATCGTCGTAAGCCTCGTGGTCACGAATATAGCATTCAGCAAGCTTGTTTTCATGATGACCCTTCCATCTGATGCGTCTCAAGGTTGGGTTGGCTGGTATGCCTGGGCTTAGTATGTTGATCAAGGGCGGGAGTGTGGGTTGGGGTAGGGAAACAGGAGTTCCTTGCCGCTGCGCGTAAAGTGAGGGTGCCAGTGTAAGCGGACCACCATAATTGGTCGTAGGGACCGGTCATCCGAGCGAAAACCAGCCTGGATTCATTGGGTTGTTGGTCTCCATACGCGTTGCGTTTTCGCGTAGCGGCTTTATGCACGGTGGACCGTGCATCCTTCACGCGAGCGGGAGCTAACCGCTTGCTGAAAAAATAATATGTCTATGTTTTGTAAGGGTTGGTCAGACCTTCGCGTATTATGCCCTGGATTATAATCTGATTCGCTGTAAATTTTGCAGAGGATTGACTACCCCCATTGGCAGAGTGGAGATGGCCATTGGGAGCGTGGGAGAGACTGATATCGGAGCTCGCACCTGAGAATCTCATGCTGTTGATCGTAGGCAATTGGTATACAGGTAAACAATTACAACACCTTACATCTGCATAGGAACATACTGCCCCGGCTTCTCAGCACTAATCGGCCCAACCCCCGGATACCTCGCACTATTCCCCGCCCCCATCTGCACCGGTACCCCCTCCCCACCCATCCCCCCCGCCTGTACCGCGGCCGCAAACCCCTCCTTCGGATTCGCCGTCCCAATCTCCACGGCCTTCCTCAACTGCTCCTGTACTGCAAACACCTGTTTCTTCATACTCAATCGCTCCAGATAAATCTCTTCCCGCTGTTTCTCGAGTTCGGCGCGTTCGCGGTCGAGGACGCGTTCGAGTTGTGTAACCTGCGCGAGCTTGAGTTCGAGTTTGGAGAGTTGGGCGTGGGTTAGGGCGGTTGTTAGGCGTTGCATTTCGAGTTCAGAGTGGGAGGCGAGGAGGTGTGCCTTAGCAGCCGCCGAGCCAAGAGCGATCTCAGCAGCCTTCTCCAGCGTCTCCTTATCCACAGCTCCATCCTGCGCAGGCTGCTCAGCCGCCGGAGATGGTGGAGCAGCATCAACATCAGCCATCTCCTCATCCGACGCAGGTGCCTTGCCCTCCTCAGCCCTAACCTGCTTCTCCTTCTTCTTCTCCTCCGCCTGCTTCTTCAACGTTTCCTTCAACGCCCCAACACTTCTCTCCGCCGCCTTCGCTGCAACAGTCGGCTCAACCACACTCGCCAAAAACGCAACAACGCTCATGACAGGATTATCCGCCTGACTAAACGGCAATCTCTTGCCGCCGGTGATGACAGGCTGTGGTGCGCCCTCGAGATAGGGGTCCTCGATGGGGAGTTGGATGAATTTTAAGACACAGGCTTCGCGGGTACGGGTACCGACGTGGTCTGCGATTGCGTCCCAGTCTTCTTCGAACATCTCTACACCCTCTAGTAAGAGCAACGTCTCCTGATCCGTCCAGTCGTCTCCGGGTTTCTGGCCTCGCAGATCGATCTTAACGAAATCTCCGCTGTGAGTGGTAGAAGGGAATCGTGAGTCTTCGTAACAGGTAACACAGAGCTCCGACTTTCGCTTTGTGTTGTGGTAGCGGAGGAGTGTGCACTCGGTTCCACAAGTAAAGCAGTTGTAGTGCTTCTGCGGACCCGTAGGTGCCGGCGCGTTCGCATCTCTCAGCGCACCGCCACTAGGTGAAGACTCGTAGATATTCTTACGAAGCTCCATGTTGCTCTCACCCGTCTCCTTCCTCGCCTTCTCCTGCGTTGCCGCCGATAGCTTGCCACTCGTCACAGTACTCACCCCCGGCTGGAAAGGCTGCAATCCACGGGGCGTATCCGCCGTAACTCTAAAGTGTCCAGTAAACGGCGGACCGATAATGGACGGACGCGTGTCTGCGTCGACTTGGTAATTGATCAAACCCCACTGCTCCAAAAACGCGTGAACCCTCATGATCGCGCACACATCACCAGCCAAGTTTCGTCGACACGCGGTGAAAGTGAGATACTCCTCCGGGTTGAGTCGGTACGTGTTGATCATGAAGTCGCGGTAGTCCTTGTAGACCGTAGGCGTCTTACTCCTATTCCGTCCATTGAAGAACTCGGGGAGAGACTTTCTCTCCAAGGGGTCAATGGTAGTCATATCGAACCATCCCGCGTAGGATGGGATGAT
This sequence comes from Saitoella complicata NRRL Y-17804, assembly GCF_001661265.1. NCBI lineage: Eukaryota > Fungi > Ascomycota > Saitoellomycetes > Saitoellales > Saitoellaceae > Saitoella > Saitoella complicata. The sequence continues at coordinate 41,459 of NW_017566993.1, forward strand.
AACCTCATGCGTCTGCTCCGCCAAGTACTTCTTCGCCGCCTCCTCGATTCGTCTCTGCTCAGCTGCCGGATCAACCGGAGCAGGCTCCTCGACAGGCGCGTCCTGCCCAGCAGCCGGCGCGTCGTTCAAATCCGCCCCATTATCTTGCTCTTCCTTCATCGCGTGCACTTCATCCATCGCCTTATCTTCCTCGCGCTGCTCGAGTTCTTCTTGGCCGCCTTCGACATCCATTGCCTGGAGGGTCTCTGACGGAATTGGTGGAGGATCTGAAAGTCCATAAATCAGTACGCGAGCGGCGATCCTCCTCAATATATGGACTCACTCTGCTCTTCTGAATGCTCCATTGTCGCGGTATATACTCGAGGGCCGGAGTATCGATAGTCGCGTATGGGGATGTACGTGTGCTGCGGTCAACACGCGAGTCCAAGGGGACGTGCGCCGGAGATGCCAGCCAACAATGAATGAGTTTATGCGGCGGCTGAGGGCAATTAGAGTTCTTCTGAAGTAAACAGAATTGCATTAAACTGTCTATCATGTATGAATTCCAATAAGCGTCGGGACCCTCTGCTAAACCCGATCCGCTCACAGCACTCGGCAACGCCGGGGATACCGGTACGGTATTTGCTACACCGCCGTTTCCTCGGTCCTCCTCCCCGATATACGCTCAACGCCATGAACCATGCCAAAATTACTTTCAATACCTGGGCCTTTTCGCGTCCCGATCGCCGCCAAATCCTCCCCGTGCCATACGTTCCTTCCGCTCTTTTTCTTCCTGAATAATCTGTTCAGCCGCCGACAGAGGCTTCTTCGATACTGCTGGCTTCGCGTCTGTCTTTTTCGCTGCTAGTGGGTTAGCCTTCTTGGCCGCCGCGAACACGTTCTTCTTCATCAAGGGCTTCATGATGAACCCTCCGGTTGATGCAGGCTTCTCTGCTGGAGCTATTGCTGTCGGTTCATCGTTTGCAGGCGGCGAAGGAACTTTCGGCGCAAGAGCCAATCTGATGGGCGCATCGTCAGCGGATCTCTGCAGTTCTCTTGCCTGGTCTTCCTCCTTCCTCCCCATCCCCTCCGCTTCCTTCTGTGCCTTCTCAATCTGCTCCTTCAGCGACTTCTGCTCCCGATCTTCGTCACCGCGTTCCTGTCTATCTCGCTTCTGAATGGCCGCCTGTCGTCGCAACGCCTCAGGCGAATTGTCGATCCAAGCAACATGAAACCCCTTGTCAGTCTCGTCGACACGACAGATTCCTTCCCTCCCAAGGTGTTTCGCAAACTCAGTCAGCGTCTTCCATCGCGTCGAATTCATGTGAACGTGCTCCTTGTTGCCGATATATTCCTGGTAGAAGTGATTGATGTTGACCCGCTTCTCACCGTGCGCAGTCCGCAACAGCTGGATGAAATCACTCTGGAACTGTTGACTAAAGTCCTGGATGTATTTTTGCGGATTCTCGCCGATGAGCATCATTTGTCGGACGTGAGCTTCGGTCTGGGTGTGACACTTGAAGCCGTTCTCATCCCGCATTTGCCGTTCACAGGCCTGACAGTACCACCTCAAACGTTGCAGACCCCTGCTCTTCATCTTGTTTGCCAAGTACTTGGGTGTCCCGACCTCTGCCTTCGGCATGATTCCTGATTTTTTTGTCTGCTGGGTATGGTATCGCCTTCTACTCGTCCGTCGCGTATACGTGTGGCCCAGTCCTGCACGCCACACTACAACCGAGTCCTCCCGGTGCCGGTAAGCGGGGATATTAAGGGCAGCTGGTCGACGGGGTCGAAATCATCAATTCTGGATACCAGCTGCTGACCGCTTATAGACGTTTTGATTCTTCATAACTATCGAGTGGGATCAACATGTTTACCCGCTCCCGCCTGTCGCTGTCGCTGTCGTTGTCGCGTTTCTCGATACGACACCAATCAAGATCCCTAGCCACGACTATCGCACCCACCGAACATGACTTCTCACACGTAATCATCGGCGGCGGAGTAGTTGGCCTCGCAATCGCCTCCCGCATCGCCCGTCTCCCCGGCGCATCCCCAATCCTCCTCGAACGGAACGCACACATCGGACAAGAAACCTCGTCCCGGAATTCTGAGGTCATCCATGCCGGGATATACTACACTCCCGATTCCTTGAAGGAGAAGCTGTGCGTGAAGGGAAAGTCGATGTTGTATGATTACCTGGAGAAGCATGGGTTACCGTATAAGAACTGTGGGAAGTGGATCGTGGCACAGACACCTCAAGAAGGGGAGTATTTGCAAAAGATGCACCAGAAAGCGCAGAGACTGGGTGTACCTACGCGATTTATCGGGAAGGAAGAGGCAGCGAAACTAGAGCCGGATGTCGCCGCACTCGAATGTGCGCTGGAATCAAGCAGCACCGGCATCGTCGACGCCCACAGCCTGATGACTCACCTTCTCGGCTCCTTCGAAGATTCCGGAGGTGCCGTTGCGTATGGTACAGCAGTAACCAGCATAACCCCTCTCGCTAACGGCACCAGCGGCTACCAGATGTCATCCCTCTCTTCCGACGGCGAGGAAATGACTATTACAACCTCCTCCCTCATCAACGCCGCCGGTCTCGGTGCCTTCCAAATCAGCAATATGCTTCTCCCCTCCGACCGTCACTTCACCCCTCACTACTGCAAAGGGAACTACTTCTCCTACTCGGCTTCACATCCACGAACACAGAGACTTATCTATCCCGTCCCGAAACCGGACCTGGCGGGTTTGGGGACGCATTTGACGCTTGATCTTGGTGGGCAGGTTAGGTTTGGGCCGGATACGGAGTGGCTGCCTTCGGATATTGACTTGTTTTCTCGGGACTTGTATCGGGTTTCTGAGGACCGCTTGGATGAGATGTACGAGGCGATTAAGCAGTATCTGCCTTCCACCAAACGCTCCGAACTCGCTGGATCCTATTCTGGGATCAGGCCGAAGCTGAGGGGGGATGGTGAGGGAATGAGCGACTTCTATATCAAGCATGAGGAGGGGTTCCCGGGGTTTGTCAACCTTGTTGGGATTGAGAGTCCGGGGTTGACGAGTAGTTTAGCGATTGCGGAGATGGTTGAGGATATGCTGAAGTGAAGACTGAAGAGGAGATGTTTCGTTGTAAGTGAGAGAAAGATACCCGTTATATGGGATATGTGAAAGATCAATATAGTCAAGACCCAGCGTTCATAGTCATCCATTTCATCATCCGAACCGAATGGCTTCCTCTGTTAACGATAGTGAAGAAGTATGAAGAGACGGATAGTCATGAGCGTAAGGGCAACTCTACTTGTGGCCCTAAACCGCAAATAGACGAGTTCTTGGGCAAGGTGAGTTTGGTACCTCTTTTCGAGCACTCCGCTGCAACTTGACAATGCTAGCGCCCCAGCAAATCAAGTGGATGTATATACTATTAGAGTTGCGGTCGACATCCTGGCGTGGGATCATTTTTCTGAGCGTGAGAGGCACGAAAGAGATAAGAGGGCCGTGATTCCATCATATCAAGCCTTTTTCATTGTAAATCATACGTCAGGGGGCTAGCTAGGCGTACCAATAATATACTCATGCCACGGCCCACTCTTACAAAAGAACGTGATGGCGAAGATGCGAGCGATATCACCCTCCGAACGCCATCTCCGAAACTCTCGCTATACCTACTATGATTCCTCGATCTCTCGCAGAATCAGCATAGTCGTTCATAAACACCCTCTACAATTCTTCTTCCGGCTCTCCCTCCCCACCAACATTCATCAACGCCAACACACCCGCCTGAGCCTCATCATTCACCGTCTTCCCATCAGCATCCCACCCGGCCTCTGCATCTTGAGCAAGCACCACAGCACCACGACCAAAAATAAACCCTTGAACTTCCTCTTTCCTTTCCGGACTTTTGCTTTTGTTGCTCTCCTCAATAAGGGCAACCTGGAGCCCGTGCTCCTTGTGCTCCTTCCGTGCAGTATCTTCGTCGGCGTCCTTGTTGGCAGCCTGCTCTTTGTTCTCCTGGGAACTAGTGACCTTGACAACAGCCATCCACGGTCCCTCAACCGGAGAAGGAGGGGCCTCAGTCAGCGGCCTAGCCATTTCGATGTCGCGCTCCTCGTGTTCCATCTCCTCATCGCTCGACTCGGTCTCCTCGTCCGTCTCCTCATCATCCTTGTCATCGCCCACATCAACATGCTGAGCCACGACCAGCTGCTTCTCTTCTTTCTCCTCCTCATCTTTGAACCTGATGTGCTTCCTCACCGGCTGTTCTTCCGCCTCTTCCTCCTCCTCATCAAGCCTCCTCTTCCTCACCATCAACGTACGAAGCAGGCTATCCTCACCATCACTATCCTCCCTCGGCTTCATAATACACAACTCCGGCATCAACGGGTCATCATCCGTCAAATCGATCACGGGAGCCCCAGCCGCCAACCTCTCCCTCGCCGCCCGCTGTTCCTGTTTACGTCTGTGCTCGGTCTCCGCACGACGCGTCATCATCTCCACACTCACATCTTCGAGCATCTCGACCAGGTCCCGGCAGCGCTTCTTGGGGTTGGCTTTGGGGAGTGGGATGTACATGAGAGGCTTCGGTTTGCGTAGCTTGAGTCGTTCGAGTTCTTTGCCATCGCGGTAACGGAATTCGAAGGTGGCGTATGGCTGGGTTGAGGGATCGATTACGGTGTAGGTCTCAGGTTCCCCGAGACTGCTGTGGTGGCTCGCGGGAGTGGGGAGGCCGAATGTGACGTCGTGTTTCATGTGCGTCCTGATTGCGTCGTCCTCGTGTATGGCCCTGCGATGTTGAACCTCGAATTCTCGGCTTCTGCGAACAGCGGGGACATTGCTGTGTCGAATACGGCAGATACGAACATGAATCGTGCCGAAGTTTTTCAAGACATCGTGACGGTTCTCACATTCCATACGCTCGTCTGCGCGAAAACGATTAGCAATGCTTCCAAGAATCCGAATATGTAGATAAACTCTCACCTGTAACCGCGCAAACACCGAATTGGAACGGACGGATTATCCCACGTCTCTCCGTCGCTCCCTCACAGATCCATTCTTGCGATTGAGGGTTGAACTTCCCCTTGGCTACGACCACGCCGTCGACACTGATCTCAGCAAGACAAGATGGGATGAAATGGTTGCCGGGAGCCACAGGCGTGACACCGCGAACACGGTTGATGTGAATGGTGAAAGCTTCACCGGCGACAGATTCGACATAGGACGTGATCGTTGCCGTGGAATCAACGGAGACCACACCCAGTGGTTCAAGAACGGCGTTCTCGCGCCTGATCTCCACCTCGAATCCTTTGAAGAAGAGCATGACTCCGATGGTGACCAATCAAGAGTGAGGCGGACTATATCGTTCACGGAAAGGTATTGGAGTTATGAGCCCACGGAAGAGGCAAGATGCACCGCCTGCACCGCCGCCGGGCACCTTCCGACCTCATGGTGCCATACCCTTGTCGTTGCTCAAAGGAGAGGCCCAAGCGTACGCGTGCAGGTGAACCCAGTGCCAGGTGTTCTGTGACTACGAATACGAAGACCACAAAAACTAAGAATTCTTCTCAGGTTCAACGCCTTGACTTCGAGTTGAACGACCCGTAGGAAAGCAACAATCCATCGTCGTCTGTCCTTAATCTAACCGTTCCCACAGCGCCGGCAGCTGCTGGGCGCGCGTCGTCGACCGGCCCTGGTCTACTCGTACACCCCAAAACAACAAACACCAGAGGTCCCCGGATCGTTGCAATTGAGCGCCCGTAATCGACGTCTACCTCAATTCCAATCTCATCATGGCCTCCAGGAACCCTCATCATTCAGCCGGCACCGTCCGCCGCCAACTTTTCCGCCCTCAGAAAGCCGTTGCGCCGACCCTCAACGGCAATCCAGCGGCCATGCGCCTCCTCTTCGGCAACAATCAGAACCGTGGTGCTTCGCAAGACGTCTTTATGCAACCACAAGACGATATCATCATCTATGACAGTGTATATCACTCGCTGGATGAGCAGCTGCCGCTGCCGGAGGAGGACTTTGAGAACGAGAGTGAGTGATCATGAATGCGCGAGTGAATGCCGAGAGATACGGAGGGCTAATTGCATATATAGGGGAAGAAGCACAAGATGCGGCACAGATCAAGGCAATTTACACGAGTGGCAATGAAGACAAGGAGCTTGGCGAGGCGGTACGAGAGCATCTGAAGGAGAAGGTCCAGAAACTTTTGGAGGAGGAAGCGTGGATCATGGCATCCACTCCGCTTGAGGATGAGGAGTATTAGGGACTGTGTGCGAATCTTTCCGCTCTCGCAACACATCAATTCCTATTCAACCAACGACGGTTTGGTCGCATCTACTCAGCATCGGCGCCATGCACACCTATCCCACCACCGCAAACAATCGAAAAGTCATAACTCATCGCCAGCACCTCGGTTCGATCACGTCATGGTATCCCTTTCACTACACATACGTGCTATCGATGGGTATGGCACACGTGGAGTACCCCAAACTGGAATGAACTCATGACGTGGTCTAATAACGGGAAACGCTGAAGTCTTTCCTGGTTATTCAAGTGTGGTGTGCCCTTGTTGAATCAGCGAAGCGACAGCAAGCCGGCCCCACAACTACCGATATTCCATAGCCAGCTCTTGCCAAGCTGGCGATCGAGGCTTGAACGATGCATACCCTAAAGCTTAGATCATTGGTATATCATCTCCATATCAACCCCCCCTCATCTCAAATCAGCCCCACCCGTCGCCCCCAACCTCCCCCCCGCCGTTGTCCGCGCCCACCTTTCCCCACCAACCCTAACCTCCTCCACAAAACTCCCACTATTACAAACCGTAGTCCCACCCAACACGACCCTAACCCCAGCCTTCATAGCTTCCTGACTTGCATTAAACTTATTCACGACCATTGCCTCGGCGTACGTAACCCCGCCCACGAAGAAGACGAGGACGTCTTGGACTCGCTGCTGGCTTGGGGGATCGGAGATGTATGGGTGGGTTGTGGTTGGTAAACGAGAGCGGAGGAGGGAGGTGAGTGTTTCCGATAGTCGCGGCGTATGCTGCGTATAAACGTTTTCGACCCCCTTCAGGCCTTTCATCCCGCTTCTCGCCCTCCCCAGAAATCCAGTCCCTCCGAATAGATCTTCTTGTCTCTCTCTCTGGCCCGCATACTGCAACAACCTTGAAATAGTTGCGACCTGGTGGGATGGTATACCGGCGTTGGAGAGGAGTGAGAGGAGGGTGGGCAGCGCGGAGGAGGGGTTAGATTCGTAGCGGAGTGCGTAGAGCGCTACGAGCCGGATCTTACTCGCGTCCGGAATCGGCTGCTGTATAAGCCGTTGTACCGACCTCAAATCCGCCGTATGATTATCATTACACGCCAAACTCTGCTCCAACTCCGACGTCTCCAACAAATTATCCCCTTCAACCCTCCGAGATAGTTCAGACACAAGAGAAACATGTTTACTCACATTCCCACTCAACCTCCGAAACTCGGGATACTCCTCCACGAATCTCTTCATGTCCGCGATACTCTCGATACTTTTGTTCGTTTTTGCTTTCGATTGGTATGTGTCGACGTATTCTTTGATGTTTGCGCCTAAGTCGCCAAAGTTTTCGTACATGTTGCTGGCGAAGAATGGATCCAACGTCCCCGACGTGGATAGGACGACCTCGGTGCCTTTGGGGTTGTCGGCGGAGGGGGGGAGGGTTACGCGCCCGTTGGAGATGCCGAGGAGTTCGTGAACCATGGCTTGGTAGGTCCATTGTGTTAGGAGGGGGGTGACTGGATCATTCTTCCGATCCAGAATCAGTAAGAGAGGTTGTGTCTCCCCTCTCCTAAACTCAAACAGCGGACTTTCTTGTCCCATCACATATTGAACTTCCTGTGCGAGTTTCTTCCCCATTGCCGAGTTCTTCTCATACCGTACCACCGGTTTCTTCTTCAGTGACAACAGCAACGAGACCAGCCCCTCCGTCGAACGAACGAGCGAAGGCGGGGACCAGGTGGAGGGGGAGTCAGAGAAGAGGGTGTATTGAGGAGGGTGGATGTTGAGAGATAGTAGGTCAGGGTTTATGGCGAGGTAGTCTGCGAAGAACTCTTGGACGGATTTGACCATCTCATATTCATCCGACTCAGCCAGTCGTTCAAGGGAAGATTTCTTGATGATGTTGCTGAAGTATAGGTAGTACTCCCCGTATTTCGGGGCGCGTAATTCGTCGATGAAATGTTGAATTGATTCTGGTGTCGGACGGACGAAACAGATACATTTCAGATGACGCATCTTCTCTCGCTCGGCGTTCTCGAGACGACTGTACGTTTCATTTTCGTCAGCACACGATCCCATCGCAGCCGAGAAGCTGAACATACTCTGTTAAAAAGACTTCTTGTGATAGCAAGGTTGACTGCGTCGTAACCATCGAAATAATCTGCGTCTACACCCACCATACCGTCGTCAGCGCCCTTCTTGTATTAGCGATTGATCCACAACGAACGCACCGTATCCACATCGAGGAGAAGAGCCTTCATCCCCGACGTGTCTGCAATCATCTTATTGACATAGTTCTGAACGGCTTTGATCACATCCATTTCGGTTTATCGTCTTGGGGGTGTTGTATGACGGTGCACTGCAGTCGCTGCACGTGCACCGTCGCGGTTGCCGTCGCGACCCAACCGAAACCTTAATCTACCCTTTCAATCCTCGGCCCAACAATCTCCTTCGACCCCAAATACCTCGTCTCTGTCCTCTGATCTCTCAAGAAACTGGGAGTGACCGACAGACGAAAAGGGCCAGGATGATCCAAGCAATCGACTCCTTCTTTGTGTCGTTCTGCGCGAAATACGGCCTCGGCGCCCCCGATAACATCAAACTGGTCGCCTGTATCTTCGCCTCTTACCCCCTCTGCGGCCTCCTAAAACGACTCCCCACTCAATCGACTAGAAATGCCTTCAACATCCTCGTTTCCCTATTCTTCCTGGTAGGGGTGTTTGATCTCTGGACCGGGTTGCGAACGATTATGATTAGTTCCCTTGGGACGTATGGGTTGGCGAAGTACATGAAGGGGGGTGCGATGCCGTGGGTCGTGTTTGTGTTTGTCATGGGCCATATGAGTATCAATCACATCCACCGTCAAATCATCAACAACCCCGACGTTGTCGACATAACCTCCATGCAGATGGTCCTCTGCATGAAACTCTCCTCCTTCGCCTGGAATATCTACGATGGACGCCAGTCACCATCCTCCCTCTCCTCGCTCCAGACCGATCGCGCACTGAAAGCGATGCCGACTTTATTGGACTATCTCGGATACGTCTTTTTCTTCCCGAGTTTCATGGTTGGGCCGAGCTTTGATTTCGTGGAGTACAAGCGGTGGTTGGATCTGTCCATGTTCGACATTCCTTCCCCCTCTCCCTCAAAATCCTCCGCACCGCACAAAAAACGCCGCCGCATCCCCCACTCCCTCATCCCCGCCCTCCGCCGCGGCGCCGAAGGAGTCTTCTGGCTCATCCTATTCCTCAAATTCGCATCCTGGTACTCAACAACCTACGCCCTCTCCCCCGCCTTCGCCTCTCTTCCATTCTGGCGGCGTTTGTGGTATATGCAACCCCTCGCATTCTCCCACCGCTTAAAATACTACGGTATCTGGGCCCTCGCGGAAGGCTCCTGTATCCTCTCCGGTCTCGGGTTCAACGGGTACTCTCCTAAGGGTAAGCTGAGGTGGGATCGAGTCAAGAACATCTCTGCCCGTGAATTCGAATTGGCGCAGAATAATAAGGCGTTGTTGGAGGCATGGAACAAAAACACGAACAAGTGGTTGAAAAACTATGTTTATGTACGTGTTGCGGCGATTGTGGAGAAGGGGAAACCTGGGTTCGTCAGTAGTTTGGTGACGTTTGGGACGAGTGCTGTTTGGCACGGGTTCTACGGTGGATACTATCTCGCTTTCGGGACGGCCAGCTTTATCCAGACACTTGGGCGCTGTACGTGTCACCCTCTCCCTCTACTCTTAGCCTGTGTTGTGAGAAGCTAATATGGATACCACATAGATTTCCGCCGCTACCTCCGGCCCTTCTTCTTCACCCCAGACATGTCCCACCCCACCCCATACAAACCCCTCTACGACATCCTCTCCTGGGCACTAACCCAATCAACCTACAACTACCTCGTCCAACCATTCATCATCCTCAACGTCCGCGAATCACTCCGTCTATGGGGCAGATTGGGATTCTATGTACATGTAGCCATTGCGGTTTGTCTTGCGTTCTTTAATTTTGGGGGAGCGAGGTGGTTGAATAAGAAGTTGAAGAGAAGGGCGGCGAGGTCTGGGAAGGGGGAGAAGAAGGTGAAGGAGTTGGATGAGAGGCATAAGAGGGAGGTCAGGGAGGAAGAGAGGGAGCCGAAGAGTTTGGGGATGGCGATGCCGGCTGAGACGAGTCCGATTTTGGAGTAGGGAAGACGACCAGAAGCAAATGAGGAAGCAGGCGTCCTGATACGGGCTAGAACAGCCTTCAGAACATATCATAACGTAATTGTATTATTAGTCCATGGAGGTTGCGTCCATTCATTCATCCCTACACAAACCTCTCCACATCCATCTCCTCAAAATCCGTTTTGAGCACCCTCTCCCTCTTCGCCTTCGGCGCCGGCGCCTTCTCATTCTCCTGCACGTAAAACTTTCTCAACAACATAATCGCCTCCTCCCTCCAAAACCCCGGAAAAACACGATACGCCGGATCGGGATCCGGATCAGAATGAATCTTGAAAACACTCCCACACCCACCAAACCGGTCATTCCCACACCCGAAATACACTCTCCGAATCCGAAGTTGCCTCAAAGCAGAAGCACACATAACGCATGGCTCAACCGTAACATACAAATCAATCTCCTCGAAAATCGATGGAGGGTGGCCTAAGGCGAGGATGGTGTCGATACCGATGAATTCGGCGTGTCGGGTGCCGTTGAGGGATTTGTTTGTGTCGTTCATACCGCGGGCTATGACTTTGTTTTGGTGGACGAAGACGCAGCCGACAGGGGTTTCGTCCGTGTTGAGGGCGAGTTCGGCCTGGGAAGGGTACGGTGTTAGTGGAACTGATCACGAAAAGGGTGGTGGGTGCAGTAAGGAGTGGGAGGTTTTGACGTACCATGTCCAGGGCGGCTCTCATGAACTCATGATGTAGTGAATCTTCCGTCTCCATCGCCATCCATGGAGGTCCCAGGTTCTCTCTGCTGGAGGATGTTTACTTTTTGCGTGTCTACGTTACACCTCTAATTTTGTGACGAAACCGATCGCGCTTTGCCAAGTTCGGGAATTCCAGCGCAACGTTGACATCGAACACCGGAAACCTCGACGTCGACCGACAATTGAGCATAGCAAAAGATTTACGATGGCATCTAAACTTGAAGCGACGTTAGCGAAGATGCGTTCGCGTTTGGAAGAGAAGAACTACTACGACGCTCACCAGGTGATTTCGTCTTCGGTCCAGTACTGTATGTTAGAGTACTAACGACGAGAAATCACAGACCATCCGTACCATCGCAAACCGTCAAGTCAAGCAAAAGAACTACCCTGCCGCAATCGAGTTGCTCTACTCCTCCGCCCAACTCATGCTCCAGTACGAGCAAGGCGCCGAAGGTGCCGATTTGGGGTTGTACATGATCCAAGTCTACACCCTCGCCGAGAAGGGCCCAGACCCAACTACACGGGCACAAACTATCCAACTCCTCCGCTTATTCAAGCCTGATGAGCCAGGGCGGAAGACATTCATCAAAGAAGCACTCGCGTGGTCAAAGAAGTTCGCGGAAGTGAAGAGCGGCGATCCAGAAATCCAGCATGCGTATGGCACGATTCTAGTTGGTGAGGATGAGATAACAGAGGCGGAGAAGCACTTGATTGTTGGGAACCGGGAGTCGCCAGTGGTGTTGGCAAAGGCGCTGTATGAGTGGTATACGGAAGACGAACCACATATGGCGCCCATGTACATCAGCCGCGCAGTCCTCCCCTACCTCGCCCTGGGAAACCTCGAAGCCGCCGAACGCTCGCTAGACGTCTTTACCAACCTCCTTTCCGCACCATCACAATCCATCTCCTCTCCAATCGCGGATACAACCATCTTCCCTTCCCTCCCCCTCCTCAACTTCCTCCGTCTTCTCACGTTGTCTGCGGCGAGAGGAACACCCGATCTGTGGCGTGCGTTGAAGGGGAGGTATGAGCGGGATTTGAGGGATGTGAGTGCGTGGGATGAGGTGTTGGAGGGGATTGCGGAGGTGTGGTTTGGGGTGAGAAAGCCGAGGCCACAGGGGAATATGTTGGCGGAGTTGATGAGTGGGATGTTTGGTGGTGGAGCAGGGGGAGGAGCTCCGAGGGGTGCACCGAGGTTGGGAGGAGGACCTTCGGTGGAGGGATTGGATTGATAGAGTGTAGGAGTTATATCTAATTGCATTATCTATAAGATCTGTCTGCGCCTCCTCCCTTGAATAGAATATGGCCCACCGAGAGCATACCTTGGTGCGAATGTCCCTGTTCTTGGCGACTATACGAAGTGTTCCGTTGACTTTCGTCACTCAGCGATGTTTCGCCTCATACGCCCACAGCTGGACATCACTCATCATGCCCCATCCACCTCCTCCTCCCCATCAAACGATCTCCTAACACTGACCCGCGCTTCCTCTAGCTTATCCCATAACCGTTCATTCCATATTCTTGCAAATCCTTGACTCGCCCTCATCAGTAACGCTTCTGGCGTCTCAAAAGTTCTTCCTCTTAGTTTTTGATCAGAACTTCGGTCGACCTGCGCTCACGCTCGTCAACACGTGCTCCGAAGGTGGCACAGAAGGTTTGGCGAAGAAAAACTTACGGTCCATCCAGAAGCTGACAATGTTACAGCCAATGTTTGATCTTCGAGTGTGACGATTAGCACCGATGATTGAGAGTCGGACGAGGTGTCGATGGAGTTGGTGAATGGAGGGCCGTATTCGGACTTGAATGCGACTAGGTCTTCTGATAGTGACATATTGCAAGCAAGCAGGAAGGATGAGGCGAGGAGGCAGAACGAGGAAGGCTCTGGGTTTCGGGGAGATCAGGGGTTAAGGTTGATGTGTGATGCCGTCGCTCGGCATGGAACTGACGGGACACCGGTATGAAGACACCTTCTTTGAAGATTCAATCATAAAGAGCATTTCAAGATGCTTCGTTCAGTCAAGAAATCGTTTTCTTGGAGGTATGTCCTTATCGATAAGCCGAGTGTTGCAGTCCAGTTGACCCGTATACCGCACCGCACCCATTCGCAAACTTAAGCACCGGCCATGCTCTCGAAGCTGATCGCACTCGCTGGCGTCGAAGAATCTCACAGACTCCGTCTAATCCTCGCCTCCACCCTTGCTGCTATTTCAATCGCCTACATGCTCCTCCGCTCCCTCCTCAAACCCAAGAACAAGTTTGACGTCGACGGAAAGGTATTTTTCGAACGCGGTGCTGTCAACGCTCAAGCTAACGTTCGAGGAATAGCAATGCGTTGTAACCGGCGGCTCTCAGGGAATGGGTCTTGAGATGGCAATTGGTCTTGCTGAACGTGGTGCAGACGTCTGTATCATCGCCCGCACCCAGTCTAAGCTTGAAGCTGCCATCCCACTCATCGAGGCTGCTCGTCTTCGTCCTACGCAATCCATTACGGCACTGTCCGTCGACGTGACCGACCCTGAAGCAATCTACAACGCTTTGAGCGGCCTGCCTAGGTTGGATACCGTCATCTGCTGTGCCGGCGGAGCCCACCCCGGTTTCTTCGTCGACCTCCCGATCAGTGTCCTCAAGCAAGGTGTCGAAACAAACTACCTTTCCGCACTCTACACAACCCACGCCGCTCTCCGCCTCATGACATCCTCCACCTCCACCTCCCCTGCCGGCCCTAAACACGTCTTGATCACCTCCTCTGTTCTCGCCTTCCTTGGTATGTCTGGATACAGTGCCTACTCTCCCCTCAAAGCCGCGTTGAGGAACTTGGCAGACACGCTTCGTCAAGAAATGTTGTTATACCCAGAAATCAACGTCCACGTTGCATTCCCCGCAACGATCTACAGCCCCGGCTTCGAGCACGAGCAATCCCTCAAACCAGCCCTGACCCGCACCCTCGAAGGCGCAGATGAGGGTCAAACCCCCGCACAGGTTGCTGACGCGGTCTTGAAGGGTCTGGATCGTGGAGAGTTCATGATTAACACGGAGTTTTTGGGGCGGATTATGAAAGGCGGCATGAGTAGTCATTCGCCGAAGAATGGACTGATTGGGTTCAGGGAATGGTTGTTTAGTTGTTTGGCAATGGTTGTGTGGCCGGTTGTCAATTGGGATTGGGATCGTACTGTCAAGAAGTATCAGGTGGAGCATGAGAAGAGGCACGAGCAGACGTCGGAGTGAACGGTGCTGAGACATCCACTCAAGTTAGATCTCTATCATAGTGAACCAAAACCATCTAGAGACCATCGATGCTTCATGGTTTAGGTTCCTCCTGCGCATTTGCGTGTTTTGTCATGACATGCTCCACAAACTCCTCCGTCAAAAACCCATACCCGCCCAACTCGACCCTCTTAACCTCAACCACCCTCTTCCCCGTCCCCGCATACTCCATCCGCCACATACCTTCTCCTTCTGGAATTGCGGTCTTCAACCACTCCAGTAATCCTGCCATGAAATTGATCGCTGCACTGGCATCCCACGGTGGACCTTGTGGATTGTTTTTCTTGACCATTGAGGGGATTTTCTGGGTGTCGAGTTCTTCGATGTGGGCGAGGATCCCGTCGTTGGTGCGGTAGCCAACGATTACCTTTGGTACGCCTAGCAAGAAGGACTGAGCCCAGAACTTGAGCAACTTGTAGCGCTCGAACGAGGTCCGGTCACGGTCTGTGTTGATCAGCTTGTTTGTCTTCAGCTCGCAATAATGCGACGAAGGATTCTCCCCATCCTCCGGTTTGTAGTCATACACGCAATCAACCTCCCCACCCAACACCAGCCTCGAACCTCCAATGCTGGTCTTCACAATCGAACAATACTGCTCGATATTGTTAACAACCTCTTTATCCCTCTCCTCGATCTCCTTTCTCTCCACTTCACCAAATGGTCGTCGCAGGGTACTCAATGCCTCAAATTTGTAGCCCATGTATGAGAAGAGTTCGCCACGTTCATCCATAGGCCGCGGGGGTTGTTTGTGCTCTTCGATGTAGATTGTATCGTTGAGGCGGACTGCGTTCATGGACCAGGGGTCACTGGAGAAGGGTGTGCAAAGGAGTTTGGTCGCCATGCCTCTCCAGGTAACAAAATCGATGGCTGGCAGGACCTTTGGTGGTTCAGCAGCTGTATTATCCTCCTCGATTGAGACAGGTACTGGCGGTGTCGTCTCATGGTGGATCAAGGCGGCCAGAAGTGAATCCAGATGTTCGTCGACTGAGTCGTCATGCTTCACGAGCTCCTTGAACCCATTCCCCAGGTGTTGTCCCAGCGCAGGAGGCCAGTAATACTTCAGTCCACTATCATCGTGATGCTGTACTCTTTTGTCATCGTAGCTAAACGACGCGATCTCCTTCGGTTGTCGCATCGGAGCCGGCTTGCCTCGCCACCTCGCTATCGGCTCGAGCGCGAACGACAACTCGCTAGTGATGGTTCGAGGACGTTTCATTGGAGGTTCGGATGACATTCTGACGAGGACTTTGCCGAATCTGCGGAAGTTAATCATATACCGGCTATTTGCCGTGAAGGTTGTCTACGTTACACCCGCCCTTGCCGAAAACTGAAATCTGGAGCAGCAGCTGCGACCTCGGAACCGTCGACCCCACGATTCCCAACACGCGTTGTCAAGGATGTCCGTTGCACGGCAGTCGATAAGAAGGTCTCTACGCTCGAGCTGCGCAAGATGTAAGCGCTTCTCCTCGACGGCGTCGACAACTTCACCAGACTCAACAGCTTCGACGGCCTCATCCGCCTCACCCTCCTCACGCACATCACCACGGCCACAAACCATCTTCTCTGGTATCCAGCCAACAGGAACACCGCACCTCGGGAATTACCTCGGTGCACTCCAATCATGGGTCCAGTCCCAATTAACCCAATCATCCTCAACATCCCTCTACTACTGTATCGTCGACCTCCACGCCATTACCATGCCACAACACCCCGCTGCTCTAATGCAATCACGGCGAGAAATGATGGCATCTCTACTAGCAATGGGACTTGGTCCAGAACGATGTGTGATATACGAACAGAGCCGGGTACCAGAGCATACAGAGCTGGCATGGATCCTCAACACCATTGCGCCAGTGGGATACTTGAACCGCATGACCCAGTGGAAGTCCAAACTCAATCTCGACCCCAATGAAATAAACGTTACCGAAGTTGCCGACACAGCCGGCCTGAACCTTGGTCTCTTTTCCTATCCAGTCCTCCAAGCCGCGGATATCCTCCTCCACAAAGCAACACATGTCCCCGTCGGCGAAGACCAACTCCAACACCTCGAACTCGCACGACACTTGGCTCGCACATTCAACAAGAGATTCTCAAAGAAATCAAGGGTATTCCCTGAACCACAGCCAATGCTCACACCGACCAAGCGTGTCATGTCACTGAGAGACCCAACAAAGAAGATGTCCAAATCAGATCCAAACCCGGCTTCAAGGATCCTGGTAACAGACGAACCAGCGGAAATCCAGAATAAAATTGCCCGCGCAGTCACAGACTCGACCCTTGGCATAACCTACGACCCCACAAACCGTCCCGGACTCGCAACTCTGATCACCATCCATGCTGGTCTCACAGCCCGCTCCGACTCCCCCGAATCTGTGGCGAAAGAGTATGAACACATGGGACACCGCGAGTATAAGGCCGTTATTGCTGATTGTGTTGCGGAGTACTTCAAAGGGTTTAGAGGGGAGTATGAGAGGTTGATGAAGGAGCCAAAGGTGTTGGAGGAGATCAGCAGGAAGGGGGCGGAGAAGGCAAGGATCACGGCACAAGAAACGATGCAGAAGGTTAAGACTGCCGTTGGGTTGGCATGAAGTGCCGTCCTCAAAAGGTGTAGAATTCTACAGCAGAAACACCGGACTTCTCTCGCCTATCACACGTACCATGAACCGTACCGAAAACCCCTCCATAATCTTCACTATGACGTGACAACATGATCCGCACCGTAAACGGTAAACCTCTCCGTGATCCTGATTGTCGCACCTCCTATGTTACGAAAACGGTGCCGCAACATCATTTGGGAGAATAGGCCGATAATAAAGCTTAAGGACAGAAAACCATGCATCTGGAAATACCAAGAAGAACATGACAACATCAGGTCTGTTCACAGATGACGACTTATACTATCACCATCGATTGCCTTTTTAAGTATCTATGCTTGCTCTAATAGTCGTACACGTATTTTACTCCAGCCCTACCACGGCTATGCATTCTTGATGGCCGGGTACACACACTTCTCAACCCACCACTGGTGCATCCTGAAGTCACTCGACAACTCAGGATGAAAACTCATACCCACGACATTCGCTTGCTGCACAGCAACGATATCCGTCGTTTCACCACCGGCGTTTCCAACCTCAGAGATGGTCTTCTTGGGAAGCCTGACAAGAGCCTTTACCTGACCCTCGCCGTGCTCACCAGGAGCCGACACGGCATCCTCGAGCGGAGTACCCGGAAGCAGAGACTCGACAATAGGAGCGCGAATGAAGAGAGAAGGAAACTTCTCCTCTGGTCGGTCGATAAAGTCCAGATCGAGGAACGTCTCGAAACTCTCTTGCTGACCTCCAAACTGATTCCGGTTGATCCGTACGTCCAAGCCACCGATAAGCTCCTGTCCACCCTTCTTCGTTCGGTTCGCCTGCTCGGAAAGGAGGATCATGCCTGCACAGGTACCCCATGTAGGTTTGCGCTGGACCTTGACGAATTCACGCAGAGGTTCAAGGAGACCTGTCCGCTGTGCGACGAGGGAGATGGTGGTGGACTCGCCACCGGGGATGATCAGTGCGGAACATTTGTTCAGCTCCTCCACTGTTCTGACTTCGATGATATCATACGAGAAAGAAACGGCATTGCGAGCGGCCTTGAGGAGGTTAACGTGCTCGATAAAGGCGCCCTGAAGAGCTGGAACTGGGTTAGTGGGACTGCTTGACAGAGAGAAAGAAGCTTGGCATTTTACCGAGAACGCCGACAGTAAACTCAGCAGTCATTTTATCCTTCGTTTGGAGTTTTCCCAGAGGGGCAAGAGAAGTCTGGTGGCGTTTGAAAGTCGTCGTTTGAAGCTGGCAGTAGTCGCCGATGTCGTCCTAGCAAGCTTGGTTGTGGTCGTAGCCTTACGTGCTGTCCTCTTGATTGGGAGGTCGGAGGGAAGCTCGCGGGGTTTACGTACGTGAATTCAAATTGTACGTTGGATCATGTAACGTAGACAGAGCCGCAACCTTATGTTGGAAAGACTGGCGATAAGACAGGAGCATATTTGGAGAGCATATTAATAGACGAAACATAAATACAGGCCTCCCTCCTACCCCTCTACGGCAGGTTTTCCTTATCGGGGTGCCTGCTGTATCGTTGGCTGTGCGCAGAAAAAGTTTGGGCGCAGTCGACCGACGCTGAACCGAAAGCACCGCAGAGAGCAGGCCAGCACTCCTTGCAATTGATCCCATACCCACCACCATGCCTTCCTCCTCAAAGCCCGTCACCAGCTCGCTGGACTCAGAGCAGACCCTCCGCGCCGCAAAGGCCCTCTTGGCCCACGTCAAATCCTCCACCTCCGCCCCCTCCCTCCTCACCGAAGACGGGAACCCCGACGTCCCCGTCTACCTCAACCTCTCCACCAAGAAATTCATCGTCGACAAGAAGAAGCTGAAGCCCTCCCGAATCGCACTCGCACATTCTCTTTACCCCGAGGGCGTCACCTCCGTCTGCTTGCTCGTCAAGGACCCGCAAAGAACGTACAAAGATTTGGTCGAAGAGGCTGGATTAGGCGATTTGGTACAGCGCGTGATCGGTGTCGGAAAGTTGAAGGCAAAGTGGAAGACGTACGAGAAGAGACGACAACTCCGTGACACCCACGACCTCTTCCTCGCAGACGACAGAGTCGTCCCTCTCCTCCCCGCCCTCCTCGGCAAAGTCTTCCTCGAGAAAAAGAGAAATCCGGTTCCGATCTCCCTCTCTGGCGCCGAAACTGCCGAGCAACTCAAGAAAGAGATTCGTCGTGCGACTAATGCGACATACGTCCACCTCGCCCCCGGAACTGTGACCTCAATCAAGGTCGGAACGACCGGCATGCCCGCCGAGCACGTCGCTGCAAACATCGAGAAAGTCGTCGAGGCGCTCGTGGAGAAATACGTCTCCGGAGGCTGGAAAGGCATTCGTAGGTTCGACATCAAGACTGCCGAGTCCGCTTCGTTGCCGGTCTGGATGACGGAGGCGTTGTACGACGAAGAGGACGTTGCTGAGCCTGCTGCTCTCGCCAAGGAGGAGAAAGTTGAGGAGAAGGCTAAGGGCAAGAAGCGTGCGGCCGAGGATGAGGAGGAGGAGAAGCCTGCTGTTGCGGCGAAGAAGACGAAGGCGAGTCCTGCGAAGGCTGCGGTGGCGGGAAAGAAGAGGCCGTCGGAGGCTGCGGCGGAGAAGGTGAAGAAGGCTGAGGGTGAGAAGAAGGAGTTGCCGAAGAAGATCAAGGCTGCGAAGAAGGTTAAGGCATAAAAGGGTTCTCTCTAAAACTTCCGGGTCATGGTTCGGGTTTTTCTTTTCTTTTCTTAGGTTCATCTAGTAATTGCATTGGGATATCACTGTCACGCTCAGCTGTCCTTCTCTTCCTTGATTGAATCTTTCCTCCCCAGGCAGCAGCTGGCATGGTTTGCCCGCACGACGCGAACCCGCGATCGATGACTGGCAGATTGGCGGCAACTCAAATCGAAAAACGACGCGTCTGTGCTCAACATCCCCTCAAATGCTCGGGTCCATTCGGTCGTATTTTTCGCCTCGTCATATGAACAAACCTGAAGCTACTCCGCCAGCTGATGCGGCGAAGGTTGCTGGGGATGAGGGGACTGGGGTGAAGTCGGAAACAGCGACGACAGCGACGGCGACGGAATCGAAGGACGCGTCTTCTGAGACGAAGCCTGATCAGGCCATGTCTGATACGAAGGAAATCAAAGATGAGAATGTCAAAGAGGAGAGACAGGAGACGAAGGGATCTGTCATTACGGAAGAGATGCTCAAAGAAGAACAAGCCCTCGAAGCCGAAACCGCCGCCGCCCACAAGAAGCGTATGGAAGAGTTCCGCAAGCAAGAATCCTCAGCAGGCCAGACTGAGGAGGAAAAGAAGCGGTTTCAGCGTCTTCAAGCGTTGATGGACAAATCCAAGATCTACACGTCTATTTTGGCGGAGAAGTTACAGCAGAGACAGGTCGAGATGTCGTCTACCACCACGCCGGCTGGGTCGGTTGTTGGTACGCCTGCACCGGAGGAAGCACCTGCACCGGTGAAGAAAACGAGGGGAAGGAAGAAGGGCGCGAAGAAAGCGAAAGAGGAGAAGGCGAGAGGGGTTGCGTCGGCACTCGCGCAAGGTGAAGAGGATTCGGGGGTGAATGCCACCGCGACGCCCTCTGCTTCCGCTCGTCAACCTGAATTAGTCACGGGTGGGGTTCTGAAGGACTACCAGCTTGCGGGGCTGGAGTGGATGGTATCCCTGTACGAGAACGGGTTGAACGGTATCCTCGCCGACGAGATGGGGTTGGGGAAGACGTTACAAACCATCGCCTTCATCGCATTCCTCCGCGGCAAGGGAATCAACGGTCCCTTCCTCGTTGTCGCGCCATTATCGACCCTCTCGAACTGGGTGAGCGAGTTCCACCGCTTCACGCCCGATATCCCGGTATGTCTCTACCACGGCGCTCCCGAAGACCGCGCAGACATCCGCACAAAGTATTTTAGGAAGACGAATGATGCGTCGTTCCCAGTTATCGTGACGAGTTATGAGATGATCACCGCGGCGAAAGATCGTGGGTATTTGGCGAAAGTGGGGTGGAAGTATATCATTGTCGATGAAGCACACCGGTTGAAGAATTTTAATTCGGCGTTGATGAGGGAGTTGAAGTCGTACTACTCCGATAACCGACTTTTGCTTACCGGAACGCCTTTGCAGAATAATTTGGCGGAGTTGTGGTCGTTGCTTAATTTCCTTCTTCCGGAGATTTTTGGCGATCTGGATGAGTTCCAGTCTTGGTTCGATTTCTCGGCACTCCAGGAAGAGGAAGGCGGAGGGAATATTGCACAACATGCCTCGGTCGTCTCCTCCCTTCACTCTATCCTCAAGCCTTTCTTACTTCGTCGCATGAAGGTCGACGTGCTCGGTGATTCGCTCCCACCGAAGCGCGAATACCTCCTCTATGCACCACTCACGAAAAAGCAGAATGAGATCTACCAAGCGACTCTGAAGGGTGAGTTGCATTCATATCTTCTGAAGGAGTACGTTGCTATGGAAGCGGTGTCCGAGGAAGACGTGGGGGAGGAGGATTTCCTCGAATCGGCCCAGAAAAAGATCGAGACCAGAAAGCGGAAGATACAAGAAGTCGACGACGGAGCCGATTCCTCAGCCCTTCGTTCCAAGCGTGCTTTGAAGGAGGTGAACTACGGTGCCGATTCCATGTCTGACCAGGCATACGTCGATCTCGCTCTCGCCATTGAAAACGGAGAAGTCGCAGAGGAAGAAGAGGAAATCGTCCTCAGTGCGTCCGAAGAAGTCCTGAAGCGGGCACAGCGACTCCTCAAGGCCCAGCGCCTACAGATGTCCTTCATGCAACTCCGTAAAGCCGCAAACCACCCCTACCTCTTCGACCTATGGCCCACGAAACCGGGCACGGACGAATACCTAAGCAACCACGACACCGTGAACCTCAGCGGAAAGATGCTCCTCCTCAACCGCATGCTAGAAGCCCTCTTCGCCAAGGGCCACAAAGTCCTCATATTCTCCCAATTCACGACAATGCTCGACGTAATCCAGGTCTGGGCCGAACAGCTTAAGGGCTGGCCGACGTCTCGTATTGATGGTGAAGTCATCCAGGAAGATCGTCGGGAGATGATCAAGGACTTCCAGAACCCGGACTCCAAGTCTGGGGTTAATCTGTTTTTGCTGAGTACGAGAGCGGGAGGGTTGGGTATTAATTTGACTGCGGCAGATACGGTCATCATTTTTGATAGTGATTGGAATCCGCAGCAGGATTTGCAGGCGATGGATCGGGCACATAGAATTGGGCAGAAAAGGCCGGTGATTGTGTACCGGTTCGCCTCCGCAAACACCATCGAAACTCGTCTTCTCGCTGCGGCAGAATCCAAGAGACAGCTGGAGAAGCTCGTTATTCGAAAAGGAAAGTTCAAGTCCCTGCTCGCGTCCGACGGAAATGAGAAGGAGAATGATGAGCCGGATCTGGCAGAGATTTTGAGGAGGGAAGCGGAGAATATCAACGTCAAAGACCAGCACGATGAGATTCTGACAGATGAACAGTTGGCAAAACTGATGGATCGCTCGCCTGAAGCATACGAAAACGCAAAGAAGGGGTTGGAGGGCCACATGGGAGGTGCTTTCAAGATCGTTGAAACGAAGAGCGACCAAATCGCAAACGCATAGTTACAGCTACGCTCCATCATAGAGGGGTCCATCACATAACATAGACGCACCAAAATTCAAATTTTTGACAAACTAACTATATATCTTACACCTCCTAAAAGTCCTTTTGAGTTTATTTCGCAACAGCGGACGCGCACGCCAAAACAGCCTTCAATCCAGCAGCGACGATATCGGTATCGATACCAACACCCCAGACTCTCTCACCCTTACGGTCACCCTCCAAGACCTCACACTCGACATACGACGCAGCCCTGGTGTCCTTACCCTCTCCGATAGCGTGCTCCTTGTACTGCTTGACATCGACAGTAACACCCAACTCCTTGGCCAAAGCAGCAGACAAAGCATCGATAGATCCATCTCCGGAACCACGGATCTCAGTGGTAGTAGATCCACGCTTCAAAGTACCAATGAACGTACGGGCCTTCTCGGATCCAGTTCCAGCCTCGAGAGCATACTTCTCCAAAGTGAAGGAAGTGGACTGAGGAGTGATGTGGTAAGTCTCCTGGAACAAGTCGATGATCTCCTGGAAGGTGATCTCCTTTCCGGTCTTGTCAGTGTGGTTCTGAACGACCTTGGAGAACGCCTGCTGGAGACCACGGGGGAGGTCAAGGCCGAGCTTCTCCTGGACGGCGTACGCGATACCACCCTTTCCGGACTGAGAGTTAACACGGATGACAGCCTCGTAGTGTCCACCAACATCTACAGGGTCGAGAGGAAGGTAAGGAACCTCCCAGATACCGTCCTTGCGGGAGTTCTGCTTAGCGAGACCCTTCTTGATAGCATCCTGGTGGGAACCGGAGAAAGCGGTGAAGACGAGCTCACCGGCGTAGGGGTGACGGGGGTGAACAGGGATCTTGTTGCACTCCTCAGAGACGCGGATGACCTCGGGGAGGTTGGAGAAGTCGAGGTTGGGGGAGATACCTTGGGTGTACATGTTCAGGGCGAGCGTGATGAGGTCGACGTTTCCGGTACGCTCACCGTTTCCGAACAAACAACCCTCGACACGGTCAGCACCGGCCATGAGACCGAGCTCAGCGGCGGCGACACCGGTTCCGCGGTCGTTGTGGGGGTGGAGGGAGATGGCGACCTTCTCGCGCTCGGTGATGTTGCGCGCAAAGTACTCAATCTGGTCGGCGTAGACGTTGGGTCCGGCGACTTCGACGGTAGCGGGGAGGTTGAAGATGATAGGGTCCTCAACTGTTGGCTCCCATGCCTTCTTCACGGCCTCGCAGACCTCTACGGCAAATTCTGGCTCGGTGGCAGAGAAGGTTTCGGGGGAATACTCGAAGTTCCAGTGAGTGTTGGGGTCGGAGTCCTTGGTGAGCTGACGGACGAGCTTGGTGCAAGATTCTGCGAGAGCGACGGTCTTCTCCTTGGAGTTGTTGAAAACGACCTCACGGAACAAAGGCGAGGTAGCGTTGTAAAGGTGGACAATAGCCTTGTTGGCGCCGCGGAGGGAGTCGACGGTTCTGGTGATCAATTCCGGACGGCAGGGAGTGAGGACCTGGAGCCAGACGTTGTCGGGGAGGATCTTCTCGTCAACGATTTTACGGATGAAGTCAAAGTCGGTCTGGGATGCTGATGGGAAACCGGCCTCGATCTCGGTGAAGCCGCACTTGACCAACTGGCGGATGTAACGGAGCTTCTGGTCGACAGACATAGGGTCGGGGAGGGACTGGTTACCATCGCGGAGGTCGGTACTGTAGAACAAGAATGTTAGCAATGAATTCCGAACGTGAAGCAATGCTGCAAAAGGGACGCGACGTACGCCAACCACCGAGGAGCCTTGGTAACGACCTTGCTTGGCCATGTTCTGTCGGGCAAGTTGATCAACCTGAACGGCCGATATTTGGTGATGGGGTTCTTGAGCATGGGCATTCTGATCCTTGTCCTCTCGAAATGTAAAGATGGCGAACGGATCGGAGGTACTTATGGAGGTGATGATACTGGGTAGAAGCGGGGCTCTTGTTCGCGCTGCCTATGACTAACGTCCCTCGAACTGCGGTGCAGCTGAGGCGCGTGCAGGCGAAAATCTCATTGGCTGAGGGATAAAATGGGAACCGTGCCGAGCACCGCGTTGGAAAAGGAGGGGCTCCTATGGGTTTGTATGGAGCACGAATGGGGTAATTTCGTGTACGAGCTGAGTCATTCGGAGGCAGGAGGCACGTTGAACGAGGGCGGGATCAAGCGTCAAGAGGGGCATGGTCAGCGGCGTACAAAGAGGGGTCATTGGATGAGGGAATGTCCTTGGGTATGTCGGTGGTACAGTATATAGAAGTGATCGAACAGTTTGGTGATCGTTGTGGGAACGCCTCGGTACTGCACTGGTGGTGATACTGGGCAGGATCCTCTGGGGCTTTCTCGAAAAGTCTTGCTTGCATGTCTGAGTCTCCCGCTGTCGTTTGACAGTTTATTCATGTGTGTTTGTTTATAAGTTTAGCGACTTATCATCCTAATTTGAATTCGCTGGCTATCTCGCACATCACCCATTAATTAACGGTTTTTGCACCAAGTATATACGTGTGCAAAATTGCAATGAGAATGTGCTCTCACCTGCCCCCCAGACGCACTCTTCAATTATGCTGGTTTACATATAGATTGAGAGTGCCGTGCTCTCGTCTTGCAACGTTTGCGTGTTCCCTAGCAACTTATTGTAGAGATTTATAAGATGAGCGACCGTGGGAAACTGGGATGCTGAGTTCACGCATACTGGAACACCAATGACTTGCTCTCGTAAGGACCCGTAAACTGATTGAGAAAAATGGACGAGAATCGTTTTGCGTTCTAAGCTTC
The DNA here is from genome assembly GCF_001661265.1 of Saitoella complicata NRRL Y-17804. Classification (NCBI taxonomy): domain Eukaryota; kingdom Fungi; phylum Ascomycota; class Saitoellomycetes; order Saitoellales; family Saitoellaceae; genus Saitoella; species Saitoella complicata. Next base: position 66,845 of record NW_017566993.1, read on the forward strand.
ACATAATTACACGCGTATCAATACTAACGAAGCATCGACTGCGAGACCATAAGCAAGATCCGCACAATTAACCCATAAACGCCATAAAGAACAGATAAAGCAAAGCACGTCCCGTCATAACTCACTCACAACTTTCTCTTCTTCTTCTTCCTCCCCTCCTCCTCCCCTCCAGGCACTTTCTCCACCTTCCCAGTATACAAACTCGGCTTAACAACAACCGGCTTCCAATAATACTGCTTATGAACCCTCCTCGCACCCCTAACCCCCTTCACAAACGGCCTAAACCTCTCTTGTCGCTCCTCACACGGGTCTGAATCGATATCATACCAAAACTCACTTTCGAGTTTCTTGCCTGACGCGTCCCGTCCCTTTCGCGGGATCTCGGCGACGAAGGGGGAGAGGGAGCGGATGAAGGAGGCGGTTGTGTGGGAGGGGAGTTCGGCTAGGAGGGAGGAGAGGGGGGTGGATTTTTGGGGGGTGAAAACGAGGGCTGAGATGATTTTGTCGGGCAGTTCGGGGTCGGTTTCGGCGGTAAGACCTGAAGAGGAGAGGGTGCTGGAGAGGTCGGCGTGTTCTGCGGTGGTCTCGATGTCGACATCGACGCTGAGCTGAGGCTTCTTGACCTTTTCGATTGCTTCGGTCTTGATCTCGAGCTCTTTCTTTTCCCTCATCTCCTTTTCGTTCTCGCGTTCCTGCAAGACCATGCGTTCCGGAGCAGGAGAATCAATAGTGACATCCTCCTCGTCTTCCAGTACAGTCAAAGCGGACTCTTGCACCTCAGGTTCCTCGTCGATAGCCATGGGCGTAGGCCCAGGAAGGGAAATGGACGTCTCACGCAGATCTTCATCCTCGTAAATCTCGATGTCATGTTCATCAAACGCCTCAATGGCAGCGGGCGGAGATGAGGGCATGATAGCTGAGAATTCTTCGTCCTCAACATGGGGGCTTGACGTAACATCGTCCGCCGTCGCAAGCTCGAGAGAGCCAGATCCACGCGCAGGCGTAGGACTTCCACTCCTACTTTCAACATCGATGATTTCCTCCGCATCCACAGTAACTTCCGGCAGAGTCATAACAGGGGTAACAGGAAGCTGCTTGACCTCAGCCGTGAACGGGCTCGACTCGACTTGAGTATGGTCAGCGGTCCACTCCTCTTCCTCAGTCTCATCACCATCGCCTTCCTCGACAGGAACGTGGACTTGTGCCTTCCATCCACAGACGTCAAGCAGGATCGCATCTGAGCCATTCCACGCATACGTCTGCCCCTTCTTCAACTGAACCCCGTTAGCAATGCATCCGTTCCATCCCAAACAACGGACAACGAGCTCTCCGCGCTGTTCCGGCTCAGCGAACCTGACACGCCTAGACGCGGAAGATGGCGCTTCAGACGCGACGCTGGATGAGCGGTGTGGTGTTGGACGGTAATAAGTCAGTGAAACATGCGTACGAGAAATTTGAGGGTTATTTTTTGGCAATTGGAACTCGCAGCGAGCAGAGGAACGGCCGAGGAGCATAGGCGTCCCGTCCGCGCGAGGTTGTAGAACGGGAAGACGCTCGACTGGTGCTGGGGTCTCGTAGGCTTGCTGAGGTGGTGATGAGGCAAGGAAAGATGTTGAACGGTCTGAGAGGTGCGGGCGGCGCGAGATGGCTGCTGGTGGTGATGATGGGAGGAAAAGCGAGGAAGAGGGCTGTGGTGTCGGGTATCGCGCTGTAGGACTGTCAACAACTGTTCTCCCAGGATATATGACCTTCGATATGGCATATATACTCGACAAACACGTACCTTCTTGAAGATTTCCGCCTTCAACGCGCTTGAAGGTGGGCAACGGCACCGGCGAGGAACTCAGAATTCCCGGTCTCATTGCCGACGTAGATCTCGTAGGCGTCGTAGCCATGGTTAAATGACCTATATCGATATGGTAAGGTTGTCAGAGCTCTCGGAAGTTGTCGAGGGTTGTCGGGATATTGGTTGGTGGATGTGGAATTTGGAGGTTCAGCTGCACAGCCAAGAAATCTGGAATGGGAGACGCGACTGAGACGCGTCTTGAGACGCGGGACGTACAGCCAAACCAGTTGACGATCAACGACTTGCGGATGGACCTTTACTGATTCTATCTGACTTGCCTTGGAGTTGAATCCATAACGTAACAAGACAAAGATGAACACCTGTTGATGAATTGATGGTACTCAACCTCGCTTTCTCCTTGTCCTCAGCATTGTCCTGTCTCCTCTTCGCTAGGCGCAACCTTTCCCTCTCATTGTACGCCTTTCTGCCTTCCTCTCTTGTCAACCATTTCCCGGCCAGGCACACAGAAGACATGACAAACGATGTGCTTTCACGGCGGGTGACAGCCCATTCCATCCATGCCTCCTTGTTGGCCTCATTGTGAGGGCAGTGTAAATGGATATCAGGCAAGTGGAGCCGCCTGTTACTTACGAGTAAACCGTGTATGAAACACGATGTACTATCATCTACCTCTCATGCTTATTACGCGTACAGTACCTATCAATGCCAGAATGCCATGCAAATATCCTAAAAATCAATCGAAACGCCCAAAGTATCCCATTGCCATGCCTCACGTAACGTACTCATGCTTCAGAATAATCCTCATCACTACTGGACACCACCTCCGGCGGCGGACCCTCAATCTCAATCTCCTCCATAGGCACATACCCAACCCTCGACCACTCCGACGGCCTCTGAGCCATCCTCTTCTTCCTCATATGCATCCCACCGTCACTAGTATCATCGTCTGAAGACAACAACCTCTTCCTTTGATACGCGATCTTATTCAACAACCGAATTTGCAACGACGGTGTTTGAACACGCTGAAACTGCTTCTCAAGCTCATCGAGGCGTTTTTGGTTCTTAACTGCGCTGACGAGCTCGTCCATGTTGTTTGGTGGTTCCATTTCCCATTCCGCGTACACTGTTGGTAGCCTCTCCTTCTCGGCTGCGAAACGGCCACGGTAAAGCATTTGTCCACCCAGGAACCTATATGGCAACACACACTTCGGCTCAGGTAGCTCCAATGGTGGAGGTCGAGGAGAAGGCCGTGGTGCGAGGTCATCCAATGGCTGGTTAACGCGCGGATCACCCTTTTTAAGAATCTCCCACAACCTCCGCTCTTCAACCATGCTCTTCCACTTATCGTGTGCCTCAAGAAAGAGATCCTCGAGATGCTCACGCTCCTCCTGCCCGAGATAGCGCGGGAAATTCATGTGTTTCGCCTCCTTCACACCCTCAATCCCACCCTCCACGTTTTCCAACCATGCCTTCGCGATCTCACCCTCCGTAAGCTTCACCTTGTCTCCTTTCTCCTTGACTGAGGAGGCGGGTCCATCCTCCACATCCGACGCCCCCAACATCCGCTCATCTTCACCCGGGTTATCCTCCTCATCCGCATCCGCGTCCGCATCTGCTTCAGACTCGGAACTAGCGAGCGCGTCAGAGGTGTCGACCTCCGCTTGTCCGTACACATGACTCTCAGGCGGGAGCTCAATTCGATCCTCCGTCAACACAATATCCTCATCCTCCTCTCCCTCACTACTCGCCCCCAAACTCGGACTCCGACTCCGTGGCCCCGCCCCGATGCCCCTAAAGATACTTTCATTGCCATCCTCCTCGGATGACGACCCATCCTCCCCATCCCTCCCCATCTGTCCCCTCCGTTTTCTCCTCCTACGCTCCGCAGACCCCCTCAGCACCTCCTTCAACGCATCTCCTTCAACAATGACGTTATGCTTCCCCTTAACAACCATACCCAACCTCTCCGGCATCTCAACCCAATACTCATCCAAATTCCCCCTCCCTAACCCCTCCATCTCGACCGCGACCCTAACATCCTTATACCTCACCACCCTACTCCTTTTAAAGAGAGGGCCTTCCTCGTTCTTACACCGCGCTGCAGCGACGAACATAGCTTTTTCGACGAGGCGACGGGTCAAGTCTTTGGCGATTGCTTCGAGGTAGGTTAAGGTTGAGTGCTGGAGGGAAGCGTCGATAAGCCGGCGGGGGCCTTCGGTGGGATTTGACCAGGTTGTTGGTGGGAAGCGGGGGTCGAGGGGATTCATGTAAATGCTCTCTGCGAGCTTGAGGATGGTGGGAATCTTCAATAGCTCCGCTTCGAAGCAGTTCGGGGGGTCCACCACGTCATCTTCCTCTGCTCCTGATTCCTCGCCTAAATCCACGGATTCCGTCTCATGCACTCGACCCTTGTCCCCATCCTCCCCCTTCTCCTTATACACCCCCTCCGCCCTCCTCGCCTCCTCCCACCCAATCACCCCCCATCCCTCCCCCCAGACCCTCCTTTCCCTCCTCCCTCCCCACCCCCTCTCAAACTCCTCCATCTTCCTCGCAGCCCTCATTTCCGCCCTAAGCCACAACTCACTAACCTCAACCGCAACCGGGATGTCACTCATCTTGATCAGGTCTCTCGCTCGACGACCTAACCGCCCTTCGCGGACTGCGCGGAGTCCAGATTCAAGGAGATCGACATACGTTGCTATCTCAAGCAAACTCTTACTCCCTACGTCCCCGCGTATGCCCTCGAAATCCCTCTTGCCCCTCCTCGCAACACTTTTGAAAAACACCTCTTTCTCCTCCGCTGTCCATACCGTCTCGAGGTACACCGTATCCTCTAGATGCTGTCTCCCATGGATGGGGAAGAGGTGGGGGGAGGCGGTGGAGGCGATGTGGGTGTTGAGGAGGGAGAGGTAGGATGGGTTGTAGGGGAGGGGACGAGGGAGGGTGCGGACCGTGAGGAATTTTCGACGGAGGGTGGGGCGGAAGGGGGTCGATTGACCTGGTGCTGGTGCTGGTGCTGGTGTTGGTGTTGGTGTTGGTGTTGGTGTTGGTGCTGGTGTTGGTGTTACCGTAACACTCGTCCGTGTGCCGGCGTTGGCGAGGGCGGGATCAGGTGTTGCGGGACTATCACCCCCACCATCCCGCTCCAGAACCGCAAGCCTCTTCTCCACCACTCTCCTCGTCCTCTCCCCACTCGTCGCCGTCCTCGGACTCAACTTCGGAAGCTCCCCCTTCTTAAGCGTCTCCAGGTACGCTTTCGCTTTACTCAACGCGTCTTTAGAGTTTTTGAACCGTTGGAGGGCGAGGACGTTTTCGTGGGTGTCGGCGAAGCCGGCGCGTTCTAGAGCCTTGAGTCTGGTTCCGAAGCCACGAGGGATTTTCACCTCTGATGGGTTTGCTTCTTTCTCTGTAGTGATTTCTGACGGGTGTGGTGATGCTGTGGGTCGCAACTGGCTCCTCCCTTCTTCCACATCTGTCGCATCCACGACCGCCGGTAATTGTGGTCCCTCCGCCTCCGCCTCAGCCCCAACCCTCAGTAAGTGCTCTTGTCGCGACTCGTGCGTAACCAACTTCCCCCCCGGATCCTTCTTCACACAAGACTTGCACGTACACCTCACCAACGCACCATGTTTCCCTCTCGTCTTTTTCGTGACCCAGCGGCCTCCGGGAGTGTGATTTTCGCAGATCGAACATCGGCAAAGGACCTTATCCCCTCCTCCAACCTCCGCCGGCGCTTCCACCTCTTGCACAACCTCTGACGGTGCTTTCTCACCCTCCGGCACGCTGTCACCTCTTTTCGTCCGCCGTTTTCGCTTCCTGGACGCTGGTGTCGGCGTCAAAGTAAGCGCAACATCGGACATTGCTATCGTACGTCAATCCACACCAGCATTCGCCAGCGAATACCTGCTGAACTTGTGGTTTTATTCGAGGTTTGAGTATGAGTGCTCCAAAAAGTCGCGAATGGTGGCCGAGGTGTGGCGAAGTGAGGGAGGGATGCAACGGGTGCAGCTGGGCCGGGGCGCGGGTGGGTACGGTACGGTACGGTGATCCATTCGAGGATCAGGACTTGGAGAAAGACGATGACGACGACAACGCTGTTTGCGGTTACCAGAAGAAGATGCGTAGGTGCGGGTATGTCTTGATTCACCTTGCGCAACCCATCGTGGCTTCATCCTGACAGTACAACAGTCCCAGCACTCCGCTCCACACGCACAGTCTCCACCTCATCACGGAACCCCCCTCGGTGGAAAAACTGGGCCTTCACAGGTAGATGCGTAGCCATGTCCGTGACTTGTGGTCTCTTGGGCGCCGGAGCTGCCACTGTTGGTATTGTCGCCATGGACTCTCACACTGTCGGTCACGTCACCTTTGACTCTCTCGCTCCCCTCGTCTCCTGGACTCTTAATAAACAGGATCCGATTCAGTGTCGTGAGGAGAACAATACTGCGGCTCAGGACGAGAGTGTTAGGGTTTCGGGGAGAATTACAGAGAGTTCGCCGATGAGGTTGAGGATGGAGCAGTTTATTAAGGAGAAGCAGCAGGAAATATGTAAGGCTTTGGAAGATATCGACGGGAATAAGTTCCGGGTTGATTCTTGGAAGAGGCCGGAGGGAGGGGAGGGTATCTCCTGCATTCTGCAAGACGGAAATGTTTTTGAGAAGGCTGGTGTCAATATTTCCGTTGTCTACGGGAAGCTACCACCCGCTGCCGTGGCTGCGATGAGAGAAAATCATAAAGGCCTGGAAGCAACAGATGAGCCCTTGCCGTTCTTCGCAGCGGGGATCTCGCTGGTGGTACACCCCCACAACCCAATGGCCCCAACCGTCCACCTCAACTACCGCTACTTCGAAATCGAGAACCAGGACGGCACCCCCCGCGCCTGGTGGTTCGGCGGTGGCTCCGATCTGACACCCTCCTACCTCTTCGACGAGGATGCAATCCACTTCCACAAGACGATGAAAAACGCATGCGACAAACACGATAGACGGTACTACCCCGACTTCAAAAAGTGGTGCGACAAGTACTTCTACATCAAGCACCGCCAAGAAACCCGCGGAGTCGGCGGCATTTTCTTCGATGATCTAGAGGACAAGACACCAGACGAACTCTTCTCCTTCATCAGATCCTGCGCTAACGCCTTCCTCCCCTCCTACCTCCCCCTCATCGAACGCCGAAAAGACATGTCCTACACCCCCGACGAAAAGATCTTTCAACAAGTGAGGCGGGGGAGGTATGTCGAGTTTAACCTTGTTTATGATCGTGGGACGCAGTTTGGGTTGAATACGCCCGGAGCGAGGGTGGAGAGTATTTTGATGAGTTTGCCGTTGACGAGTCGGTGGGAGTATATGCATGTGCCAAAGTTGGGGAGTCGGGAGGAGAGGTTGATGGAGGTGTTGAGGAAGCCGAAGGCGTGGGTGTGATGGGTGAACATTGAAAACTAGATGAAGCAGTATACCCTCCACTCCTTACAAATATCAAGACAAGGCGTTGATCCCGATCATATATCAATCCCTTAAGTAAGGCAGGAATATCGACATTCGAGCTCCCTTCAACCGCGGCCGTGCGAGCCCCCACGCTCACGCTCACGTACGGTACCCCCACACTCCACGACCGGCTGCACCCCAGGCTGACCCGCAGTAGCCATAGCCCGTCCCCGCGGAAGATCACGGGCAGCATACAACCCAGCTTCAGCATACAAGCAGCATATACCCCAAAAGACTCCTCCATCACTGCAATTGGATCTCTCTATCACTTCTGCAGTGGATAGCCTATAGAGAATGCCAGGGCTCTTCGGTACCCGCCGCGAACAAGAGCCCCGTCAACACTTTGTCGGCTTCCAACTCCAACCACTCGAACACGAAGCTTCTCCCTCCGGCTCTCAAATCTCGCTTCCGTTGTTTGGGAAGAAGGATAAGGGGGAGCATATAGAACATGGGCAAGGATCGCCGTTTGTGGGGAGTCCGTTGAGAGGGGGGACGCCAATTGCGGGTCAGGGAGGGTCGAGAGGGCATGCGAGACAGGTTACGGGTGAGGAGGGAGATGAGGCTACGGAGGATGAAGAACAGCAACCACGGGATAAATTGGATTTCAGGGCACGGATGTTTATTCTCTTCGTCGCCTGCACATTCTCAATCGGTTCGCAACCAACTCATCGCTTGCGGTGGACCACTGGCTAACTGAATATCCAACATAGGCTCTCACTTCGCACAAACCCTCGGGCCTCTCCTCCCACTCCTGAAATCTCGACTCGGGATACCGGATCGGACGTTGACTTCGCTACTCTCCTCACAGACACTGCTGAATACGGTTATACCACTCCTTGCCGGACTCCTGGTCGCGCGACACGGAACCCTCCGTTCATCACTCTTCGCGACATCAACCCTCTTCATCGGGGAATTCATCGCGCTCTTCGGCGTATTAATGAGTAAGATTGGATGGTTGGTAACCGGACTCGTCGTCTTCGGAATGGGCGTTAGCCCATTAGCCCTGATTCAGGAAACACTCTTGGTACAGGTATTTGGAGCGCACGAGAGGGCTGGACTCGCGTTGGCGGTGGGGTTGGTCGCGGGGAAGGGTACGAGTTTCATTGCTGCCGAGACGATTAGCTCGATGACTAAATCCCACGCTGGGTTAACTACGCCATTTGCGGTGGGCACGGCACTCACAGCCCTAGGCGTCGGGATGAACATCACATGGATCGTATGGTCCATCCGCCGTTCCCGCGCAGAGGAGGAAAGACTCCGGATCCAAGCTTTCGGTGCGCGGGGGTTCACGCCCATTCATGCAGAGAAAGAAGATGTAGTGAGGTTGAGTGTTACGGAGAGGGTGTATGCGCTTCCTGGGTTATTTTATTTGTATTTGGGGGTTGCGGTTGGGGTTGGGTGTGTGTGGCTTCCGTTTGTGAATTTGAGTACGGAGGTTTTGGTTGAGAGGTATGGGATGACCTCAGATAAAGCTGCGGGGTGGGCGGGGTGGGTGTTGGCGTTGCCGGTATGCTCGATTGACACGCTTGTTTTTGTAAGGATGATTGCTGATTTTGTTGGGATAGATATTGTTGTATCCAGCCGCGGGGTGGGTCACCGACCGTTATGGACATCGGTTAACACTGCTTTTGGTGTCGACGCTGTTCACGCTGGCTTCGTACTCGTTACTACTGGCCAAGTCACTCCCGGGGTCTGCGACGCTTGCACTTGTCACGTTCGCGATTGGGTATGGTGCTGGACCGTTGTTGATGGTCGTTACGGCGCAGCGGTTGGTTGGTGCGGAGAGTGTTAGTATCGCGCTTGGGGGGTGGAAGATGTTGGAGATGATGGGGACTACACTTACACAGACGGTACGTGGTATTTCCTTTCCTCGAGAGGGCTTTTCTCAAGATGGAGGCTAATAGGGGAATAGTGGTCTGGGATACTGCTTGATCAGGAAAAGGAATTCGACATCCAACCCTTCAACGCCGTCCTCGCCATTCTATGGGCATGCAACTTCGTCGTCGCCGGCCTCGTCGCAATCCTCCTCGTCCTCGACAAACACCAGATGGGAGGCTACCTCAACGCCTCCACCCCCTCCTCCACCGGTCCCCCTATCCCTTCCAACTCCCGCTACGCCCAACTCCCACAAATGGAAAACGAAGACGATGAAGCCTATGTAGACAGAATTGAGCGTGAGAGGAGGGAGGGAAAGGTCGTGACGTTGAGTGAGGAGGAGGTTAGGGGACGAAGGAGGGCGAGGTGGTGTGGTGGGGTGTTGGCTGTGGGTGGAGTCGTGGTTTGGGGGAGTTATGTTTGGGTATTGGTTGATGAGCTGTCGTAGTAAAATACATTCAGTGTGGATTCGTGTTCGCAGGCGTGATGCATCCCCTGCAAGGCGGCGCGCGCATCCCCAGCTGCACGACGCTGTCGTACACCCAAACCAACCCCGTACACCTCAAAGGCGTCACGGACAATTGATCCCCCATAAGCATAACGAATGTCATCGACGACGGCAACGAAAGAGGTAAGGCATCCTTAATCTGTATGCTACATACGGAATATTGATGGTGTCCAGGTTGCCGATGGCGCCGAAGATCGCTCTCGCCGCGAACGAAAGCGCCAATTACACCATCTCAATTCCCGAGCCTGGTCCGGCGAACCGAACCTCTTCAAAACCTCCTCCTCTCTTGATTCCTCACTCAAGAAAAACACAGCCTTCATCAAGAAAGTCCGTACAGCACTCACCGCGGAGAAACAAGCAGAGTTGTTGAAGGATGTACAATCATTGAGTTTAGAGAAGTATTTGAGTGAGGTTGTTAGTGGTGTCGCGGAGGGTCTTGGGACGTGTAAGACGCAGGCTGCGGTGTTGGCTGGGGTTGAGATTGTGTCGGCGTTGCATCAGAGGTTTTCGACCAGGTTTACGCCGTATTTGACTCAGCGGATCTATCAGGCTTTGTTGCCGCCGTCTAAGAGTTATTTGAAGGGGTTGTCACCCGAGCAGCGCGAGAAAGAGGAAAATACACGAATCAGCCGTCAACGCGTCCTCATCCGTGTCGCGACCGAATTCTGGCTCGCTGGCATCTTGCGCAAGGCGGAAGATGGGCGCGAGTTGGGGGAGGAGTACGTCGATCATGGAAAAGCAGAGGGTGCGCCGTTGCCGTTGACGGTTATGAGGGGTCTGCTGAAGGATGATAAGGAACTCGTGAATTTACCTCTGGCGGTTGGGTTTGTGAAGAATTTTGGGTTTGATGTCCTTGGGGCTCGCACTCGCACCGTCCGCAAAACGGCTGAGGGCGAGGCAGCTGCCGAAGCAGCCAACGGGGCCGAAGGTGACCACACGGAAGACACTCCCTTGGCTGATGGAACCGTGCGGGATGAGACGCGCGAGCTCCTCACAGGCTACTGGGAATCCGTCAAATATGCCCTCGTCCGCCACCAAAAGCAAATCAACGCAACAGCACGTCGAAATGCCGAACACCTCATCTCCTCCGGACAAACTTTCGAGGATCGTCAAACCGCATTCAACAAGCTCCTCCGCGCCCAAGAAAAGTTCGTCAGCTCCGCTCAAACATTGGCTGATGCTTTGGGTGTTGAGATGCCGCACCTACCAACCCCGGAGGAGGATAGGCCGGAGAGTGTGGTTAGGGCACTTGGAAGCGTGGCGGAGGGCGGGAGGAGGGAGGGGGAGACGGTGGGGAGTTTGTGGGAGGATGAGGATAGTAGGAGGTTTTATGAGGAGGTTGTGGATTTGAGTACGAGAGTTCCTGGCATATTCTTGGAGGCCGGGAAGAAGTCGGCTGAAGAGGAAGCCGCTAAGGAAGGTGAGAAGAAGGATAAGGTGGAGGGGACGGGGGCTGTGGGGGAGGAGGGGGGTGAGATGGATTTGGATGAGGATGAAGATGAGAAGGAGGAGGAGGGTGATGGCGCTGATGCTGCGCCGACGAAGACGATTGGAGCACAGGTCGATGCCTTGCTCTTGCGTCTCCCCGAACTCACAAACCGTGATCTCATCGATGAATTCGCCGTCGATTTCTGTTTCGTCAACTCCAAAGCATCGCGGAATAGGCTCATCAAAACCCTTTACGAGATCCCGAGATCGCGACAGGATTTGTTGCCGTATTATGCAAGGCTTATCGCGACGCTGGCGCCTTGGATGCCAGATATAAGGGACAAAGTGGTGGAGAAACTCGATAAGGAGTTTCGGCGCCTTCAGCGGATGCGGGAAAAGGACTTGGCAGAGTCTCGGGCGAAGAACATCAAGTATCTCTCCGAACTGACAAAATTCAAGATCTGCCCTCCGCATGTGGTTTTTCACTGCATGAAAATAACACTCGAGGATTTTAATCGGAGTAATATTGAGATCTTGTGTCATTTGTTGGAGAATTGTGGGAGGTTTTTGTTTAGGTATGGGGAGACGAGTGGGCGGATGGGACAGATGCTCGAAATCCTAAATCGGAAGAAGAGTTCGGCGCATTTGGGCGGGCAGGAGAGGGTTATGGTTGAGAATGCGTTTTACCAAGTTAATCCGCCTGAACGTGCCGCGATTCAGCAGAAGGACCGGAGTCCGGTTGAGTTGTATGTGAGGAAACTCGTTTACCTTGATTTGAGCAAGAAGAACGTTGCGAAGATTTTGAAGCAGTTGAGGAAAGTGAATTGGCAGGATCCGAAGATGGTGGGGTTGTTGACGAAGATCTTTACCAAGCCGTGGAAGATCAAGTTTGCGAATCTGCATTATTTGGCCATTTTGGTGGGTGGGTTGAGCAAGTATCATCCCGAGTTTGCGGTTGCTGTTGTTGATGATGTGCTTGAACAGATTCGGCTTGGGTTGGAGCAGAATATCTTCAAGCATAATCAGAGGCGGATTGCCGCTGTGAAGTATTTGGGTGAGTTGTACAACTACAAAATGGTGGAAACATCAGTTATCTTCGACACGCTTTATTTGATTGTAACGCTTGGTCATGAGAATGGACGCCCTATGCCGGGGAGGTTGACGCCCCTTGATCCTCCGGATGACTTCTTCCGGGTGAGGCTTGTTTGTGCGTTGTTGGAGAGTTGTGGGATGTGCTTCGATCGTGGAAACTCGAAGAAGAAGTTGGATATGTTTTTGGCATTTTTCCAGTTCTATATCCATACCAAGGCGACGTTGCCGATGGATGTGGAGTTTGGTGTCCAGGATGCGTTTCAGCTTATTCGACCGGACTTCAAGGTTCATACGAGTTTGGAGGAGGCGGCGAAGGAGCTGGATGAGATTGTTGCGAGGCAAATGCCGCAGAGGGCTGCTGAGGCTAAGCCGGAGGAGGTTGATGTTGAGTCTGATGAAGGGGAGTCGGAGGATGAGGACGAGGAAGGTATCGATGTTGAGGAGGAACTTGAGGCTGAGGAAGACAAGGAGGCAGAGGTTGAGTCAGATGATGATGAGGACTCTGAAGATGAAGAAGAGTCCGATGAAGAGGAAGAGGTGGATGTCGTGGTTAGGCGTCAACGTGAGGTTGATCCTGAGGAGGAAGCAGAGTTCGAGAGAGAGTTTGCAAAAATGATGAGTGAGAGCTTAGAGACGAGGAAGTTTGAGCGGAAACAGGTGTTTGACGTACCTTTGCCTGTCAAGAGGCACGTTCCGCAGCATGCTGCAACCGCCGAGCCGGCTTCGACTCCCGCTGCCCCCAACGGCCTCGCATTCACCTTCCTCACCAAACGAGGTAACAAACAACAGCTTCGCCCTCTCGCTGTACCAGAAGACTCCGCCCTCGCCATCGCTACGAAGAACAAGCAGGAAGCCGAACGTGCCGAGCAGCAAAAAATCAAGTCACTTGTGCTTAACTATGAGAGGACGCAGGAGGATGAGGAGAAGCAGGCTTTGGCAGCTTCGGCGGCGAGGAATGGGATGACGTTGAGGTTTGGGGATGTTAGGGGCGGTAAGATGTTGAGGAAGGGCTTGGAGCTGCCGACTGAGTGGACTTAAGCTGGGAAGGGGATCTATTGATCTCTTACGCTTGTTCATGTATGGCGTCATTGGCGGGCTCTGACGTGTCAAAACGCGTTACATGGGAACATAAGGATGATTGGATAAAACCCAAGGCATCTAGCGGCTCGCCCGCTTGGCAATTCCGCTATCAGCTGCGATGGAATTATCGCTGGGGCCTGGTGGCATCGATATCCGGTCCTGCTCGTGCTTGCGTTCTTTGTTTCCGCGATAGCATCCCATAAAGGTTGCTATTAGTATTTCTTTGAATAACAGAACTTTTTGAAAACATATCCCAATCCAATTGATTGATCTACCCGTCGGTCCTAATCACCCTGGTACCCATGACGTTGGCAGATCCGGGGTGCAGCGGACCCTTCGGTCAGCGCACCCACAGAATTCCCGCTCAGACCCAACACCAACCACCCAATTGATCCATAACATGTCTCCTCTTCCAGCTTGTATCCGTAAAGGTGCTACTGCCGTCATCACCGGTGGAGCATCCGGTATCGGTTTCGCCGCTGCTCGCCGTTTTGCGTCCGAGGGGATGAATGTTGTGTTGGCTGATCTCGATACGGAATTGCTCACCTCTGCTGGTGAGGCACTCAAGAAGGAGGGGGCGAAAGTCAAGGTCTGCCCGAAGATCGATGGTACTGTTCATGTCTGACTTCTTGCAAGCAGATCGTGCCTACTGATGTCTCTAAACTCTCCGACGTCGAGAACCTCAAGAAGACGGCTTACGACACCTTCGGCGCCGTCCACATCCTCATGAACAACGCTGGAACTGGGCACGGTGGTCCCATCATTAACGGAGATCCCGACGCCTGGACTAAGCTTATCCACACCAATCTTTTCGGCGTCGTCTACGGCTCCCAAGTCTTCGCACCCGTCATGATCGCCCAAGGCGAGCCCTGCGCTATTATCAACACCGGCTCCAAGCAAGGAATCACATGTCCCCCTGGAAATGCCGCCTACAACGTCTCCAAAGCCGGAGTCAAGGTCGCTACTGAGGCGCTGGCTCACGAATTGCGTAACACCGAGAACTGCAAAGTCTCCGCACACCTCCTCGTGCCGGGATACACCTACACCGGTATGACCGCTGGCGCATCCGGAAAGGGCAATCAACAACCTTTGGAGAACAAGCCTGCGGCTGCGTGGACTGCGGATCAGGTCGTGGATTATTTGTTCCAGAAGATGCTGGATGGAAAGTTTTATGTTATTTGCCCGGATAATGATGTTAGTGAGGATTTGGATAAGGCTAGGATGGCATGGAGTGCGGCGGATCCGGTTGAGGGGCGGCCGGCGTTGAGTAGGTGGCATCCTGATTACAAGGACGAGTTTGAGGGTTTCATTGCTGAGAGGGTGGGAAAGAAATGAGGTTGGTTCAACCAGGGAAATCGTGAACGTAGCTCGCGCTGTGATACAGACAGACCAAAGGAAGGAAATATTAATGATCTCATGACGCAAAATTCCTAGAATATTTTGCCGACACTGGCCCCCCTAAAACCGCAACTCCGCTGTGGCGTGCGGGGTCCATATAGATTCCCCACGGGGGAGCTCCTCCGAACTCCCCAGCTGATCTTCGAAACCCACCACCGGTTCGGAACCGCGACTTGATCAGGCGTAGATTTCCGTATTCCTCGGCTTCTCGCACCTCGGAATAATGAAGTCTTAAGTTCGGGTGATCGTGTGACCATCGGTAGCTAAACCTTCGAATGAGGGGGTTTGCCGGGGCACGCCCATCTGGGGTACGCCGATCGCAAAAGGTCGAGTGGACCGGTGATCACTGATCATTATTATGATCCACCGAGAGCATAACCATAGCTATGGGGTCTGCGGGGTAGAGACTCTTAAGCTGGATCCCATGATGTCGTTGTTTGCCTGTCCTTGGATTTAGCGGGAGGCCTGTACTATAAAGACTGGCATCTCGCACTGTGTCTTGCGCCGTACCAACAACGGCTCGGAGTAGCACATCATGAAGTGGATCACAGCTCTCGTCTCTCTCGGGTTCTGCCATGTCGCCCTCGCGGCTCCACACCCCAATGTCATGTCCTCAGACTGCGACACCGAGGCTATGCCCTCCACCACTGCAGCTGCTCCCACAGTGTCCCAGGCTACAGCAACGTCGGGCTCAATGCCGACCATCACCCTTTCATACGCAACGTACGCCGCAGCAGCTTACAATGAACAAACCGACGTCTACACCTTCAAGAACATCCGCTTCGCCGCTCCCCCCACTGGTCCCCTCCGCTTCCAGCCTCCGCAGTCGCCGGTTGATGAGACGAGCTTGGGTGTTCAGGATGGAAGTGTGGGGAATACATGCTATCAGTCTGATCCGATGTGGATCGTGCTTGAGGAGATAGCATTGGCTTCGGCTGCTGCGGCTGCTGCTTCGTCCACGGGGGCGGCGACGAGTACCAGTAGTGCGGCGGCTGCTACCCCTACTCCTCCTCAGAGCGAGGACTGTCTCTTCTTGGATGTCTATATTCCTGGCGGTACCGTTCGCTCCGGTGATCTCTCCTCGGCGAACTTGCCCGTTATGGTTTGGGTGTACGGAGGTGGATACACCAATGGCTACAAAGATGAGTTCCCTGGTAACCTTCTCATCAATGCCGCCGACAATCAACTCATTTATGTGGCCATCAACTACCGTCTCGGTGCCTTCGGATGGTTGGCCGGACCGACATACCAGTCCAACGCAACTGCAAATCTTGGACTATATGACCAGCGCGCGGCATTCGAGTGGGTTCAGGAGTATATCGAGCTCTTCGGGGGCTCGAAGGATGATGTTACGGTATTCGGAGAGTCAGCTGGTGGTGGAAGTTTGATGCACCAACTTACGGCATATGGCTCCACCGACTCTCCTCCGTTCCAAAAGATGATACCCCAGAGTCCGGGATGGGCACCACAGTACTCGCCCCGTTTGTTGGAGGCACAGTACCAGACACTCCAGGCTGCGGCAAATTGTACTTCGCTGCAGTGTCTCAAGGATGCTCCGGCTGAGGTGTTGGCTGCTGCGAGTAACGAAATTGTCACGAATGCGCCCTATGGCTCTTTCGTGTTCGGGCCCGCTGTTGATGGGACGTTTGTGCCTGCTTTGCCCGGGTATCTCTTGTTGATCGGTGCCTTCCCTAAGGATGTGCAGGTGATGAGTGGTCACAATGCCGATGAGGGCTATCTCTTCACTCCGAAGAATATCTTGAACGAGACTGATTTCGAGACGTTTGTGTACGGACTCACAAGTACCACCAATCCCGCTGTGGTGGCCGAGATTGCGGCACTTTACCCACCTCCATCAAGCAGCACTCCTTACACCTCCAACTTCGAGCGCGCCTCGCTTGTCACCTCGGAGTTGGTCTTTACGTGCAACACACGCTACCTGGCTACAGCTTTCGGAAACAACACGTACAACTATCTCTTCGATGTTCCACCTGCACTTCATGGACAGGATATTCAGTACACTTTCGGTGTTGGTGCCAACCAAACTGTGACAGCCGCCTTGGAGGGATACTTGACTAGCTTCGCCAGGTTTGGCAATCCGAGTGAGGGTAGGGCAGCGGGTACGCCGGAGTTCCCGGTTTATGGCGAGGCGGCCAACCTGTTGGAGCTTGGGATTGATGGGTTCCCAGTGGTACCCGATAGTAACGCGAACGCAAGGTGTGAGTTCTGGCAGAAGGCGTTGTACTTCTGAGCGGCATTGCAGCTGGGAGTTGGAAATACCAAGGGACAGGGACATTCGGTATAATTACACCAAGTAGGATCTTGTAGGTTGACATTCATATATACCTTATCGATGTTTGGCAGCAGCTGCGAATCTGGAGGACGATTTGAAAACCCTTTGCCGACCAAGCTTGAGCGGATCCATTTTCTCACGCCTCAACAGTTCCCTAAAAGCTTCGATACATTCAGACAGTCAGAACATACTTAAAAGGACTTTCACGGGTGTGTGAATCATGCTTCAATGAAACCTCCTTTATCCAGCGTAACCTTACCCCTTTTAACCGACTGCGGACGGACCGTTTCCAAGGGTTGAGGCAGCCATATACGTACCCGCAAGCTTTATCTCAGGCGGTAGGTCGTCACGCAACCTCGGATGGTCAGTATAAAGTGACGACGCGTCCTCCCTCTTCCTCACCTCACCTGACCTCCCACAACCCGGGTGTTCGTCGCTGTTTGCTTCTTCTTTCCCTTCCGTTTACACGGCTTACGCTACCTTGCGTCTCCTACAAGCAACAGACGATGGATTCTCTTGCTTTGGACCACTTCGTCCCCAAGGGCCCTGATGGCGGTATCGCCGGTCCCGCCAAATCCTCTGCTCATCCGGACAGCATGTGGGCTACGACGGATGACCAATATGGTGCTCTCGCTCCGCCACAGACCTCTCTCGACAGGGCTCTCGGACACGATCGTAACGGCAAGAAACTCCAGGGCAAGCATCACCACATCTTCAGTCCTCTCGGTAGGGTCAGGGCCCACGACGCGAGTTTGAGGAACGACTTTGTTGCGACGATTGGTGAGTTCGTTGGGACGACTATGTTCTTGTTCGTTGCACTCGGTGGAACGAATACTGCATCTTACTTGGCCGGAGCTGCCGACCGTACCAACTTTCCTCAGACCATCATCTACTACGCTACAGCTCAAGGTCTTGGCTTGCTCGTCACTGCCTTTACTTTCTACCGTGTCTCTGGATCCTTGTTCAACCCCGCTATCACCCTTTCGCTGTTTATGGTCCGTGTCTTGAGTTGGAGACGTGCAATCTTTCTACTTGGAGCACAAATCGCCGCTGGTATCGCTGCCAGTGCTCTGATTGATGGGTTGCTGCCTGTACCACTTGTCGTTTCTCCCTCGCTCGCCCAAGGAACCAGTATCACTCAAGGGTTGTTCTTGGAGGCATTCTTGACCGCTTACTTGTGTTTCACGGTTCTCATGTGTGCTGCTGAGAAGCACCGTGCTACCTTCATCGCTCCCATCATCATCGGTCTCGCCTTGTTCGTTATCGAGTTGTTCGGCGTGGTTTGGTCCGGTGCTGCCGTCAACCCCGCCCGTGCTTTCGGTCCTTGCGTTGTCACCAAGTCTTTCCCGGGCTACCACTGGATCTACTGGGCAGGTCCTTTTATCGGTTCCATCTTCGCCACCCTCTTCTACGTCTTCTTGAAGTGGAATGAGTATGAGCAAGTCGTTGCTACTGATGACCGTGAGACGAACAAGTTTATGGGTATGCGTCTTCCTCACATGCATGAGCACAGAAGTCAACCTGTTCCTCGCCGGACAAGCACCGGTGTCGCCGCCGTTTCTCCTACTCGTTCTGCTCGTCCTGCTCGTATGGTTCGTGATGAGGAGGAAGCAATTGCTGTTCAGCAGTATCACGACCAGGATGATGATTACGAAATGAAGGATTTGGACCCGATTCCAGAGGATGACGTCCGTGCTTCCGAAGAGACTCTTCACGAACAACACCAAGCCGAGCTCGAGCATGAGGAGCGCGTCCAAGCTCAAGTCCGTGCCGACCTCGAAGAGTACCTCGCCGAGAAGCGCCGTCAGTACCTCACTGCGCACAATGCTCAAACCCGTGCGAACGCCGCTTCTGCTGCCGCCGCTGCCCGTGAACAACGCGCTACTCGCCGTGATGTGTTGATGTTGAATGAAGTCGCTGTTGATGAGAGTGGTCGATTCTCGAGAGCGTTGATGCGTATGGGGCAAGATGGCACTGGGAGGTCATCGAGGAATAGTGGAAGGAGGAGTCGTGAGGGGCATTACAGGATGAACGATAATGGGGAGGGTTCATGCAAGCCGTGGTGATTGTGAATATGGGGGTGCGTGTTATGTCGGTCTGGAACTGACGAGCATATATGCGGAGGAGGACGGCTTCGGAGGGTGATTGAGGCCGTCGTGATGTCGTGTTTATGATGCATGAGCTGGCGCGCACCTTTCTGTTGTCTTTATTACTCTGTCTGCTTCTTACTAAGAATCGAGTACTGCGTACTATGAAATACTGCTGCGGACGTCTAATAAGCCTACACTCATAATGCCTATGGTCATGAATACTTCGTACAATGAAGCAACTGCAACTGCACTCGGTAGTGTTCTGGCAAGAATAACTTAGCTATAGCCAGCGAACATAGCACGTACACCTAAAATGCTAAAAAGGAACCCATACGGAAACAAGAACACCTGAAGCACAGAAAACAACATCCCAACATAGGACACACCTCGAACCGACGTCCACCCTCTTCCCCATCCTTGTGCTTTATGCAACATACGAGTACGTCTCCTTACCAGCCCGCTCCAAGTAATCCTTCTCAATCAAGACGTCAATCATTTTCTTAATATCCTGAATCGTAGGCTTGAACCGAGAAGAAATCTGCGAGATCGTCTCGGTGATGAGTTCCTGGTGCTTCAACGTCTTGCGAGACTTCATGATACGAACGATCGCGGACTGCATCAACAAGTTTCTGTCCTCCTCCACAGTCTTGTGCGCCTCTTCCGTTTCTTGCTTCTGTTCGGACTTGATGGCCTGGTTGAAGTTCATTCGGATCCTCTTGGATTTGTAATCCTGGTTCAACTCATAGGTACTTCCAGGACCTCCGCTCTCCGTGTTACAGGTCAACACCCTCGCCTTCAAGAAGATAGACAGAGATCCATCAAGCTGATCCTTCTCGATCGCAGTCGTCCCAGCAATTTCCTCGTATGTGTAAGATGTAGCCTTATTGAACATCAGGAGAATAGCCATCTGCCAAGTGGACACAGTCCACAAGTACCCCGTCTTAACCTTCGTGAAGTTCACCTTAACCTCAGCCGAGCACATTTGCCATAACCAAGTCAATTTTCGGCCTGAATGCTTGTTGTCGTAGTAAGACTGGAAACGTTCGAGGTCCTTGATCACCTCCGGAGGGATATTGAAGTTACCACCCGATGACGCCTTAGTGAAAGGCCAGTATCCATTTCCGAGGGTAAGCGCAGAGAAATCCGTAGATAGCTCAGATGCGTCGTGAGTCTGCTGCATCTGGGTACGGAACGCATCCATAGTCTCCTTAGAAAGTGTCATATCCGTGAACATTCTTTGCAGCTTGTTCGTATATTCAACACCACACGCCTCTTTGAGCTTGAGGAGCATTCCAGCCTCCGCATCATCGGAAGCAGAAAGGAATTTGACGAGACGCTTCGCAAGAAGCTTCTGATAGAACGTCTGGAAGACATCCTTGTCCTCGATATACTTGAAGACCGTCATCACACCCTGAAGGTGCTTCTCCAAATCATTCTCCTCGACGACCTTTGCGCCCTTCTTGAGCAAAGAATCACAATACTGCGCCAACAATTGCGGCGAAGACTTAGATCCCCTACTCTCAGAAGCCTTGTTTCTGTTGACGAACTCCTTGCAGGCATTATCCAAGGACTTGACAAAATCTGGATCATTACGGAAGCACTTAGCCACGAGATCATTGTAATGAGTGTGAACATCGAGCAGAGCAAACACGTATGTCTGTGGGTCCAAAACCTCCTGTCCACTCGCGACCTTCTCAACGGAATCCAATCCAGCACGACGAACGTGCGTCTCGAGCCTGATCCGCAATGGGTCAAGCCCGCCCTTCACACGGTTCAGCAAGTTGTACATCCGCGAAAGGTCATCCCTCTTGTCGCTATCCAGCAGCGGTTGGAACTCTTCCTGTAGCAACTCCGCCTTCGCCGCGATCAACACACTCTCGGAGGCCTGCATGAGTCCCTTCCTGGTGGAGGGATGCAAGTACATGACCACACGAGACTCCTCCTCGTTGAGGCGCGCTTCCACTTTGCGCATGTAATCCACTACCGAGTTCTCACTGATGAATTTCTCCGCCTCAGCCTGGTAGTACTCCTTCGTCCGCTCAAGGAAGGGAGCCTCAAAAGAGTCCCTGTAAACGTCGAGGTTATTCTTGGTCGCGTCATTTTCGTCCAATCCCAACGAGACATATGACTCCACGACACTCTTGATAAGCGTCGTCTCAATTGACTCCCCATTCCTCTGCTTTTCGACAAACTTCAATACAGCACTAATAAGGTTCTCCTGAGTATGGTTGAACAAATGCAACTTCCAGCTCACCAACGCCAACGTGTAGATATCGTGAACCTGATTTCGGCCTTCGTCGCGTTCACGTTTGACCCAGTGTCGATTCAAGTACTTGAAGATGTTGTTCAGGAAGGACGCGGCGAAGGTGTATTTCGCCCACTGCTTGGTGTAGAACTTGAGCAGCGTCTCATCCGAATACTGCTTTGACTCGTTGCAAATCCCAGCGAGGTGCTTGATCAAGTACTCCGACAACCTCTTATGCAACTCCGCTCCCATGAGGTGCGCACCTGTACATAGAAGTCAGCATCCGTTACAGACATAACGCATCGCTTCGACGTACCTCTCTGTCCACTCGAACTCTCATGCAGAGACATACTCTGACTCAACTTATTGTGCGTACAGAAATTGTATACCACGGTGTACATATTCACATACTTCGCCGGACTCAATCCCTCGTCGAGGCGATTCATGATATGATCGACACCCTCTTCCAGGAATGCCCATCTGATTATACCAATTAGCATTCATTCCCTTGCCAATTCGCAGGGAGGCGACATACGATCCCTTCAAGTCATCCGCCTTCGGCAACCCATTATTGGCGACGGGCATTCTGTCGTACGTTCTGGACAAGCGAGCGATACAATAGACTCAAGAGCAAATCGGTGACGGCTTATTGAGACGGAGAGGACTGAGTATATGCTGTCGGTTCGTAGGGAGAAGACAATTGCGTACCCCAACTGTACGGCCGCGGTATCGGGAGAGTTCAGGGACCCCCATGCACACAAGCGCCCGAACCTGACAGGGGTGTGCGACGGCTACGTAATGCACGGGAAGTTTTGGATGGATGTATCAATGGAGAGAACTGTTGAGCATCTTTGTTTTTCGCAGCTTCTTGAGCTGGTATATTCCCTAGGTATACTCCTGTGGATCCTTCCTTGGACACACGATGCGTGTCCGTCAACGTCTAAGAAAAATCGAAGTAAAACGCCGTCCACTCCCTTCTCTCACTGTCAAGTATCAAGTGAACAAAGCTTCCACCTCTGTGGCCGCAGATGTTGTCCTTGATCGAAGTAGGACTGTTTCACGCCTGCACAACCCTCTCCACAATCCTAAACACACTTACCGTAAACCCAGCAACCCACCCAACCAACCCCAAAAACAAAAACGCCGCCAAGGCCTCCATCCTCCTACAGACTCCCCTCACATTCACACTCGAATTCAGCGCTCCCGGATAGGACTGTCCACCCTCAATCCTACATCCCCACTGATTGTCAAACAGCGTGTCGAAAGCGAGAGCGAGGTTTGCGGACAAGAAGATGATGAAGAGAAGATCGAGCATGACGAGTCGCATCTTCACCTTAGGTGAGCGGAGGCCAAGGGGCTTTCCTTTGTATTCATCCCACGTAATATAGATGAGATAAATCAACGCTACCCCATCCACAGCAATAGCCATGATCGCACTAGGCCTCTGATCGAATCCATGTTTGTTACTCAACTGTACCGCGTTTGCTGCGAATGCGAGAGCGAGGAGGGAGACGAGCCATTGTACGGAACGCATGGCGAGGGGGATGAAGGGGTTGTTGAGGAAGCGGACTTGGGTTTTTGTCCACCATGTCCGTTGTTTCTTGTGCGCGTTGGCGCCGTCCGTGATGATGATGCTTGATGTCGTCCGCTCACGCCGAAGACGGGCGTCGTCGGGGAAGTAGGAGGTTGAGGTTGGGTCGGCATGGTGCCAAGGAGTATTCAGTCCTGTACAGTAGACACGTCAGCAAGTCATTTCTGTGTCGAAATCACCCAAGTATGCTATACCCTGTTGACGCTCAAGCCATGCAAAATCCCCGCGTCTCTCTTGAGCCTCCCTCTTCACCGCCCTCCGATCCGCCTCCAAATCCACATCTTCATCCTCATCTCGTCTAAAGAAACTCCTAATACTCCTCCTCTCTCTCTCCGAATCACTATCACTCGCCCTCCTCGTCCTCCTTACACTTTCTTCTTTCTCCACATCTCCAGCACCGTGATTGGGACTCACTCCTTCCCGCCATTGATGCGGCCTCATTGCATGTGGTAATCTCGCGAATGAATGCCATCTCGTCTGTGCAACCAATTGTGGAGGGCTTAGGGTTGGAGGGATGGTACTCCGGGTACCGGGGTTCGTTGCGCGTGCTCCAGTCTCGCGGGATGTTTCGAGGGGGTGGAAGGGGAGTGGGCCTCCGGATATGTCATCGTCGTCTTTCGCCCATGCTAGAACTCAAAATCAGCATGTATTCACCTCGATCTCCAGATCAGGGAGGCATACGTGGTACTGTCCGCACGACTCGACGACCAGGTGAGATAGCGGTGCCAGCTTCCTCGTTCTTCTCGTTTAGCTGTAGAGCATTCAGCGAACTCTTCGACTGAGCTGATCTCAAACTCATTCTTCCCTACAAACCTCAAATGAGGGTTTTTGTTTCTATTTTTCTTTGGAGGTGTATTTTGGACGTTGCGCGATGACGTCTCCCTGCCAAACGCCGCCCCCAGTCCCCGACCTCAAATAACCAGCATACACCTCGAGAAGCATACACCTCCAATTGACTCAATCGCACCGAGAACGAGTAGGATAGACCAGCATGAAGCTCTTTGCGATTCCAGTAACAAAACGGCATACACTCATTTACGCACACCGCCTCACATCTCCCGATCCGAAGACCCTGAAGACCTGGGAGGTATGGCATGATAAGGTCACCGGAAAGGCTGCAAAGATGTGGATCGAATGGGGTAAGGACAAGGATTCTACATGGAATTGGAAGCATCGGACCGTGACAATCGGAAATAAGGTATGTTCCTCACTCTCTTCACCACCAGCAGTGAGTCAGGATTAATTGCTAATACGTGGCTGTAGATCCTGGACAACATCCCCTATACAGAGTACTCCCTAAGAACCATCCCCGCCCGTCCACGCAATCTTTCAAACACCTCAACTCCAATACTCTATCCGCCCTCTTTGCTCAAACCTCACCACATCTCCCCCCTCGCCACCTCAACTCTCCTCTCCCTCCTCCCCTACCACCGAAAATGGATGTGGCTAAACGTCGTCCTCTCACCCCTCACGGCTCCCTTCGCTCTCCTTCCCGTCGTTCCAAATATTCCATTCTTTGTGATGGCGTTTCGGGCATGGAGTCATTGGAAAGCCATGGTTGGCGGGAAGCATCTGAGGGCGTTGGTGGAGAACGGAGAGTTAAAGCCTACGCCGGTGAAGGAGTTAGAGGAGTATTATAAGGAAGTGGCGAAGGAGCCGTTGCCGGATAAGTTCTGGGAAACGAGTAATGGGGTGAATGAGGATTTGGAGATCATCCTTGACGAAGCCCGTATCCCTGAACTCTCCGACACTCTCGGATGTCCCGAAATCGCGCCAGAGCTCTACCGGATGATAACCCAGCTCCGGAAAGAACGCGACAGGAAGATCGTCGAAATCGAGGGAACGAATGCCGATAAGGGTGTGATTACGGAAATTAAGGAAGAGGTCGATAAGAGGGTTGCGAATGGGGAGAATAAGACTGAGGCTGTTGTGGATGAGGTTGCGGAGAAGCACTTTTCGAGTGGGATGGAGAAGGCGGAGAAGGAGAAGAAGGAAAAGCAGCTGTGATGATGGTGATGGCCGTGTTAGGAGTTTGGTTTTTGGAGGAGCGCAGTCAAGAGAGAGCTCAAGTACAAGACATAGACGATCTATCATCTACATCTAAACGATACCCAATTTCCCGAGATACTTTTCGAACGCGGCTGCCAGCGTCGTGTCTTTGACGTCGCCGTCGTTCAGAATATTATTGCGTTTTCAAGAAACGGTTAGGCGTGCACCCCCTTAGTTTCGATTGTTCCCGGTGGGGTCGAGTCGTTCATTGCAACAGGTGTCAGTTTCGGAACGAGTTCCCTTGTCTCAAACTGCTCCTAATTCTGCTTCGGCTTCACGATTCCATCATGCATCGTGTAATAAACAACCGTAGAATCTGCGCTCACAATCCCCAGCAACGCACTTCCCCATCTTCGCTTTTCCTCCCCATCCCGATGTGACACGAGCTGGTCAGCAGCATCAAACACACCAGCCCATTGACGTAATGAGAATGTTTCGTCCAGACTCAGTGGCATAATGAGTGTTTCCGCTGGATTCGGCGCTTGTATCGTTGCGGGCGGATAACCAGTAAGAACCAAACGGTCCTCGAAGGGTAATGTATGTGTAGTAAGGCATGTCCAGCGATGTGTGTGTGTCAAGTCGAAGGTGACTGCCGCAGCTAGTGATGACAGCTGCGCCAGATGTAGCGAAGAGGAGGTTGACGGCTGATCAGACATCATGGTGGATTGGGGACGTCGGTGTACGTGGAATGTAACGTAGACTTTCAAATTTCCTTATTCGGGAGGTTGGCGGCACCTGCATCCTGACAGCACCGCGCTCCAAAAATCCAACGTCAGCGGCCGCGAAGCGAGATTCTTCATACAGACAGACCCTGTAATCAACCAACCAACCACAATGCCACCAAAGAAGGGAGCAAAGAAACGGACAGGATCCCATTCATCCACTTCCGCTTCCGCATCAGCTGTCGAGGTAACTGCATCAGCAACTAATGGCGCCGTGAAGGCCGCCAAGGAAGAAAAAACCGTGCTGTTGAAGAATGCCGATAGCGCAAAGAAGAAGTCGGATTTTCTGACGAGGACATTATGGACTTTTATCATGATCGCACTCTTCTTCACCGTCCTCGGCGCGGGCCACCTCTGGATCATCGGCCTCGTCGTCCTCGTCCAGGTCATGGTCTTCAAGGAGGTCATCTCCATCGCATCTGTTCCCTCCGAGGAGAAAAAGCTCCCATTTTTCAGAACACTGAATTGGTACTTCTTCTTCGTTGCGCTCTATTTCTTCTATGGAGAGAGTGTGATTTACTACTTCAAGCATATCGTGTTGGTTGATGCGTATATTTTGCCATTGGCGACGCATCATAGGTTTATCTCGTTTGTGTTGTATGTTATGGGATTCGTGTTCTTTGTCATGAACTTGGAGAAGGGACACTACAAGTTCCAGTTTACCCAGGTATGTCTTCCGTTCGACCTGCCCTTTCCTGCGCAATTGCTAACAATTGGGTATGATAGTTCTGCTGGACCCACATGGTCCTCCTCCTCGTCGTCGTCCAGTCCCACTTTATCACCAACAACATCCTCGAAGGTCTCATCTGGTTCTTCGTTCCCGTCGCTTTCGTGATTTGTAACGACACCTTTGCCTACGTCTGTGGATTCCTCTGGGGCCGCACGCAGCTCATTGCCGTTTCCCCGAAGAAGACCGTTGAGGGATTCGTCGGTGGATGGATCTGTACGGTTATTATCGGCTTGGGATTGGCGAATTGGTTGATGAGGTACAAGTACATGATCTGTCCTGTCAGGGTATGTCTCCATCCATTACTGCACATGTCTGCCCGGAAGACTAATAAGTATATTAGGAACTTGGTGTCTCCATGTTCTCCGGCGTCGACTGTACCCCCAACCCCGTCTTCCTCCCCCACACCTTCTCTCTCGAACCCCTCTCCTCCCTCATGCCCCTCCTCCCCTCCAGCATAATCTTCGCGCCCGTCCAATTTCACTTCCTCATCTTCGCGACCTTCGCCTCCCTTATCGCCCCCTTCGGCGGCTTCTTCGCCTCCGGCCTCAAACGTGCCTTCTCAATCAAAGATTTCGGAGACTCTATCCCCGGCCACGGCGGTATGACCGACCGTATGGATTGCCAGTTCATGATGGGATTCTTTTCGTATATGTACTACCAGAGCTTCATTGCGCAGCATCAGGTTGCATTGGGGAAGGTGCTTGAGAGTGCGATCACGAGTTTGTCGGCGGAGGAGCAGGTTGAGTTGGTGAAGGGGTTGCATAAATATTTGATTGGGCAGGGGAGACTTGGTGAGGGTGCGTTGGAATGTTTGGCTCAGTATGGGCTGTGACGTATCAAGCTTCTTGACCAAGGGGAATGGAAGAGTATGATTACAGGAAGGAAAAGTGACTCGGAGTACGGGCACGTGCGCTTTCAACAATGATCAAAGATACCCTCAGCTGTCACCAGGGATTCAACATCCGTATCGCTATCGCTTCTTACGTTTCTACTTTTATTGGATACCATTTTAATATACTCTCTTTAATTGGCTTCGGTGTGTCGGCACATGTCTCGGTACGTGACCCCACACTCAGCTCCTCGGCGTACCCCGCCCTGGAACGACCTCCGAACTGGATTTATAAGGAAGGCGAGAACAGGATTGAGAGAGCAGCAGATCAGTTAAGTGGAGGGAATCAGTATGGCTCAGCAACGTCTTCAGCAGTTTGTTCAGCATCTTACCTCGACGGACGCGAGGTCCAGGTTGGAGGCAAAGTCGCCCGATGATGTATGTGCAACCCGGCGAGTCTTTGGTGCACGTTATTGACACCGAGTTGTACAGGTCGTTATCACACTCGCTATCCGTACGCCGCTCACTAAGGCAAAGAAGGGTGGATTGAAGGACACTGTGTTGGATGATCTCCTTTACTCAGGTAGGATCAAGGGTTGGGCAATTGGTGTAACAATGACTAACCAGACGATCCCACAGTCTTCAAATCCTCCATCGACAAATCCAAAATCGACCCCTCCAAGGTAGACGATATCTGCGTCGGTAATGTCCTCAATGGAAAGGCCGCCTACGTCGCCCGCGCCGCCGCCCTCGCTGCAGGGTTCCCGAACACGACCGCATTGTCAGTCTGTAACCGCTGGTGCTCCTCCGGTCTCCTCTCCGTCCAGACAATCGCGAACGCCATCAAAGCCGGTTCCATCGAAGTTGGTCTCGCTGTCGGTGCAGAGAGTATGTCCCTCGACCGTGATGATGGGATCAAGGAGTTTTCCGAGACCGTGATGCAGAACCCTGAGTCGAAGGATTGTACGATGCCAATGGGCTGGACGTCGGAGAATGTTTCGAGGGATTTTGGGGTGAGTAGGGAGAAGATGGATGCGTTTGCCGCACGATCCTTCCAGCGTGCGGAGGCGGCACAGAAGGCCGGGAGGTTCGATGAAGAGATCGCGCCGGTTCATACTACGATTATCGACCCTAAGACTGGGGAGAAGACCCGGGTTGTGGTGGATAGGGATGATGGTATCCGTCCTGGTACGACCGCGGAGGGTTTGGGCAAGATCCGCTCCGCGTTCCCACAGTACGGCCCCAACACCACCGGCGGAAACGCCTCCCAAGTCACCGATGGAGCCGCCGCGGTCCTCCTTATGAAGCGGTCGACAGCCGAGAAGTTGGGTCAGCCAATCCTCGCCAAATTCGTGGGCGCGACGGTCGCTGCCCTCGCTCCCCGCATCATGGGAATCGGTCCCTCCCTCGCCATCCCAAAGCTCATGTCGATCCACAACTTCACCAACGCCGATGTCGACCTCTTCGAAATCAACGAAGCCTTCGCCTCAATGGCCGTTTATTGTGAGGAGAAATTGGGGATTGATCCAGAGGTGTTGAATGTCAACGGAGGCGCGATCGCGTTGGGACATCCGTTGGGGTGTACGGGTGCGAGACAGATTGCGACGGGAATTAGCGCGTGTAAGCAGAGGGGAAAGAAGGTTCTTGTCACGAGTATGTGTATTGGGTTGGGGATGGGAATGGCTAGTTTGATTGTTGTCGAGTAGGTGAGGGTTGGGGATTGATGTCACCTGACGTATGATTAGGATACCCATGAAATTGTAATTTGTGTTTCCCGAAAGGCGTCCAATGTTCGTATGGAAAGACTCAGTCACAAATCAACGCCTCCTGTACGATCTCAAGCGTGTGAATCAAAACTTGTGTGTTCGCATAACTTCGACAGTTTAACGACGTCTCGTATTCTACAAGCTGATCGAGTCATGGAGTCGAGGTGATGAAGACCCTGATGGAGATGGACTCGAGCTGATGGATACCTGTTGGACGAGGTGATGGACGAGCTTATCGTGAGGAAAGCATAAATTACTATGAAGAAGAGTGATGGACAGACTCGTTTGCAGTGCAAATGGATATTCTGGAACAGGAACGCCAACCACCTCTTCCTCCTTTCATGACGACATTCCAAACGCGCACTTCGTTAGAGCTCAAACTATCCCCGACCGGCACAGAAGTTGACAACAGCGTCTGCTCTCAACCGGTCGACGTCGTGGTGGCCGTGTTCTCGCCAGGGTATATCGCCCATGTCCGTGTCCACATTCCCCAATCCAAACCTCACTCACTCCTCTTCTTCGGTGTATCAACCTCCTCCCTCCTCCTCTTCTTCCCCGCCGTGCCCTGCTTACTCGACCCACTCCCACTAATACTCGACATCTTACTCATATCCCTCAATATCTTTTTCTCACGCTCGTACTCGTCTCGTTTTCGCTGTGCGATGGCGTCTTCTGACTGATCTTCGGGGTCTTCGCTGATTTCGCCTGATCCGCGGCCTGCGTTTGGGTTATGGAGTTTCTGTGGAGGGAGATGTGAGTACAAGACGCATTGGCTTGGGTTTCTTACGCTTCCACATACCTCGACGTCTAGGTTAAAGTTCCCGAAACTCATCCGTCCGATCGGGGGCTTTTCTCCACTTCCATTCACCGGCGTGGCTCCTCCATAGGATGTCCGTCCACTTGGTCTATCAAATGCGCTATAACTCGCCTCGAACTTGACGTTCAGCTTTGGTGGTTGTGGGGGTTGGTCTTTGAATGATAGTCGCCATGATTGCTCGTCGACTTTTCGTTTTTGCACTTTCTTTTCTTCTTCACGGACGGCGTTTTCGGAGGCCCGTTGCATGAACTTCATGTTCATGAGTTTGGACGACATGTTGAGTGATTGTGAGCTGGTGCTTCAGGGGAATGGGTCGCTGTGAGTTGGAGGATGTAGGATTTCAATGACAGATGATGACAAGGCCTTCGATATCGTCCTTCCTGTTCGTTTTTTCCTCGGTCAGATCTTGTTGCCTTCAACGAAACTGCAGGCACGCCGGTAAGGTTTATGAAAGATCCAATGCTTGGCAGAGCATTCGTTTCTCAGTAGTATATGGAAAGAAAATCGCAGTGTAATCTTTATATCTTCCTCATTGACCTTCACCTGACCTCCTTGACGTCTGGCGCGGTCGTATACCTGCATGAGGAGTACACGTCCATCCGAAACCTCACCAATATACCCCATTCAGCAGCTCATCATGGTCCGTCCCCTCCTTCTCTCTCCCTCTTATCCTACATAGCTAATCTTGCGTCCAGCTCCCTCTATCCCTCCTTACAACGGCCAAAGGCCACCCAATGCTTGTGGAGTTGAAAAACGGCGAAACCTACAATGGCCACTTAGTCAACTGCGATACCTGGATGAACCTCACCCTACGCGAGGTCATTCAAACGAGTATGGACGGGACAAAGTTTCATAGACTGCCGGAGTGTTATATTCGTGGGTCAAATGTGCGCCCAATCCCACCCCTACTACCATTGACAATTGCTGACTGTTTGGTGACCAGATCAAATACCTCCGAGTACCAGACGAAATCATCGATCTAGTCCGTGACCAGAACCTTGCGCAAAGAAGTGATAACAGGATGCACGCACGGGGTGCACCAAGAGGTGGTGCAAATCGCGGTGGGCATGGGTTGCAGCGTGGTGGGATGATGGGTGGACGTGGTGGCACTCGCGGACGAGGTGGAATTCCTGATCGGGGACGTGGACGGGGTGGATCGTTGAGGGGTGGGTTCTAACGTTCTGGAATGGTGACGGGGTTTTCATCGGAGGTGAAAGATGCACGCGTGTTTGTGACGGGGGGATCCATATACCAGGAGCGGGGATCCGTGGAGGTTACGTGACAAAAGGAAAACAAACTGGACAATGTATGCAGCGTACCAGTAATAATGCTATTATGAAAGGATAGACGCATTCCTACGTCCAACCTCATTCAAAGCTTAAGCCTTCCTATATCCCTTCATGATCTCTAAATGATACTTTTCTTTGCTTGAATCCCTTGAAAATAACCCTTGTCCCAAAAATGCAACCAAAAACAACTACTTCACGTCATCATACACAAACCCTTACTCCTGAGCAGGAGCAGGAGCGGCGGCAGGAGCATCCTCACCAGCCTTCTCGCCCAAAGGAGTGTTGTTCGCACCCCTACCCTCCCCAGCACGTCCACCACGTCCACGTCCACGACCGCCCCTTCCGCGTCCACGTCCACGTCCACCACGACGATCCTGGTTATCCCCAGAATCACCAAACTCCCTCTTTCTCTTATCCCGTCCCTGGTTTCCAAAAGTCCTGTTCCCGCTACCGCCCTGCTCGAGCTGCTTAATGTACTCGAATCCATTGAAACGCTTGAAGAAGCGGGGCTTGGAGGAGCCCTCTGCGGCCTTGCGTGCGTATTGCTGTTCCTTGGTTTCGATGGTGACGTCGGACATGGACGCAGCCTCGGAGAGACCAGGGAAGGTGGGCTTCTCAGCGAGGTCGTAGAAGGTCTTTGCGAGTTCTTCGGTGGAGAACATGACGTCGAAGGAACCCTTGAACTTGCCGGCTTCGTCACCCTTACCCTCCTCGCGCTTGAGACGGAGAGAGTCGATGGGACCGAACTGCTCAAAGTACTTCTCGAGGTCAATCTGGAGCGTCTTGCTCTCCTCCCGATCCAGACCACGAACGTGAAGGGTGCGCTGCTTAGGATCAACACGGTTAAGCTCGTTCTTCCTCTTCACTCTCGTATCATCAGTAGACACGAGCAATTTCTCACTCGTCTTCAACGCACTAACGATAGCCTCAAACGGCTGAAACCTCCTACACCTCTTGAACGCCGCAATGGTCGCAATGGGAACCCAGCCATCATTGTTCCAGGCCGTGGTGAAGAGGAATTTGTCGTAGGGGAAGTTTGCATCGGAGAAGTAGAATTCGATTTGTTTGAGGATTTCCGCGGGGTCGGAGGTGACGGGGAGGTCGGAGGGGTCGAATTTGGAGTTGGTCTTGAAGTTGGTCTTCTTGGAGTCCTGCTCCTGGATCGCAGCGGCGACGGCGACGGAGGCATCGGTAGCGGTGGTGGTCTCAGCAGCAGCCTCGACGGGGGCAGCAGGAGCAGCCTCCTCGGTCTTGGGAGCCTCGGTCATGGCGACCTCGACAGCGGGGACCTCCTCGGCCTGAGGGATGACAGCTTCGGTTTGCTCAGCGGACATTTTTGGGGTGTTTGGATGACTGGACTCTTCTGCTTTGTCCAGGATTTCGGTATATTTACGAGCTTTTTCGGCCAGAAACGGCGGTGAGCCACAGCTGTGCCACACTGAACGTATAATACGGCAGAGGAGGAAGACAAACACGAGAATGAATGACAGCTCCAGCAGACTGTGTGCTTGGGTTTATCAGCTGTTTCGGTATCCTCGAACAAGGTTTAGGCAGTATTCATCCACGCCGGTACCAGCTGTTGAGGTACCGAAAACGTTACCTTTTCCCCGCGTCGAGGCCCCTGTAACGACGACTCAAAGATATCCCGACAAGAACAACAAAAGCATCTTCAACAGGAAGTACGCGCTAGCCGACATGGTCAATGGGCCTCTAGCAATCACCTTCTTGGGAACAGCATCCGCAGTCCCTTCACACACCCGCAACCACTCCTCCCTCGTGCTGAAACATGATGCTGGGTCTTGGATGTTTGACTGTGGAGAGGGAACGCAGAAGCAGATG
This sequence comes from Saitoella complicata NRRL Y-17804, assembly GCF_001661265.1. Taxonomy (NCBI): domain Eukaryota; kingdom Fungi; phylum Ascomycota; class Saitoellomycetes; order Saitoellales; family Saitoellaceae; genus Saitoella; species Saitoella complicata. The sequence goes on from NW_017566993.1 coordinate 99,776, forward strand.
CAGCGAGGTGGTGATGGAGTTAGGATGGGTCAAGTGAAACGCATCTTCATCACACATATGCATGGAGACCATGTTTTTGGCATCGTTCCATTAATGGCGTCCGTGTTGTGTGGAGCTGGAGGAACGGTTGGAGCATCGGATCCGCGGCTTGACAGTGCCGCTGACAAGAGCGCAAGAGCAGAGACGGGTGAAGACGAGGCACTGGAGATTTATGGACCTTTGGGGTTGAGAGAGTACATCCGGCGAGCACTGAGGCTGACATACACCAATCTTGGCGGAGCATATCGAGTGACTGAACTTCACTTTCCGACAGATCAGCCTCAGCCAGAAGGGAGACCACACCTCCTTGAACTACCAGGGAAGAATATCCTGCCACATGGAGATGGCTTATGGCGAGATTTCTGCATTACCCCAAATCTCGTCGTCTCGGCTGGACCCATCCTACACAGTGCACCGTGCATCGGCTTCGTCGTACAGGAGACAAATGTTCCGGGAAAGATGAACCCAGCTTTGTACGCACCGCATTTGAAGAGAAACAAGGAAGCACTTGCGGCGGAAGGTATTGCCAACCCCATGAAACTCTTGGCAACTATTCAGCAGGGCACTAAGATCACATTGCCTGACGGCACAGTCCTCACTCCACCTGCGCCACGAGTCGGACGAAAGATCGCTATCCTTGGCGATACCCATGACCCCAGCCCCATGGCTGTTCTCTGTGACGACGCTGACCTGCTCATCCACGAAGCCACGAACGCACATCTTCCAGATATCGACGCAGCAACCAAGTCCACAGACACTTTCGAAACTGTCCAGGAGCGCACAATCTGTCACGGACATTCTACGCCACAAATGGCAGGTGCCTTCGCGAGAAGAATAGGAGCAAAGAGGTTGTGTCTGAATCACTTCTCCTCGCGATATAAGGGTGATGAGAGTGAGGAAGCGATGAGCATCATGGAGGGTATTAGAGCATTGGCGATTAAGGAATTTGGATCGGATGATGTGACCTGTGCAAGAGATTTCATGAGGATCGAAGTGAAGAGGCAAGAGGAAGAAATTGAAAGGTCGTAGAGCAGGTTGATGCAGCCAGAACAATTGGAAAGAAGATTGTGTTTTGGTACACAGTGGGAGAGTTGATTGATCAATGGCAAGACGGGTCAAGGCTTCCGGGGTGTGGCGAGTCAGACTCTGGAGAAGGACATGGCTGTCACGACATTGCAATTAGCAACTAAGATTGACAGGCTAGACACGTCCTAATAGATTTAGACAAAGTGGGATAAAGCGAACCGATATACAATTGCATTATTGAGCATAATATTTTCGACGTATGTATACTTGGTATATTCGATATCATTCTTCCCACGCTCACTTGGCCAGCGCCGAAGTCGGCCGAAGCGGTAACCCACTCCTCACATAAACACTATCGATCGATTTCATCTCATCGATACTCTCCTCCCCCGTAACCCAGTGCGCCGGCTCCCTTCCCCTCAACTTATCCACAAACGCCTCGAGCTGGTACCTGTACGTCGACCAATACGGCTGCGTCGCCCGCCCAGTCTTGCTCCACTGCGGCCCACCGGTGAAGTACTTGTGATACTCGGTTTTCTCGGTGGCTTTATCCGTGACAGAGATATAGTGGTAAATATGCGGCATCATGGCGTTGTAGAAATAGATTTTGGATTTCTCGGTCTCCACCTCGATGGACGGCAACTCCCACAAACGGGGTATAACACTCAGAAGGCTCGAACGGGCCATGTCGGTGTAGATTTTGGAGACGACATCATATCCGTACCCACTCTCGAATAACAAGTCGGCGGTCATGGCCGCGTCGACCTTGGAGTCGTGATCGGCCGTGCGAGCATGGGCACTCAACACCTCCTTCGGCGTATGCGCCTTCAACGCGAACCGTGTGAACGACATAGCATAAGTCATATCCATCAAACTACCACCAGCGAGATCATACTGCCACCTGATATCACCCGCTGGGACCGCAGGCGATGCAGTCATCCGCGCATTCGTACGGATGATCTTTCCATGCTCCCCCGAATCAAGGGTCTGACGGAAATGATGGGCAGCGGGGTGAAACTGCCAGTGGAAGGCTTCCATCAAGATCTTTCCGCTCTTTTGGGAGAACTCTACCAGCTTCTGGGCTTCCTCGGCGTTGGAGGTGAAAGGCTTCTCAAGGAGGACGTGCTTTCCAGCCTGAAGAGCTTTGTAGGCCCATTCGTAGTGCAATCCGTTTGGGGTAGAGATGTAGACAAAGTCTACCAACGGATCGTCGAGAAGGGATTGGTAGTCACCGTATGACTTCTGGAAGGAGTACTTCTTCGCCTGGAGCCGCGCCGTGGAAGCATCTCGGGAAGCAATGGCGTAGAGTATTACATCTTCATGAGTCTCGACGGGGTGGATCACTGCTGCGGCATTGATCTGGGCAGAAGAAAGGACACCGAGACGAAGAGGGTTCGAAGTCTTCTTCGGAGCTGGGTGTAGCCAGGCTTCTGTGTATTGCTGCAGAAACGTGTAAGCTTGAAGTGCGAGGGCCATTGTGTGTGTTGTGCGTGTGCTTGTATGGTCAATTGCAATTGAGAAGTCAAGTCACTTGAATCTTGATTTGTCAATTACGCGATTCCGCTGCAAGTAACCTTATGTTGGCCAAACAGACTGGATGACGTCGAGTGTAGATGTCCAATAGCGTATATTCCAGATACACCTCTATAACATTCAAACAACAAAAAAGAACAAAGTCTCCTATAGAAATCGCCGCTCCGAAAAACGCCCATGCTTCTTAATCAATCTCAGATAAATGCATACCATTGCAAGCTCACGTTCGAGTCCGGCTTCAATATCAATACTTTCAGAAACCATCGTCACATAAATAAGACTCTCGCCCAAGCAAACTCGACCACAAACTCAACCTACATAGAACACCCATTCATCAACGTATTCTGCGGGAACGAATACCCAGCATCCTCCCAACTCGTCAAATTCGCATTATCATACGCATTCCGATGATCCTCAATATACTGCGTCGTCGGGAACCCAGGTGGGTCACACGTCAAACTCATCGTGTCGTCGTCTTCATCCTGGTAAATTCTCACGTAGTCGATGTACATGGTACTAGGGAACTCGAGGGCCGGCCAGTCGATGTAGGTCCAAGAGGTGGAGAGACCGAGGTTCATGATGATGGACATGGGTTCCTCGGAGACGAGGCGTTGTCCGATGTTTCCGTTCGGGCCGACAGCGGAGCCGACCATTGACCACGTCTTTGAGTCACCGACGGTGAAGTCGATATACCCCTCCGTACTACCCGGCTTATACTCAAATCCATACGTCTGGTACTTCTTCCCTCCATACCAATCATTATTCAAATTCGTCACACCGGACAAAGCCTGCTGAAAAGGTCCACCACGCCACCCGTTCCAAGAAGAAACCGAGGTGTTGTAGATACACATGTAATCCGTATTCGGGACGTAGAAAATATCGTACGGCGCGAACTGTCCGGACTGCGTAGCCTGACCAAGACCAGAGGAACCATCCGCAGCACCTTCAAGTGCATCAATTTCCGGGGCACCACGTCCAACACCCTGGTTAGGATGATCCTCACCCGAACAAGTACACTTGTTTAACCTCTGTCCAGGCAAGTATGAGAGACCTCCGGGATCAGACTGATTCGGCGTGATACCAGCATCGCAAGAATCGTAACTGTACGGCCATACACCCTCCGTCGTCGCCAGATACCCTGGTCGACCAATATTTCCCATCGTCCAAATACCCGGCCAGAAACCTGGTTTGGAGGTTTTTCCAGGTAGCGATGCCGAGACTTCGATCAAGCCTCCTTTGTAGCAGAGCTTATTCCAAGACTGAAGCATACCGGAGCGGTAGTCGAGGTTATGTGACTCAATCGCATCGATACGAAGACGTAGAGTGCCATTGGCGGTCGTGACCTGGTCAGGATCATACCACTCCAAATCATTTGTCGCAGCATAATGAATATCAACAGCCTCCCAGAACTGATCATCACCCGGATAAAACGACCTTCCATCCTGATTAAACTCATCACTGAAGACCAACTTGAGCGTACGTCCATCATGCGGTGCCGTTTTCGTGTAATACTGCTCCGGCGTGTCAGGGTCGATCAAGCTCGTCCGAATGGCGCCAAGGGTACCGAATGTATGCGATGTCAGGGATTCGGTCGTAGATGTCTTCTTGTGAGGCGAGCTGTGACCCGTGAACACGAGAGCAGGCCAAACAATGAACAATACCAACGCACCCAAAACCATCACCAACAACGATCCCAGCTTTGCCGCTCCCTCCCTCGAAACCGCATCCTTGAACCCGGGTTTCGGATCAGGCGTATTGGGATCATGCAAATCATCATCCGCCTCCTTCCAATCCGCCCACTCCCAATCCGACACCAGCCCACTCTCCTCGCCGTTCAGAGAGAGCATGCTCGCCGTTGCAGCGGTATTCGCACCGACGAATACCGCACCTTTCTCCATATCAGGACTATTCGAATCAGTAGGCGACTGGGCTCCCATAGCGGGAGAGTTGTACCCTGAGTAATCCTGAGAGGAGTGGCGTGGGTACCTCCCAAACCCATCCGAAATCGATCCAGCTCGGGAGTGTGGTGCAGTCGCGGCGAAAGCAGGGTCGAGTGATACTGACTTGAAATACGAACTTGAGGGTCTGGATGCGACTGGGGTCGGGACGGCAGTGGTTGCTGTAGAGGTGAAGGGTTGACCGTAAGTACCTGGGCGAGTCGCGGTGGGCGGTAACGGCGTGATCTCATCCTCTGCCCGCATACTCGAACTCGAACCAGAGCCTGATCCACTGCCGTAGGTATAGTGACTCGACGATCGTTGCGGCATCGTTGGCAAACCTGCAGTGAAGAGCGCAGACCTAGGGGCTGTCTGCTATCGAAAGATGTTGATCCGTGAGAAAGCGAACTCGGAAAGCGGTAACACGAGAAGTAGTCGAAGAGGTCCGTACGTAGACGAGAGGTTAAGGTGCGTAGGTGGGATGTATGCGGTTCTGTGGTTGAGGCTTTTCCGAGCAAGTGCAACCGGGGCTTGGTTCGAACTGCCAAGACAAGCTGAAGCCGTGTCGCGTAACAAACAGACGATATTCGCACTCGTACTGACTTTGGCTACGAGTTGACGGCGATGTATGCTTTCGTTGTACAGACAGAGCGTTGGTAGAGTACCGGTGTGGGGTGTGCCTTATTTTTCGTTACGGCTGGTTCACTTCATCAAGTTCTTGGCGCAAGTGGCTTTCACCAACTACGAAAGCTTGACCCCCCAGTCTAGACGACGCCCGCGCCCCGAAGAAAATACTCTGTAGGACCCCGTGTGCTTGGTAAGGGCGGCGAGTGTTGACAACGGAGAAGAGACGATTGGGTTGGACTGCGGATGTCGGAGTGTATGCTCGACGTTGACGTGGGTGGTTAACGTCGGCTCGCGATGTTGTTGGGGCTCGGGCGGATCTCGGCTTCGGTGAAGTCATTCTATTTTAGGATCGGTCCGTGCCCTGTAAGGTTTGTCGAATACGAGATGTCTTCTAAGAAGATCTACTTGGAATGAATGGATGTTAACCTTGTTCGTTGTTGCAAATCGTAACCGGCCGAATGCCGTTTGTGATCTTCTGCGTTCGGTGTTCCAATGCTGCGTATACGTATTGCTGCGCCGCAACGATCTCCCCCCATGGCATCCAAAACATCTCAGATCATATCGTAGCTAATCTTCACCATTCATCTTGCCATTCTCCAATCGACTCACACCTCCCCTCCCTCCGTATTCTCCTTCCCTACCCTCCTCTCCACAATCCCCGCCAAAACCTCCCCACCCCTCCTCCAAATCTCCTCCTCCTTCAACCTTGCCGCATACATACTCCTCACGCCAACCTGTGACGTCGCTGGTGGTATCTCCTCTTCTTCCAGTTTCTGCACTTGTTCGCGGAGTGACTTGGAGATGTCCTGTCACAACACCTCCCATTAGCATTTAGTCGTGCGAGTGCGAGAGACAGGTGAAGGACCTCTAGTAATTCCATATACCGGGATGAATGCCGTACGAAATCACGCTTTTTGCGTTCGGCGGGGGTTAGGTCGTCGGCGTCGCCCATCTCTACGTCTTCTTCTTTCATAGTCTCCTCCGTTTCCATGTCTTCGCTTGCTACACCATTGGGCGTTGCATAGGGTTTAGGACGTCCATTCAACGCCTGTATAGCCAGCCCAGACTCTCGTAGAAGAAATGCGACTTTCTGTCAGTTCACCGTCAGCCTGTGGTACATGAACTTACGAAGAGACCGCGGACTGACCTTTTCGATTTGAGAAAGCTGTGAAATGTATTCTTGTGCTTTATTCTCTGCGGCCATTCCTCTCGTCAGTCAATAGTAGAAACGTACAAGATGTTGTGAAGAGTTGGAGGTGTTACGGATGGTGTAGCGGTTCTTATCGATAAGGACGGCAACCAACTCCTCCAAAATCAACTCCTCCAAAATCAAATTCTCCAATTGCAAGATCCTATGTCAGAACCAAATCCAGCTCTCGATGATGAAGGTATGCTCCTTTACCCTCTATGATTTCTTGATCACTCCTAACATCATCAGCCTAGTCCTCGCCCTCACCTCGATCTACCCCGGCTCTCTAACCCCCTTCACCTCCAACCTCCCCTCCGTCTCCACCTACATCTTAACACCCCCCGACATCGAGCCCGCTCCCTCGATCCAACTCATCTTCCCTCACACTTACCCGGAGGAACCACCAGTGGTGGGCGCGTGTCATGGCATGGAGAAGGGGTTGGTGGAGGATTTGTTATTGGGGGGCGGGGCATGGCGACTAGGCGAAGTTTGCGTTTTCGAATTGTGCGAGATGATTCGGGAGTTATTGCAAAACGACACGGGGGCTGACGACATTGCGCAGCCAGCTGACCCGACACCTACAACCAATGAAGCACCGGAAGGAGTCCAGTTAGAGTGGGCAATAACAGAACCCATTACAGACCGAAAATCTGTCTTCATCGGGCACGCGACACAAGTCCATACCCAACAAGAAGCGAAAACCGCATTGGCGGATCTACTACACGATAAAAAAATCGCACGGGCGACGCATAATATGGTTGCGTGGAGAATCGTCACAGAAAGTGGTTCAGTCATCCAAGGTACGCTCATACTTCCCCAAAACGTTTAATAGGAGTCTGATGAGCCTGACCACAGACAACGACGACGACGGCGAAACAGCCGCCGGCTCCCGCATGGCCCACCTCCTCGAACTAACGTCCGTACAAAACGTGATCGTAGTCGTATCTCGCTGGTACGGCGGTATCCACCTCGGTGCAGACAGGTTCAAGCATATCAATGCCGCCGCACGGGAGGCGTTGAGGATTGGTGGATTTCTGCCGGAGGAGAAGATGAGAAAGGAGGAGAAGGGGAAGGGTGGGGGGAAGAAGGGGAAGAGATAAGTTTGGACGCGGGAGTGTCGAGAGCAGAGATGATGCGGTCAGAGCGCAGCCGGAGCATAGTAATAGAGGGGCTACCAGATTCGTCTTCGTCCGTCATGCTAGCGCAGCTGTATTCGCACGGTGCACCAGCACCGGATTGGGCTCGCACACAGATAAACCAGAACTCTAGTAGACGACCAACCAATGAAAACTCTTAAGCGTGCAGGAATGTAAATTCGTACATAATCCATTTTCAAGTTGCTATCCGACTCCCATATCTGGACTCGACGCTGCTGTTGCACGATGTTTTGATCGATGCGTGAGAATCGTGGAAAAGTTGTAGCATTGTGTCATGATAGGGGATAGAGAACTAGCCTGGATAATTTCTCAAAGGGTAACTCACAAGTTGGCCTGCTCGGTCTTCTTGTCCGCCCCAGTGTAATGCACAACAAATGCAACATCCTTCGCCCTCTCCTTCAACCGATCGTACCTCCCACTCGAACTCGCATGCCCCGCCTGCATCAACGTCTCCAACACCAACACGCTGCTACCATCACTTCCATCACCAACGACCCCAAGCTCACGCTGTTTCGCAACCCATTTGGCGGGTTCCCAGTATTGCACCCTTGGATCCCAGAGACCGGATGTGACGCGGCCGTTGGGGTAGGAGGTGTTGGGGCGGATGTTGTCGTAGGGGGAGTAAGAGAGCATGTAGTCGAAGTACTTCTTCTCGTTGGGGTCACCCCATTCGAGGTATTCTTCGACGGTGAGGGGGATGGAGGGGTCCATCATGGTGTTGATCACGTCGACGAAGGGAACAGCTGCAAGGTATGCCTTGAATAACTCTGGTCTCTGGTTGACTGTCGCGCCGATGAGGAGGCCTCCCGCACTTCCTCCATGGATCGCAAGACGGTCACTCGAGGTGTAGTTCTCCTTGATCAACCACTCTGCGGCCAGAATGAAGTCGTTGAAGGTATTCTTCTTCTTGAGGAACTTGCCTTCTTCTTCATACCAGGCACGGCCACACTCCGCACCTCCGCGGATCTTGGCGTAGGCGCAGACGAACCCACGGTCGAGGTATGAGAAGATCGCATTACCCTCCGGATACCGGGGGTCGTTGTTGATCCCGTACGAACCGTATCCATAGAGATATCCAGGGTTAGAGCCATCCTTCTTCAACAATCCCTTCTTATACACAACTGTAACCGGCACCGCCTTTGGGATATTCTGGCTCTCCCACGCCCCCTCCGGCAACTCCACCCAATGCACCTCCTCCACATACTCCTCCTTGTTCACGGTGGGCACCAAATCCTGCTTAAGGATCGATTTTCCACGAGTGACGAGGTTGTAGGCGTAAATGGTCTTGGGGGTTAAGTACGAGTTAAACCAGAACTTGAAGGTTTCGGAAGAGAAGTCTTGGTCAAAGGATGACATGGGGGTTGCGTCGTAGTCGGGTTCATCAAAAGAGATGGTGTGAGAGGGGGATGAGGAGGAGACGGAGCCGGAGTTGTCAGCTTCGAAGATGCGGAACTGTACAACAGAGTATTAGCAAGACGATATGGTGATACAGGGAGGGGAGCGTACCCTTGGTACGGCATCACTCCTTTCAACAACAACCAGATGCTTCTGGAATGGCACAACGTAGTTTACGTACACCAACTTATCCTCAAACAAATCCTGCCACTCGTCTTTCTTGCCACCCTCCACGCTTCTCTTCGAGATCTTGAAGTTGATCGCACCGTCATTGTGAGTAATGATGAAATCCTTGCCCATGTGCTCAACGTAGTAGAGTAGGCTTTCCTTGCGCTTCGCGAACAGGTGGACTTTGGCGGAGGAGTCAGAGGTATGGATGTACCGGACCTCTGAGGTAGTCTTCGTGGTCGTCTCGATGAAGATATACTCCCCACTCATGGATTTGGAGATATCGACGATGTAAGCTTCGTCTTCCTGTATACATCCTGATTAGCCCACTTCACCGCTACAAGGCATCCTAGGACTGCACACCTCGCGGAACAACAAACGATCCTGGGTCCTCGGCGTGCCAACTTTGTGCAACCAAACTTTATCCGTCCTTCTTGTCTTTGTAAATGTAACATACACAACATGCTCCGAATCCCCCATCCATTCGACGCCGTGTGCAATGTCTGCGATAACGTCGTCCAAGATCCTCTTGTCGCCCTCTAAGATCTTGAACTGTAATGTGTATTTCTCGGATCCATCCGTGTCGAGAGACCATGCAAGCAGCTTGTTGTCCGGACTGGGGTCGTAAGCGCCGAGTGAGAGCGTCTTCTCGTCGATAAGGTTGAGGTCGAGGACCACTTCCGATTCTCCGTCGATACCTAACCGCCGCTGACGGATAGGATACTCCTTCCCGGCTTGCGTCTCCTTAAAATAGTAATACTTCCCATGCTTCGCCGGGAGCGACGTGTCATCCTCCTGAATCCTCTTCTTACACTCCTCGAAGATTTCGTCGACGAGGGGTTGGAGGGGCTTCATCACCGCTTCGGCATACTCGTTCTCGGCTTTGACGTAGTGGATCGCATCCTCGGATTTCCGGTCATCGGAGCGGATCCAGTGATAGTTGTCGAGGAACTCTTGGTTATGGTATTTGTACTTGTAGGGGATCTTGTTTGCGACGGGGGGTTTGGGGAGGGCGGAGGTTGCGGTTGACATCCTGGCTATAGCCATGCTTGTTCGAAGTGGAGATATGTACGAAGATGATCGAAGAGTTAATCTGCGGACTTGCGATCGCAGGAAGCTCATACGGCTTCGAGGGTTGTACTGCGGTCGTCGTCGTCGATTTCTAGTACGGGTGAGGAGTGCGGAGGTGGTTTCGGCACGCGTACGCGGAAATCGCGGTCATGACATATTCAACACCGAGAAGCTTATTGTGGGTATGGACAGCGGGTTGGATATCGTTATTTGAGTACACAAAATACATGAGTGAAGTTCACCTTCGACGTGAACTCACGTTGCTGCGGACGTACGCCTGCATCCCCCTCTCATACGACGTCACCCCAGATTTTTAAAGTTGCACTCCCGGGTTTTCTCGAACTCACCACCAGCACCACCAAAAAGGATGTTCACGATCAGAAGGATCTTAACACCAGCGATCCGTTCACCACTTGGCTCAGCAGGTTCTCTACGTGGAATCATTAGCCTCCACCAAGTACAAAAAGTCGCACGCGAAGAGACAGCCCTGAAAGCAAACACCCTACGCGACGCCAACATCCGGGCAAAATTCATCAACTTTGTCGATCCCAACGGTGAATTCAAAGCCAAAAGACCTCTCTCTGAAATCCTCGGCACTTATGATACCACCCAGTACACACTATTCAATCTCACACCCTTGGCGGATGTTCCGACGTGCAAACTCATCACGCACGCAGAATTCGAAGCCAAGAATACCGAATTAAAGAAGGAGAAGAAAAAGAAGGAATCATTCAAGGAAGCTACAGTAACATGGTGGGCAAAACCCGCCGACGTAATGCGGTATGTGAAGAAAGCCCAACAGTGGCTGCAGGACGGAAGCACAGTCGAATTTAGGATCACATCCAAGAGGAGGAGCGGGGGGAGGCAACCGCATCCGCCAGCTGATCAAAAAAACGAGTACCTTAAGATGGTGCGTGACGGTCTGTCAGAGGCTGGAGAAGAGTGGAGACCATATGCCGGAACTATAACCGCAGTTGATCTCGTCTGCTTCTTCAAACCCAAGTCCGGCCCTCAACTCGAAGCCTCAGCAGAAGGCGAGGCTGCTCAATCCTCCGCTGATGGCGAATCAGCAACACTTGCCACCACCACTCAACAGCCCGCAGCCAAGGAGGTGGAGTCCAAAGGTTCCAAACCCGAAAAAACCGCCTACCAATTCCGCAAAGAAAAGCGTGCAGCCGAAGAAGCTGAACGTCGTGCTGCAGAGGAGGAAAAACTGCGGATCGAGAGGGAGCAGATGCAGATGCAGAGAAGGAATAACTCGTTTGGGTGGGGTAGTGGGATTGGGGGAAACTTGGGCGGTGGTGGATGGAGTGGAGGTAACGGAGGATATGGGAGGGGTGGGACCAGGGGTGGAGGTGTGAGAGGTGGAAGTGGAGGAGGGGACAGTGGGGGTGGGAAGTGGCCTTCGTGGTGATTGGGATTCATATGGGAGTTCAGGAGTACCAAAAGTTGATATTCATATCTTGGAGACACCAAAATTTGAACACTACATACCACCACTCATCTTCAAACTCAATTCCTCGCCCTTTTCACATCCCTCCCCTCCCCTTCGTCGACGAGGAGGATAACCGGAGGACAAGCACTGGCCGTGACTATAATACGCGAGCGCAGCGGATGAGCACGTTTAACCGGCTACCTATGTATACGTCTATGAAAAACGGTTGTGAAGGACGGGTTTAGCCAGTACGCGGGAAGCATGTTTGAATGAGACCAATGTCACTTGGCCTCAGCGTTGACCAACCTCTAAGGTTGATATCGTTATCGGTGACCGTTTAAGTGACTGACAGATACCAGGGCAATACGGTCATGTAAGTGGTGGGTATTGCACAGGCGCGATCGCGAGCTGATGGAGACCTGATGGAGCCTGATGGAGACCTGATGGATTGTATACCATGGCAAGTGCAGTGGTCAGAAGACAACGATGGCACTGGGAAGATGAAGCTGAGACGTCTGAAACCTATAGCATTCACCCGTTGCTACCAGATCGCTAGGCGGGAGTGATATTAATAGCGACGTTGACATTGAGCGTACGCGTGAGAGCGGAACTGGATCTTTGGCCGTGAGTGGTCAATTAAGATTGGGATTTAGCGAGCCGCAGTCGTAGCATGGGAGATAATATCCAACCCGAAGAAAACTATCGTCTATCCTCCCATCCCTGATGCTCCAGACATAAGGGCTATAGACTGATCATTGGGTGCTACGCTCCGGATCCACTCATCTAAACCTTATGGCCATATAGTATCTATGCATGACAGACTCCCAGTATCGATATCGAATCTCACTCCCCGTACCTCCTCACCGCTTAATCTGCGAAAACAAACCCCCCTTAAACCAATCCTTCCCCTCATCGTCATCCTTCTTCTTCTTCATTGCGCTCACCAACTCCGGATTCACGAGCTCAATCCCCTGTTTACTCCCCAGCACGACACTACTCGCCAACCCACTCGTCTCTCTTCCCCCAATCACACTCTTCATCCCGCTTGCATTCGCAGCGGCGAGGCGGGATAAAGTGGACTTCGATGCCTTTGCCCTCGTCCGCGTATCGATTGCCGCGGCACGAAGCTTCCCGAGTCCCTCGGCGTTAATCATCCCCAACCCCTCTGTCTCATCTCCAAACCCAACCTCGACCTCCTCCCCTCCAAACTGCACCCGATTCTGCAACTTCCGTAGCTCCGTAACCGCAAACGCCTCCTTCGCCTTCCTAATCCTCTTTCCACCCCTCTTCTTCCGGACTGGATCGTCGGGTGCTGGTAGTGCTTTAGGTCCTTTGCTCGTTGGTGGTTCGGCCAGTTTCTCGAGTTTCTCCTGAACTTGCTGGAGGATGGTTTGTCCCATGCTGCCGTCGGGGCTTGATCTTGCGAGGTCGACGCGAGCGGCTAAGAGGAGTTTCGCACTCATGATTCGTTGTGCTTGTTTCCGTACGTCGAGGGGGCAGGATTGGATGACTGGACTGTGGTATAAGAAACCTTGTTGTCTTTCCCGGACATTGCTTGCGAGCCCGAGACCCCGTGCTTTCGTACCGCCGAGGGAAGGGATGTTACAGGCGGGGATCTTGGCGAGACCGGAGAGACCACCGGTTTGGGAGATGAGGTTTGCGGCTGTAGAGGCACCCAGAAGCGCAGCGAGGTTAGGCGCGAAGAAGGAGAGGCGGGAGGAGACGTATGATGTGATTTTCTCTCTTGCTGCACGGAGACGGGTAAAGACCTCGCAGGCGCTCTCCACAGTTACGAGTTTGTCGGGTGGTAGGGGTGTCCCTGTCGTTGTTGAGGAGGTGACGGTGACGACCATGACTGTTGCTGAGGGAAGGATTGATTTTAGGTCGATGGCGGTAAGGTCCATTTCGTTTCGGATTGCTTGGACTGCGGAGACGTACATCACTGGATCTGGGACGAGTTGTTCGAGTTCGGGGAATCGTGGGGCGAAGTGATCCCGGATGAAGCGGAGAACGAGGTGGAGATCGTCGGAGAGGGAGGTGGTGAGGGAGTTTGCCTGAACGATAAGGGCGTATTCCGGGTCTTGTTCGGGGGAGCCGTGGAGGGTTTGTCGGGGGTTTGTGGAGAAGTGGTCGATACGCTCGAGGACGGAGTTCAACTCTGATGAGTCTATGAGTTTCGCGATACTCCGTACATCATCGACGCCTTTGACATCGACCTCAAATAACTTGTTTTCCTCATCCTTCTCTGCGTCCATCGCATTCCTCGCCGCAGCTTCTTCATCCAAAGCTTCGTCGGCGCCGGTATTGAGTTCTTCCTGCTCCACCTCATCATCATCAAAGTCCATCAGCAGCTCATCGGCGAGAGACATTACCGTATTTTGTGGGTACCCTGTAACGTAGACGTTTTACGCGTTGATCCGCTCCTGCTACTTGGCGTGGCACTACAGCACGCCCAACCACCAAGCTGAGCGTAGCCTTACCGCTATGAACGACGACATCGTCGGTGACCTGAACCTCCTTTCACACAATCCAAACGACCAAATGGATCTCTCAGGCGTAAACCTCACTACAATCATCAAGCGGCTCGAAGCTGCCACTTCTCGTCTCGAAGACATCGCCGATGCGGGTCAGTCTGCAATGCGGATCACGCACGAGGCGCGTCAGGGAGTGAGCGATGGGAGTGTTGTCGGTGAGAGGAGGGAGAGTGATAGTTCTTTGCAGCCGACTGAGAGTAGCCGTGCTGGGAGTTTGCAGAGTGTCCCGTCTGAGATGCCGAAGGAGCCAATTGTTGTGGAGGAGGATCCCGCGAGCGTCAAGGCTTACGACGAGTTGTTTGATATCGTAAGGGAGTTTGTCGGATATGCTAGCGAGATTGGCGGTGAAGTCAAGGACCAGGTAGGGCAGCCGTACCGTCTTGCTTTACGTTGCTGACATGGGTGTTCTACAGGCCACCTCCGTCGACGGCATCTTCGAAGCTCAGCGTGCCTACCTCCTTCTCGCGACCAAGGCAAAGAAGCCCGACATGACTTCTCCTGCATTTGCCGAGCTCCTCAAGCCCACCCAATCTCCCCTTCAAGACGTCATGAACATCCGCGAAAAGAACCGCGCGTCGCCGTTCTTCAACCACCTCTCAGCCATCGCCGAGGGTATCCCCGCCCTTGGTTGGGTCGCCGTCGAGCCCACTCCTGCGCCTTACGTGGGTGACATGAGAGACTCTGCGCAGTTTTACGCCAACAGGGTTATCAAGGATTGGAAGGAGAAAGAGGGTGGGTCGGCGCATGTTAAGTACGTGCAGACCTTCCTCAGGTTGCTCTCGGAGTTGCAGAAATATGTGAAGCAATGGCACACGACTGGTGTTGCTTGGAATCCCAAGGTAAAGTCGTTATCGAGTTGTGCCTAAGACACCACTGACAACATTTGACAGGGCGAAGAAGCATCCGCTCTCCTCAACAAAGCAGCCGCTCCGAAGGCACCAGCCGCTCCTTCCGCACCAGCAGGCGGCGCACCCCCTCCCCCTCCTCCCCCTCCTCCACCAGGCTTCTTCGATGCCCCGGCACCTGCTGCCGCTGCTCCTGCGGCCGACATGAACTCCGTCTTCGCTCAACTCAACCAAGGCGAGGGCATCACCGCCTCCCTCAAAAAGGTCGACAAATCCCAAATGACCCACAAGAACCCCTCCCTCCGCGCCGCCTCCGCCGTTCCCGACCGCGCGGAAGGCCGTAAGAGCCCTGCACCCCCCGCGAAGCCCCAGGCATTGCAGCAAAAGCCGAAGAAGCCAGCGAAGAAGGAGTTGGATGGTACGCAGTGGATCATCGAAAACTGGGAGAATGTTGCGGAACCCATGGTTATCGAAGCGGAGATTAACCAGACTGTGTTTATTGTTGGATGTACGGGTGTCACAATTCAGATCAAGGGGAAGGTTAACGCCGTTTCGGTTGCGTCGTGTACGAAGACGAATGTCGTTGTTGACTCACTCGTTTCTTCGTTTGATTTGGTCAAGTGCAAGTCTTTTGCTCTTCAGGTCCTCGACAAAGCTCCTACCATCATCGCCGATCAGTGTGATTCTGGGTTGATTTACTTGTCGCAGCAGGGTTTGAATGTGGAGATCTTGACGAGTCAGTGTTCGAGCATTAACATTAATGTTCCTGGAGCTGGTGAGGATGGGGATTATGCCGAGAGGGCTGTGCCTGAGCAGTTTAAGACTGTGATTAAGAATGGGGCATTGGAGACGATTGTTGTTGAGCATGCTGGATGATGTGGTGCGTGGAAAGGGGGAGGAGGAGGCATAACCATAGATACCATGAGTTTGGAGATAGTTTTGAGGGAATATATGAGTTTGGATATATCTTGATGGGTTTCACGTTCGCGTACGTTACATGACGTAAGAGCATCTGGTACGAACAATTCCATATTTTTTATCCAGTCCATGTTCCATGATGCATGTCGCTATTTTTAGTATCATGCACCTCCTCGAAATTGATGTAACGACGAACTCGTACAACAGAAACAACCCCACCTCGGCCCTTTCAGCTCGGAGAACTGCTTGAAGCTATTAAAACCCTACAAAAACTTACGAAAGAACATCCTGGTTATGACTCGTACCGGTCTCCTTGTGATGGGCCCTGCGGGCTGCGGAAAGGTTTGAGGATCGTGAACGAGACTTAAGGACGAGACTGACAAGCATGATAGACTACTTTTTGCGCAGCACTGATGACGCATATCAAGAACTCTGGAAGAACAGCACATCTCGTCAATCTTGACCCGGCGGCGGAGCGCTTCGAATGGGAACCCACAGTGGATATCCGTGATCTCATTTCACTGGACGATGTCATGGAGGAGATGGAGTACGGTCCGAACGGTGGACTGATATACTGCTTTGAGTTCGTCTCCCCAGCGGGAATTATGGGAGTTTATCGCTGACTGAATGAGCACAGGTTCTTGATGAACAACCTTGACTGGCTCGACGAGGAGATTGGCGACTTTGAGGATGACTATTTGATCTTCGACATGCCCGGCCAAATCGAATTGTATACACACGTTCCTGTTCTACCATCGCTTATCAATCACTTGAAAATGAACCTCTCTTTCAACCTCTGCGCAACCTACCTGCTGGAATCACCATTCATCGTGGACAGAGCCAAGTTCTTCGCCGGAGTCATGAGTGCAATGTCAGCAATGATCATGTTGGAGGTACCACATGTTAACGTTATGTCGAAGATGGATCTAGTGAAGGGTCAGGTTACGAAGCGGGATATGAAGCGATTCTTGGATCCTGATGCACTACTGTTGACAAACGACGTGAACGAGAAGACGAACCCAAGATTTCACGAGCTGAATCAGGCGCTAGTACAACTCATTGACGATTTCCACATGGTCAGTTTCTTGCCGCTGGAAAGCGGGGAAGAAGAGAGCGTGGCGAGGATTTTGAGTTATGTGGACGACGCAACGCAGTGGGCCGAGGGACAAGAACCAAAAGAACCGAAGGATGCTGTTGAAGATGAAGATGTGGATGCGGACGCAGGACCGGTTGAGTTCTAGACACGATCGTGAATGAAGCACACCAGTCGTTATTGTGATGGGCACATGTGATATTGACCATGATCGATTGCAATGTTGGTGAGGGTGGTGGTGCAAGGGTGGTGGAGCGAGGGTGGTGGTGGATGGTGGCGGCCGAACATCGGTAGGCGTTCTCTTCGTTCGTCTTGGTAGGTCTCTGTATACACGCAATGAATCTGGATGCCATTCAGCATACGTAGGTAACTAGGTATTCGACACGTGTGCGTATGCGCATTATCGTCACGATGTCCACGGTTCTTTGCTCAAAAGTTATCATTTTCACCGATAATCCCAAAAACACCAGTGATCCCAAAAGCTCTAAGAATATAGACCGCTCTAGCTACTCGCACATCCCTCAACGAATGACACTCCTCATCTCATCCTAGGCCTATCGTACACCACTCTCATCTCTTCATCATTCCAATTGCCCGTTCAGTTTCAATCCATAGCCGGCAACTCAACCGGCTTGTACAAAATCGTGGTAACATACTTTCGATGATACCTAACCGTCGCACTTGTAGCAAGGACATTGTTCTTGATCGAACTGGCCGCCAGATGATTTAACACGACATGATTCGGGTTCGGCAAAACACTCGCGTCCTCCTTCAAGTAAGAATTCGTGTTGAGAATGACCTTTTCGAGATGAGGTGGGAGCGAGGGCGGAGTTGGATCGGCGTCTTGTTCGGAGGTGATCGAAGAATGGGAGGAGGATGGGGAACCGTGGGAGATAGATTCAGTGTGAGTGGTTGTTGGGGGTGGGGAGCTCGGTTCAGGGGAGGCGTCGGCTTCGGCGGCGGCGCGTTGAGATACGTCGAAGGCTTCTTGGAAGAAGGCGGGGATGTCGGATGTGTATTTCTCCTTCCGTGGCCGTCTGGGTTTGTGGAGTTGATTCGATGGCTGTTTTCCCGCATTCCTTACGGCGTTCAAGTCCTTCTGCGTAACTTCGATGTAGTTGAGTAGATTCCCGGAGGAGTCAGTAGCTGTTTGTAACTCATTCGACAACTTCCACTCATCATCCACCAAGAACTTGAGACGATGCGCACCAGGCGGTAAATGAATCACCGCTGAGAAATCATGGACGGACTTCGTGAGCGGGATATTGATGCGCCAGTTGTTGAAGGTTCCGATTACGCTGACTTTGTGTGCGTGGCTACCGGACCATTTGATGAAGGTTGGGACGGTGTTGCCGTCTTCCTGGAGGTTTGCGTCGATGGAGGTGTCGTCGTCATCATCGACGGTGCTGGAGACATAGCTTGCGCGACGGGAGTCGGGAGGGAGGATCATGCCGTGGACGTCCTCAGTTACGGCACTTCCGGCAAGCGCACTACCCCTCATCATGTTCATCCAGTCACTCGGGTATCCGCCGCCGAAACCGCCCGCGTTTCCGCCTAGATCCATTCTCTTGCTGAATGCATCCTCGAAGGATACCTTCCCGTGTCCTACAGTGGGGGAGTGGGACGGGGAAGACCGCGCTGACGCATCGGTGCCAGAGCGAAGACGAGTATTGAGTGATTGTAGGACGGCTACTGCTGACGGTTTCTCATTTGATGAGTATGAGGATGACGATTCTTGGGACTGGGCACGGGAGTCCCGGGGCTTGCCTGCGCGAGCGTGCTGTTCGGCGGAGGTTGAGTTACCCATAATGTTTTAAAAGAGTGTGAGATCCGCGCTTTGTGTGTAGTAGTTGAGGAGGGGTGTATGCTGTTTGATAGGTTCGTTCGTCCTTGTCTTGATGTTGTTGAGGATTGTACGAAGTCCTGGACCCGCGGGGGAACCTCAAGTGTGGGGTCATACCCAGACCGACACTGAAGAGTCTCGAGGCGAGTTTCTCTTATGTCTAACACTCTTTCAGGATAAGGGGTTCGCCATGTTTGTATTTTACTTGACATATGATGTAATGCCATACCCCGGCCGACTCTCGGATGCTACACCCAGGATTCTCCCTCGACGCTCAGACCAACCCTCTCCCTCGAAGATCAATCAGGGTGAAGTCAGGTCATCTTATCAATCACCTATGCTCCTTCATCGACAGCAATGGCTCGCCCAACCCGAATAGACCTCCATACTCCGACCCGCGGCAACCTCCGCAATACCGCCGGCGTCGGCATAGCCCTCGCCCTCCTCGCAATCCTCATGGGTCTTCTTGCACACGTCTCCGAACCTCTCGCACCAGTTCCCACCGCCGCGGCAATTCAAGTCGCGAATGCCGCACATAACGTCCAGGCGGGTATGTTGAAGTCCGATCGAGTTGCACCGGTCGTGCCAGGGAGCGTTGTGGAGAAGGTCGGTGCGGTCTTGGAGCCGCATACTGTACCACAGCCTGTAGCTGTTCCGCCTGTCCCTCATGCTGCAGCGGTGGGTGGTGCGGGTCCGGCGGGTGGAGTCGGTGTCGCACACTCAGTACCAGCAGCGGTACCAGCACCAGTTGCACCTGTGATGCAACCAGTCTTCGCAGAGCCCCTTCCGCAAAGCAATCATCCCGCCCTCCCCATTGCAAAAACGGAACAGCCTGATGCCCGCGCACCCTCCCTTGCTCTCTTCTCACTCCCTAAACTTAAGACTATGGGGAAGTGGATCATCTGGCCATTCGGCGTCCTGATCAGCGTGCTCCATGTTGTCTTCCGCCCCGTCACGGTCATGGTACAACTCGTCTGGGCCGCACTCATGGCTCCAGTTCGGCTTCTCGGTGGGTTCGTGGGAATGTTGTATCCCGTCTACATTTTCCTGGGCTGCGCCGCCATAATCGGACTCATCATCGGTGCCTTTGCCGCGGTGGGCGATGCACTCCTTTACACAGCCCTCAACCACATCCTCCGCACAGTCTCCATCGTCGCCAAGAATGTGTTGGCGACGTGGGGATGGAGCTGGGAGGAGGAGAGCGGAAGGCCGAGTACGCCGACGGATTTTCCGGCTGGGTATGTTACACCCCCGAGACCGTTTCCGAGGAGTAGTGCTAGCTGGAGCGGAGTTGCGGGTGGAGGTGGACAGGGTGCGACGAGTCCTGTGCAGACTATTCATGAGGAGGAGGAGGAGGAGGAGGAGGATGAAGAAGACGTTTGGAGCTCGCCCGTCAGTCCGGCTATCGAGGTCAACCGAGGGGCTACGGGGTCGGGGATGAGGACAAGGAGAGGGAGTGGACGGTGGAGAAAGTGGGAGGACGAAGATGAGGATGAGGTTGATGGTGAGAGTGGGGGCTATGAAAGCGAGGAACGCACACAAAATTCGAACAAGGACCAGAGTTATTGGCGGAGTGTTGAGGGGGTTTCCGACCGTGGGAGACAGAGGATGGGGATTAGGACACTTCATCATGGATAGCTATCGCCAGCTGGATCTGAGTTCATGAATATGAAAACTGAAAGTGCATGGGCCTCGAAATGAAATGCAATGCTTATAAGCTTCCGCGCTGTTACTATTTTTGGCGACCTCAGCTCATCTCGGATGCATGCCTGGAGCGGACCCTACAGTAATTAGCGGTGACGTCCGTGCTTTCTCCCTGGTCTACCTCGGACCATCCTGAGTCAAACGGTGAAAATCGAACTCGACAACAAACAGACGCAGTTGGGTCAGGTAGCCGATGATCCCCGTTGTGTAATCTCGTTAAAGGAGACACGGGATGCCAAGGTCCTTTCAGCTCGCTTCATTGTGCATGCTCGGACGTTATCGCGTTCTTTGACATCTGCTCCTGTGAATATGATAAATACCTCCGGGTGCTCCCACTGTAGCATACACCCCGTCCTTTTTGCAATCGCAACACCTTGACGATGTTGGCTACACTTCTTCAACTTTCGACTCTTGCCTCCTTGGCTCTCGCTTCTCCATTGCATTCATATGTGAATGCTACATCTTCGAGCTCCTCTGTGACGAGTTCGAACGTCGTGCTTACCGCCAGAGCACCTGTCAACACTGGTCCTGTCGGCCCCATCGCTGACCTCCCATCCACCACCACTTCCTCGTCCTCCTCCGCCTCTACCTCCTCATCCAACTCCGCGTCGTCTTCTTCCGCCACAATCAACTCAAACCTCACCTCCGGCGCCTACTGCCCAACAAACGGCGGCAACCAATGCGCAGCATCAGACGTAATCTCCATCTGCGCAAACCACACCCAAGTCCTCCTAAACTGCAACGACGTCCTCGGGGGACTCGGTGCCGCGGCATGTGTTTTGACGTCGGGGAATGATATTGCTGTGGGTGCTTGTCAGGTTGGAGCTTCTAACTACTCTGCGGGTAAGAGTACTGGACCGATTTTGAAGAGTTCGAAGGGGGTGCAGGCGATGGGGTTGAGTAAGGTTGCGGATACGGATGAGGATGAGGATGATATTACGGAAGATGCGCTTCCGGGGTGGAATGATCCTGATGATGGGGCGTATGATCCGTGTACTAAGACGGTCTGCTCGGAGCTTGAGAGTTATGTTGTTCTTATGTGCTTCAACGGTATGCCACCCTCTCTGTCGTTGTGAGAAGCAAGTGCTGATGGCGTGGTGATATAGGAACTGCTTACCCGGTCAACTGCAACGACGCCCTCTCTACTTCTTTCGGTGGTGCGACCTGTATCAACTGGGGTGAGAGTGGACAGGGTGTTTGCGAGTATGCGAATGCGACGAACGTTGTCGGGAACGGAACCTCGGTTAACAGCACCACGAGCTCCAATGCAAGTGTTGTTGCTATTCCGTGAAAGATGACATTCTGGATGTGAACACTTTATATAAGGGACCTTTCCTGTCGATCATGTTGACGATAGGAAGGAGCATGTGCGTATAAGCGTGTGTATTATTACGATAGTTGGTATTTATTATGATGCATTATACAACTTACAGATCAAACATTGTCTGTCTCATTTTCCCACGCCATATGCTCACTCCAGAGTATCCCTATATCTCAACATGAGCCTTCCAGAAAAAGAGGTGTGCAATATTATAACAATCGCCGCAACCCATCCCTTCACTTCCCCCCTCTTTCGCAGTCCTCCCCCATATTCACCTCGGTGTGCCCTGCCTGGCTTTGCGCTTTCCCGGTGCCGAAGCGTGGCTTGGCCTGCAGCTTGACGCCAGCGGGTCATCGACAACGACGAGAACAGCATACACTCCCAGAGACGAACAGCATACACTCCCAGAGACGAACAGCATAACAGAGCACAATGAGCTGGTGATATGAACCGCCCGCCGATTGACACAAGCAGTATGGCTAACATGTTACAGGCACGGATTCAAGAAAGCGGTCAACCGCGCCGGAACGCAGGTGATGATGAAGACGGGACAGGTGGAGAAGACGATTGATCGTGATTACGAGATGGAGGAGAGGCGGTTCAGAACGTGCGCTTTTAATGATCTGTTTGCTTGTTGGTGCAAGTTTGACTGATCTTGGATGTGCAGGATGGAAACCGCAGCGAATAAGTTGCAGAAGGAAGCGAAGGGATATCTTGATTCTCTGCGATGTATGTTATAAAGAGACGGATCATGGTGTTTGCTATGTGCTGACTTTCTATAACAGCAATGACTGCGTCGCAGACGCGAATTGCGGAGACTGTTGATGCGTTTTATGGAGAGGCTGCGACGACGGATGACACCTCGCGGTATTACCGACAAGCAGTTGAAGAGCTGGATTCGGAGACGGTGAAGGAGCTGGTATGCGGTAATTGTGGTAGAAAACGCAAAGATCACCGCTAACCACTGCGTACAGGATGGACCATACAGAACTACGGTTCTTGAACCGATCTCCCGCTTCTGTGCGTACTTCCCCGACATCAACGAAGCGATTAAGAAACGCAATCACAAACTTCTGGATTACGACGCCTTACGAGCAAAGGTTCGCAAGTTGACCGACAAACCCTCAGACGACGTCGTCAAGCTCCCCCGCGCCGAACAAGAAGCAATGCAAGCAAAGGAAATCTACGAAACACTCAACGAACAGCTCACGAACGAACTACCACAACTAATCGACTTGCGAGTGCCGTATCTGGATCCGTCGTTTGAGGCTTTGGTCAAGATTCAGTTGAGGTTTTGTCAGGAGGGGTATGAGAGGTTGGCGCAGGTTCAGCAGTATTTGGATCCGAGTGTGAGGGATGAGTATGCGCATGGAGTCTTGGATCAGAAGGTCGAGACTGTGTTGCAGCAGATGAGGGAATTGAGTATTTGCGGATTGGGTGCGGCATGAGCTTGCGAGAAGATGACGGTTCTTGGAGGGATTAGAGGGTGGCTTCTAAAGAATATCAATATCGATACCGAATTGAGACGTAATTCACAGTAATTGAAGGCGACTCCAGTGACATAATCTCGAATCGGCTCGAAATTTCGGTGCCGGTCTTCTGCGTCAGGGCACGTGCATCGAGGCCAGCGCGATTGAAGAAGTTTGAGTCCCGCAAGCGTTGACGGCCAAAAGCAAAACCATTTCGTACAACACGAACAAATATGTCTGTCGTCGGAATTGATTTGGGTAACTTGAGCACCGTCGTCGCCGTCGCTCGTCGCGGTGGTATCGACATCCTCGTCAACGAGGTCTCCAACCGTGCCACTCCCACCCTTATCGCCTTCGGTCCTAAACAGCGATACATCGGCGAATCTGCGAAGACGAATGAGATCTCCAACTACAAGAACACTGTTGGCTCTCTGAAACGATTGGTCGGACGTAACTACAACGACCCTGATGTGTTGGAGGTTGAGCAGCAGTACGTTGGTGCTCCCCTCGTTGAGGTCGATGGTCAGGTCGGTGTTAAGGTCCAGTACCTCGGTGAGGAGAAGACTTTTACCGCTTCCCAGCTTTTGGCTGGTTACCTTTCCAAGATCAAGCAGACTGCTTCTGCTGAGTTGAAGACTGCCGTTTCTGACGTCGTCATCACCGTTCCTGCTTGGTACACCGACATTCAGCGCCGTGGTGTCCTCGATGCTGCTGAGATTGCTGGATTGAACACCCTCCGTATCATCAACGACACTACCGCCGCCGCTCTCGGATACGGTATCATCAAGACTGACCTCCCTGAGGACGAGCCCCGCCGTGTCGCCATCGTCGACGTTGGTCACTCCGACTACTCCGTCTCCATCTGCGAGTTCAAGAAGGGTCAGCTCGTCGTCAAGGCTACCGCCTACGACCGTCACTTCGGTGGTCGCGACTTCGACAAGGTCCTCGTCGACCACTTCGCTGAGGAGTTCAAGTCCAAGTACAAGGGTCAGGTTGATGTAAAGTCTAACCCTAAGGCTTTGGTCCGTTTGACCTCTGCTGTTGAGAAGTTGAAGAAGGTTTTGTCTGCTAACTCTGTTGCTCCTTTGAACGTTGAGTCTATCATGAACGATGTCGATGTTTCTAGTCAGCTTAAGCGTGAGGAGTTGGAGGCGTTGATGAAGCCTCTTCTTGCGCGCTCTACTGCCCCTATTGAGAAGGCTTTGTCCATCGCTGGTCTTACCAAGGAGGACATTGACTCCGTTGAGGTTATCGGTGGATGCACCCGTGTCCCTGCCTTGAAGGAGGCTATCCAGTCCTACTTCGGCAAGCCCCTCTCTTTCACTCTCAACGCTGACGAGGGTGTCGCCCGTGGTGCTGCTTTCGCTTGCGCTATCCTTTCCCCCACTACCCGTGTTCGTGACTTCCAGGTCCACGACGTCACCGCCTACCCCATCAAGTTCACCTGGGAGACCGCTGCCGACATCCCCGATGAGGAGACCGAGCTCGAGGTTTTCGGCCAGAACAACGCCGTTCCCTCTACCAAGATCCTCACTTTCTACCGCAAGGCCGACTTCGACATCGAGGCTTCCTATGCTCAGCCTGAGCTCCTTCCCGGCCAGATCAACCCCTGGATCGGCAAGTACTCCATCAAGGGCGTCACCCCCAACGCCCAGGACGACTTCTCCATGGTCAAGGTTAAGGCCCGCCTTAACCTCCACGGTATCCTGAACATCGAGCAGGCCTACGTTGTTGAGGAGAAGGAGGTCGAGGAGCCCATTCCCCAGCCCGAGACCAAGGAGGGTGAGGAGCCCATGGAGATTGACGAGTCCGCCCCCAAGACCCGCATCGTCAAGAAGCTCATCAAGACTGGTGACCTTCAGGTCGTTTCGTCTGTGCAGGCCGCCGACGATTCTCACATGCTCGCCTACAAGGAGCAGGAGTTGGCTATGACTACTGAGGACAAGCTCGTTGCTGACACCGAGGACCGCAAGAACGCTCTTGAGGAGTACATCTACGACATCCGTGGTAAGCTCGAGGAGGAGTACGCTGCCTTCGCCTCTGACGAGGAGAAGGAGAACCTTAGGGAGTTGTTGATGAAGACCGAGGACTGGTTGTACGATGAGGGATACGAGAGCACCAAGGCCAAGTACGTCGCCAAGATGGAGGACTTGATGAGGGTTGGTGGATTGATCCGTCAGAGATATTTGGATGCTCAGAACGAGAAGAAGGAGAAGGAGATGGAGAAGGAGAGGAAGGCGAGGGAGGAGTTGGCTCGCAGGGCTGCTGGTAACAAGAAGCCTACGCAGACTGCTCAGTCAGGTGAGGTCGGTACCGGTGGACGTGCTCCTCCTCCGCCGCCCCCTCCTGCGGACGACATGAACGTTGACTAAGCGTTTGTGAGCGTGGAAAAGGGAGAAGTTGAGATGTAAAGAAAAGGATTTTCGGATTTAAGGATACCGGGTTCGTTGTAAACGTCGTTTTGCATGGGTTAGAGAGATAGGCCGTGTTATGAGCTACGCTAGAAGAGTGGTATAATATCGTTTGTTATCCGTGATATCGATATGCATATGTGTCATCCTTCCGGCGCCTTCCTTATTTCTTTGTGCTTCGCGTTGATGATCTTGTGCCTGCTGCTGCTGCTGCTGTCCGTCCTCTGCCGCCCCGTCCACGGCCTCTTCCTCGTGTTGGCTTTGTTGGGGTGTCTTCTGGTGCGTCATCTTCTGTTCCCAACGTCTTTCTCCGTCCGCGTCCACCTCGTGCACCGCCTCGACCTCTTCCACGTTTCCTTGCTGGACTTGTCGTTGCGCTCCCCTCCTCCTCCTCCTCCTCTTCTTCCTCGCCTTCTGTCTCTTCCTCCTCATCCTCGCTCGCGACTGTCCCAGTACCAACAGATCCACCTCGTTTCCGTCCTTTGCTGGTGAACGTGTAGTTTGATAGTTGTGCTGGCGAAGTCGCGAGTGACATACCGTCATCGTCTTGACCCTTGGCATGTCGTAACATGAGGTCACCGTATTGCACTACTGGAAGGGTGAACTCTGTGTATGGCGTATCTGGGATAACATCAGGTGCGTTGGTCGCAGGCGTCGTTGGGACTGAAGCGTCTGGTGTATCGGGATTCGCAGCATCCAACTCGTCTAACTTTTGGAGGTCGTAGAGTGTTGCGAGTTTCGCCCATATCCGCTTTATTGGGTATTTTGGGTCTGCGGAGGTACCGTTGAGGTTCTTTGCGATGGAAACCATGCGGAAATGTTTGTGTATGCCTGTCAGAGTGTCAAATTCGCCGTCTGTATGAAGATGTCGATGAATCTCTTACCTACCGGTCTGTACCGGCATACCTGCCGCAGGAGCTCGATCTCCTCGTCTGCGGTCCATTCGTCTGCGTCCTCTGCGACCGGGGCGAGCTGCGCATCCATCATGACCTCGTCCTTCGACTCCATTGCCTCCTGAGTCGACATCTTGGAGTTCCCGGTGTTTTATGGGATGGTTGGAGTACGCGAGGGCGTGCCTGAACGCGACCGCGACTGTCCATGTACGACCTTGAAGACCGGCATACAATCAATTACGCTGGGAAATACGGCATGACAGCATGAACGATTACGGAGATTCTGGTGCTGAGGAACTGGACTTCTTTGGCTTGGGCGATTTAAGGAAGGGTCCGTTGGGGTTTGAGGATGCTGGGGCTGTGTTTGAGGCAGGGCATGTTGGCGCGTCGCATACAGTGGAGGCGGAGGAAGGTGAGGGTCTTCGGTGATCAATGTGATGGATATATGCTAAGTTGTACACAGCACCATTCCTTGACGCGTTCGCTGCACTCTCACTCGACCCTAAGGAACCGCTGAAGAAAGAGCGTCAACAAGAAGAGCTACCGGCACTCGAGCTACCGCACGTCGCCGTAGACGACTTCAATTGGCTAGACGATGGACAAGACTCGGACAATAGCAGAGCGACGACATATTCCGTCCCCGAGAGCGACGAAGCAAAGCCCAATGAGTCGCAGCAGCTAGATATCTGGAACCTCGCCTCACAAATCCCAGAACAACCCGCACGAGGACGCTTGGTAACTTGGGACTCCTACCTCGCATCAAAACCATCCGCCGAAGTCCAATCGCCATTTCTCACTGAGAATCCGGCGGAGGTTTTCGACGCTGTCCTACATCGCGCACTAAACAACATTTACGACCCGCACGCAGCCGGCACACCCATCGAGTCTACCCAATTCTTCCGATCTCTCGCTGAGCTGGGGTTGGGAAGAGAAAGCGTGTTATGGAAATGGAACGCCGACACGAGGTATTGGGAAGATTGCGAGGAGAGAGTCAGAGTGACTGGATGTACTGTTGAGAGCGTGGCCGGAATCACAGAAATGCCGAAAGCATGCGGTGCCAATTTCCGGATGTTAGAGGGAGCATGTGTCGAGATAAAGGGCAACCCGGAGGAGTTCGGTGCTACGGCCGTTGCGTTCGGTGAATGCGTTACTGTCCTCCTCGACGACTTCCGACGTCGACTCACCTCCGAGATACGCGATATCCCGACAAACAGGGGGTTGTTAATGCTGGAGGCGATCTTCAAGCCTGTGCACGCCATCCTGGAAATGCTCGCCGAAATTGCGTTCGTCAACGAAAAACACGAAATCCGCATCGGCATTGAACTACTGAAGAAAGTGTTCGAGATGGCGCAGGCGAATGAGTGGTTGGAAGGCTCTGTACTGCGACCAGTGTTATATGGAGTGTTACAGCGGACGAGTGTGCCGTACCTGGAGAGGTTGGAGAAGTGGATGCATATGGGACGGGAGCGTTCGCGTGGTGCCCTATCTGACATGAAAGAATTCTTCATCCAGAAAACACCCACTTCCGCCAACGCCGAAGGCGACGGATACACCCTCAAACAATCCCATATTCCCCCCTTCCTCTCCCACACCGACGCTCTCCGCACACTCGGATCCGGGGAGTCACTCGAACTTATCAAAACCTGCAAACCCGATCATCCTTTGTGTCAATATGGAGAAGGAGGTGCGATGGAGGGTATGACAAAGTTGAAGTTGGAGTGGAAGTTTATGTGGGAGGATTTGGAGAGGTTGGGGGAGGGGGTGAGGAGGTATGAGAGGGAGATGAGGGATGTGTTGGAGGCATATCGGAATAAGAACACTGTTACTCCGAGTTCGGATGGTAATGTGGAAATGGAGGTTGAAGTTGAGGATAAGGAGGTGGGGAGGGATGAGATGGATATGGATATGTGGCAAATGGATAAAGAGCAACTCCAAACCATCATTGGCGATCTACGCGAGATGATGTCCGCACCTCCCACCACCACCACCACCACCACCCCCCAACCCACCGATGCCGCCACGAGTCTCAATATCACCGTCTCCAACCCCCCCTCCCTCGACACAATCGCACACCACGCCTTCCAACGCGTCCTCGCCATGCAATCCCGCCTCATCCAAACCGCAACCCTAGATCTCTTCCTGCACGACCTCAACCTCCGACACGAACTCGAGTTATGGTGGAGGTTCGGGTTATTTGGGGATGGACGGTTTGTGGGTACGTTGAGGGAGGGTGTATTTGGCGCCAATGGGCTCGGGCTCGGAAATGGTGGTAAGGGGAGGTGGCCGCCGAGTGGGGGACGGTTGGTGGGGGCGTTGGATGGGGTTTGGTTGGGGGGCAAGGAGAATAATCGGATTTCGTTCGGGGTTGTGGAGCCTGAGCCCACGGACAACGACGAGAATGGGGATATGGTCGTCGCGAAGTGGAGTGATCCGGATTCTTTGCATGCGCTGGATTGGCTGCGCGTGCATTGGCGGGGAGAGTATCCCCTAAACACGACGGTGTTTAGGGGAGAGGTGGTAGAGAGGTATGCGTCCATGTGGAGATTCCTACTCGTCTTAGTTCGTCTGGATCGCACTGTACGAAACTTTCCCCGAGCCACGATGGCGACGAAGATTGGGATTGGAGGAGAGGAGGTCAGGTTTCGGGTTGAGGTAGCGCATTTCGTGGCTGGGATTGTTGGGTTCGTGTTTGATGTCGCGGTCGGTGCGACGTGGAAAGCCTTTATGGATGAACTGAGTGGTATCGAGAGAAAGGTGAAGAAAGGGAATGTGGAGGGCCTCAGTCTCGCGGGGTTAATGGCCGCGCATGATGCGATGTTGGATAAGATGCTGTCTCTATCCCTCCAAGGAAAACGACAAGCGCCGATTCTCAAGTTGGTGGAAGGGATGTTTGGGGTTATTCTGGAGTACAACAAACTTGTACGAGAACGGGGGGAGAATGAACGGGAAGGGAAGGAGGAGGTGAAGGGGTTGGTTGAGAGGTTTGGGAGGTATATGGGGATGTTTTTGAGGGTGTTGAGGAGGTTGGAGGAGAAGGGGAGTGAGGGGTTACAGGAGTTACAGGCGAGGATGGATTTTGGGGGGTATTATAGGGATGGTGTCGAGTTACCTCTGCCATAGATCCGAACATCAGGTTATCCACAGATCACTCTTCAGGACAATTGCAAAGCTATTGCGATGAGAAACGTCTATATTTTCGAATGTTTTTAGATTATTGCAGCCCGCTCTTAGGCTGTACGAAGCGCGAGCACCATCGCTTCCATGCACGCGTACTTTTGTGAATGTGGTCTTCGTTACTTCCGTCAGGGATGCATGATCCATGCTGCCTCCTTCGCCCCGCCGTGTGATTCGCCCTACTGCTTCTTGATCAATAAATATACGTTGTCCTGATTGAGACCCTGCAAGTCTTTGTAGTTTCCCTTGACCATGAGTAGCAGTCCACCGAAGGAGATGTACACCGAGCTGTGGAGACTGTGTCAGCATCGTGTCGAGTAGCCGTGTTGCAGGTTGCACGGGGCGCAAGGTGCAACTTACATCAAATCAGTGTCTCCGTGCTCGTCGTGGCGGTAGACTTTTCCGTAGCAGACATATTCGTATTCTGAAAAACCAAATGAGCATAAGAGTTGACGGTTTTGGTCCAATATGCATACCTTCGGCAAGCGTTACCTCAGAAGTCTCCCTCCACCCCCGACCCTCGGCATTAACGTCTCTTGAACCATCCAAAGCCAAGGTCTTTGCGAGGACGAGTCTGATCTTCCTTCCCTCCTCAAGAGGGTAAATCTCCGAGTTGATGTCGAGCTGGATGTCGATGTCCCCGTCGGGCGTCGAGGCAGAGATTCGAGTGACGCGGTCAAAGTTTGCGTTGTCTGTAGCGGAGATCAGGAAGTCTTTCTCGAGGACGATTGCGCTGGCGGACATTCTATTCTTGGTTGCTCGTCGCTGCCAGCAAATCACCGAAATCTCCTCTCCGCAAATCCGAGCGTGGATGCCAGGGCGACTCCCCGCATGACATCGCTCCACCGCCGATGCGCCGAGGGAGGAGAACCCGCTTAAGAAGGAGAATCGCCGCGTCGAGCAGAAGGCAGCATACAGCCCCCGTTCCCCTCGTCAATACAAGGAATGCTCAGATCCCTCAGCACGACACGACACCGCCTCCCGTTCAGCCAATTGAAGTTGCAACACATGTCAGCCCCCACCCTCGTACGACACAACACTGCCGCTGCCGCCTCGGCCAAGTGGGCACCGGGTATCAAGGAAGACAATTCGAAGGGTGCGATGTTGAGGTTTGAGGAGAGTTTGCCGACATTGCCCGTTCCGAAGTTGGCGGAGACTGCCGCGAAGTATTTGAAGAGTTTGCATCCCATTTTGAGTGAGGAGGAGTTCAAGAAGGTGCCTCTCCCGGTCTCCCATTTCATTCAATCGCGATTGCTAACCAGGATGTGGGGCACAGTCCGAGGCCGCTATCCGCGAATTCGTCAAACCCGGCGGCGAAGGCGAGAAACTCCAAAAACGCTTGGTCCAACGCGCACAAGACCCCACCTGCCAAAACTGGCTCGCAGAATGGTGGGATTCGGGTGCGTACATGGCATACCGCGACCCAGTCGTCTTCTTCGTTTCCTACTTTTACGCGCACAAAGATGACCGTTTGCGTCGTGACCCTGCCAAGCGTGCTGCGGCGCTCACGACGGGTGTGCTCGAGTTTAAGAAGCAGGTTGATGAGAAGACGTTGGAGCCGGAATATATGAAGGGGAGTCCGATTGCGATGAGTAGCTACAAGTGGGCGTTCAATGCTTGTCGTATCCCCGCCGAGGGCGAGGATTATTCGGAGAAGTATGACTTCAAGGAGCACAAGCATATCGTCGTCGTGCGTAAGAACAAGTTCTTCAAAGTCCTGCACGAGGTCGATGGGAAGCAACTCTCTGCCGCCGAGTTGGAAGCGCAATTCAAGCTGATCTACCAAATGGCCGGAACCGAGCGTGCACCCGCAATCGGCGCGTTGACCTCCGACTACCGCGACAACTGGGTCAAATCCCGCTCCGCACTCCTCTCCGCATCCCCCGACAACGCCTCCCTTATCAAACAAATCGAGGCTGCGTCGTTCGTTGTGTCGCTTGATGACCAAACCCCCGTCACGCTCGAAGAACAGGCACGTCAGTACTGGCATGGTGATGGCGCGAATAGGTGGTACGACAAACCGCTCCATTTCGTGGTTTGTGAGAATGGGAAGAGTGGGTTTTTGGGAGAGCACAGTATGATGGATGGTACGCCGACTTGGAGGATGAATGATTGGGTTTGTCGACAGATTGCTGAGAACAAACTTGATTACGGCAACCCCACCCCCCGCACTGGGTTGCCGAAGCCGGAAGAGTTGAAGTTCGCTATCAACGAAGAGGTGAACGAGAAGATCAAGAGCGCCGAAGCGACATTCGAAAAGCTAAAGTCCGAG
Organism: Saitoella complicata NRRL Y-17804; assembly: GCF_001661265.1. Classification (NCBI taxonomy): domain Eukaryota; kingdom Fungi; phylum Ascomycota; class Saitoellomycetes; order Saitoellales; family Saitoellaceae; genus Saitoella; species Saitoella complicata. The sequence goes on from NW_017566993.1 coordinate 131,830, forward strand.
CACGATTTGCGCGTCTTGAACTACCAAGGCTACGGCAAAAACCTCATTAAGAAATTCAAGTGCTCACCCGACGCTTTCGCACAAATGGTCATCCAACTCGGTTACTACAAAATGTACGGCGTCAACAAACCCACGTACGAATCCGCCGCGACTCGTGCATACAAGTTGGGGAGGACAGAGACGATTAGGACTGTCACGGATGATGTTGTTGCGTGGTGTCGCGCGATGGAGGATTCGAATGCATCTGTGGAGAGGAAGATTGAGTTGTTCCGGAAGGCTGCGGCTACGCATGTTAGGTTGACTGTGGAGGCGAGTGCGGGGCAGGGCGTTGATCGCCATCTCTATGGTCTGAAGAAGGTTCTCAAGGAGGGTGAAGCTACGCCTGCTATCTTCCAGGACCCGGCATACTCCTACTCGAGCCACTGGTTCCTCTCCACCTCCCAACTCTCATCCGAATACTTTACCGGCTACGGCTGGGGCGAGGTCGTCTCCGATGGCTACGGAATCGCGTACATGGTCAACGGCGACTCTTTGAACTTCAATATCGTGAGTAAGCATTTGCAGAATGAGAGGATGTGGTATCATTTGAGGGAGGCGGCGGATGATTTGAAGGAGATGTTGGGGGTTGAGTTGAGGGAGGGGGAGAAGGCTAGGGTTGTGAAGAGTGGGGAGGCGGAGGTGAAGATGAAGGTGTAAGAGTAGATTGGTTTGTTGCTTTGTTAGGAGAGGATAAGGTATGAATATACCCAAGACTTTGGGCTTTATTGAGAATCCTGTTAATATCCCCGCTCGGGTTAAATGAGTTTGTTTACTGGACTATCCCGATTCGGAGTAATTAGTGAACCCAGCTTGGGGACTGACCGCACGCAAAACACCAGAGAGACCCCCCATTCATCCCCGGTGTTTCCACGAAAGATTGCCCAGTTTTGACGACGATTCCTCGGTCATATCGCGTCGCTTGGTTGCCTTCCATATACCGCTTTCGTGATCGTCTGTGAGAGATTTCAGTGCAACTCCACCGACGCGTCAATTTGATACCCTACATTGCATAACACCACCATGGCCGACCTCCCAATCCTCCAAGACCAGGCCTTCCAAGATCGCGTTCGCGTCTTCCAAGAATTCCTCGACCACCAAACCGATGAAGTCGGCCGCACAAATTACCGCGACGCGATCAAGCGCATGCTCAACATAGGCGAACGCCGCCTCGTCGTCTCCCTCGACGAGATCCGGGACTACAACCGAGAATACTCAGATGGGATCTTGAACCATCCGTCGGATTATTTACCCGCGTTTGATATGGCGCTCAAGGATGTTGTCAATACGGTACAGGATCCGACGAGGCATAAGGTTACGGTGGATACCGTGTTCTACGTTGCGTTCCGCGGGAGTTTCGGGGATCATCACGTCAATCCACGAACACTCCGTGCGCAGCATTTGGGAAAGTTGATTTCGCTTGAGGGAATCGTGACGAGGTGTTCGCTTGTGCGACCGAAGGTTGTTAAGTCTGTGCATTATTGTGAGGAGACGAAGTTGTTTCATTACCGTGAGTATCGGGATCAGACGATGACGGGTGGGAATGCGCCGGCTACGACATCGATTTATCCTACTGAGGATGCGGATGGGAATCCGCTCGTTACGGAGTTTGGGTATTCGACGTATCGTGACCACCAAACGATTTCGATTCAGGAGATGCCAGAGCGAGCGCCTGCGGGTCAGTTACCGAGAAGTATTGATGTGATCATGGATGATGACTTGGTTGATCGTGTCAAGCCTGGAGATCGTATCCAGCTTGTTGGGCAGTATCGTACACTTGGTAACCGCAATCCGTCGTCGAGCAGCGCAACGTTCAGGACGTTGTTGATTGCGAATAATGTCATGTTGCTCTCGTCGAAGGCTGGAGGAGGTATCGCGCAGGTTACGATCACTGATACCGATATCCGCAACATCAACAAGATCTCGAAGAAGCGCAATATCTTTGAGCTCCTCTCACAATCCTTGGCACCATCGATTTTCGGACACGATCACATCAAGAAGGCGATCTTGCTGCTGTTGCTCGGTGGTATGGAAAAGAACTTGGAGAATGGAACGCATATCCGTGGTGATATCAATATCCTCATGGTCGGTGACCCGTCTACAGCTAAGTCTCAGATGCTCCGTTTCGTGTTGAACACGGCTCCTCTGGCGATTGCTACTACGGGTCGTGGATCTTCGGGAGTCGGTTTGACCGCTGCTGTCACGTCTGACAAGGAGACTGGAGAGAGGAGGCTCGAGGCTGGTGCAATGGTTCTTGCTGACCGTGGTATCGTGTGTATTGACGAGTTCGATAAGATGAGTGATGTTGACCGTGTTGCTATCCACGAAGTCATGGAGCAACAGACCGTCACTATTGCTAAGGCTGGTATCCATACTTCGCTTAACGCACGATGCAGTGTCATCGCTGCTGCCAACCCTATCTACGGACAGTATGACACGCACAAGGATCCGCACAAGAACATTGCGTTGCCGGATTCCTTGCTTTCGCGTTTCGATCTGTTGTTCGTTGTTACGGATGAGATCAACGATGCCCGTGATCGTGCCATCTCGGAACACGTCCTGCGTATGCACAGGTACCTCGCTCCGGGTAAGGAGGAGGGCGAGCCTGTCCGCGACGGCGCTCAGCAGCAGAGTTTGGACGTTGGAGGCGTGGAGGAGGTTGAGCTGCGCGAGACACCCGTGTTCGAGAAGTTCAATGAGATGTTGCATGCTGGTGTAACTCTCACCACTGGCCGTGGTGCGAATAAGAAGAAGGAGGTATTGAGTATCCCTTTCATCAAGAAGTACATCCAGTACGCCAAGAACAGGATTAAGCCTGTCTTGACTAAGGCTGCAAGTGACCATATCGTCGCTACCTACGGCGCTCTCCGTAACGACGAGATCGGCGCGAATCAGCGCAAGACTTCGCCCATGACTGCGCGTACACTCGAGACCCTTATTCGTCTGTCGACTGCGCACGCGAAGGCACGATTGTCGCAGAGGGTCGAGGAGAAGGACGCGAAGGCCGCAGAGGCGATCTTGAGGTTTGCGTTGTTCAAGGAAGTCGTGGAGCCCGAGAGACGGAAGAGGAGGAGGATGGATGTTGATGGTGCTGCTGATGAGAGTGGCAGCAGTGATGATGATGAGGATGGTCAAGAAGCGGAGGAGGATACCCAGGCTACGAGACGGAGTGCGAGGAGAGGAAGAAGCACAACTGCGCAGACTGATGTCGATGCGGATGCCATGGATGTTGAGGAGGAAGAGGAGCAGGTAGAGCCTACGAGTTCGAGACGGCCAAGAAGAACGCACAACACCCAAAGTGATGCCATGGAGGTTGATGAAGACACTCAGCAGTCATGGGCTTCGGAGCGTTCGCAGCTTGAGTCACAATCGCAGACACAGACGCAGCAGGATACCGTACAGCAAGACGCTACCTCTATCTCTGCAGAGCGTCTTGGTCTTTTCCGGAAACAGTTGGGTAAGCTCCTTAACTCGGCCATCTTTGACGAGGAGGGTGCGAGCCCAATTGATGAGATCGTGCCTGAAGTCAACAAGGATTTGACCGAGGAGGAGATCTTTACTGCTAGGGAGGCACGGGCTGCGTTGGATAAGATGAGTGATGAGGGTAAGATTTACATCTCGGAGGACAAGGTCTACAGGATTTAGGATGGGACTGAGGGCGGTAGGGTGTAGATAGAGGAGGGACAGTGTCTTGTATATTAATAAAACATTAGTAGTAATTCAAGAGGTTCACTGGCCGTTTTCCGTAAGGGCAATCGGGTATAGACAAAGGACGGTATATTTTATTGAGATATCAGCAATTCAAAGGGTTTACTACCCGTGTCATGTCGTATAAGGCTCCGGATACCGGATGTACATGTGCCTGGTCGCCCGCTCTGCGAATCGATTTGTTGGGCGGCGCGACTGACCGCAGTAAACAACACCTGCGGCAGCAACAAACCCAAACACCTCCTTTCATTGGAACGGAATCCCTTGATTTGATCCGCCAGTCGTTTCATATCGGTCAGGTTAGGAGCCATGGAGTCTTTCAACAACTTTTCGACCGCGACCGCGACCGCGTCGGCTTTCAAGGTCGCCGAGGCCTCCGTCGCCGTCGCGACTCTCAGGGAGTTCGTCAAGGGTATGAGCTGGTGGACCGTCGCTGCGACTTCTCTCGCCATTCTCTTGGTTGCTGAGCAGATTCGTTATTTGAACCGCAAGCAGGGTATTGCTGGTCGTGCATGGACTATCCCAATCGTTGGAGAGTTCCTTGCGTCAATGCACCCCACCTTCGAGGGTTACCTCGCCAAATGGGAATCTGGACCTTTGTCCTGTGTTTCCGTTTTCCACAAGTTCGTTGTCATCGCTTCTACCCAGGAGCTCTCCCGCAAGATTCTTAACGCGCCTGCTTATGTCCAGCCCTGTGTCGTCGATGCCGGAAAGAAGATTTTGAAGCACACCAACTGGGTCTTCCTTGACGGTAAGGCTCACGTCGAGTATCGTAAGGGATTGAACAACCTTTTCACCCGCAAGGCTCTCGGTGTCTACCTCCCCGCCCAGGAGCAGGTCTACGATGAGTACTTCAAAGAGTTCCTCGCCATGTCTAAGGAGAAGCACGTTCCCTACATGAACATCTTCCGTGAGATCAATGTCGCTGTTTCTTGCCGTACGTTCTGTGGTGACTACATCACTTCTGCGGCTATCAAGGCTATCTCGGATGATTACTGGCGTATTACCGCTGCTATGGAGCTCGTTAACTTCCCGCTCGTCTTGCCTTACACCAAAATCTGGTACGGTGTCCAGGCTCGCAACCGTGTTTTGGCTGAGTTCGAGGCTTCGTCCGCTAAGTCTCGCGCACGTATGCAAGCCGGCGAGGAGCCCAACTGCATGATGGACGCTTGGATCAAGGAGATGATCGAGGCCAAAGCTTTCCAGGAGAAGGGTGATGCCAACTCCGCCGGCCACGCACCCATCCTCATCCGCGAGTTCTCCGACTCCGAGATTGCCCAGACGTTCTTGTCCTTCCTCTTCGCTTCCCAGGACGCTACCTCCTCCGCTATGTGCTGGCTCTTCCAGTACCTCGCCGATCGCCCCGAGATCCTCGATAAAGTTCGTGAGGAGCAGCTCGCTCTCCGCGATGGTGACCGTAACAAGCGTATGGATATCGACATGGTTGAGAAGATGACTTACACCCGCGCTGTCGTCAAGGAGACTTTGCGCTTGAGGCCCCCTGTGTTGATGGTTCCGTATGCTGCGAAGAAGGATTACCCCATTACCCCCGAGTACACCGTTCCCAAGGGATCGATGATTATCCCCACTTTCTGGCACGCGTTGCACGATGAGGAGGCGTACCCCGAGCCCAACCACTGGAACCCTGAGCGCTGGACTGAGGGTAAGGCCGAGAGCTTCCCGAGGAACTGGTTGGTTTTCGGAACTGGTCCTCATGTTTGTTTGGGTCAGCAGTATGCGGTTATGCATTTGATGGCTTGTGTTGGTAAGGCTTCGATGTTCCTTGACTGGGATCATTTGCGTACCCCTACTTCCGATGACATCCGCATTTTCGCTACTACCTTCCCTATGGACGACTTATTGCTCAAGTTCTCTGAGAGGGCTGCTTAGAAAGCCATGATGGCCGTGGCCATGGGTCCTTATTTTTGGTGCTTTCGGGGTAGACGTTTTACATAATATTCACTTGATAGAGGAAGATTGCTTGTGTTAAGTGTATTCCTTTCCTAATATATCCTTTTGCCTGAAAACAACACCATCTACACAATAACCTCACCCTTGTCAATAAATGATCCCTTGTAATCCGGACCAGCCTGGCTTGGCAGAACAACATCCTTCTGTTCCCACAAATAGTATCCCTTCAACGCATTCGCAGCAGCACGGAACTCAGCCTCCTTCATCGACGATGCCTGACCTTCACCCAACTTGTCGGCACCAGAGTACACACCCACAACGAACACCGGCGACCGGGATTTACGACCAGTTTCAGCGACGAGTCGTGATACAGGCGCTTCCATACCTTCGCGCTTGCAGAGATGGGATAATTCCCGGTTGGGCTCCGTGAATGCGAAGAGCTGCAAGACATCGAGCTTACGCGACAAAACATGTGCCTCGATGAAAGCTCGTGCGGCGTTGCGATCTTGGTGTAGAGCGATACCACCGATCACCGCACGAACGAAAGTGGCGGCCGCGACGTCGGCATACTGCTGTCCCTTCTCCCTCTCCGGGTTAACAATTCTATCATCCACACGTCCAAACAACACACGTCCAATCTGCTTCTCCACCTCAACATCTTTCTGAAACAACTCCACACCCCACTCCCTCGCTAAACTCTTCAAAGCCTTCACGCCGATGAAGGCGTCGAGGGCGGCTTTGAGGATGGAGGAGGGTAGGCGGGGATATTTGGTAATGATGTATTCGGAGACGTAGTAGCCGAGGATGGAGGATCCGAGGTGGCTGAGGTGGGAGTTTGTGCCGAGTTGGGAGACAACGGGGGAGGTGTTGTCGTTTAGGGCGCGGAGGAAGGTGTCTACGGGGATAGGAGCGCCGACACGGGCGTGGAGGGCGACGAGGCGAGGGGAGGTAGTAGGGACGGGCTGCTCAATGGAGACCCGCTCAGCGGAGAAGGCAGGCGAAAACGAAGAGTTGCAACGGATTGATGTCCGGAACACCGAGGAGCGGGTAGCACCTAGAAACGACCGTCAGCGCTCGTTCGAAAGACAGCCTCGAAAAACGGCAATGGCGAACCATTCAGGCGCAAGCGCTGCGCTGTTCTTCTTGCGGCGGCCATTGTATATCGTCGAACACTCTCGCGTACTTGCCGTATACTTTTCGACTTTCTCGGCCTACAAGGCACCAGGCACCTGCCTGCTGTCGTCCAGCCGCACCGCCCAACTGGACCCCCCCGCGAATCCTGTGCAAGCATCAACCAATAATCACAATGGTGAGTACAGTACAGACGGCTGTTCTGGTTCTTGGGAGTGAATGCTGACACTGGTTGATAGGGCGGCGGAGCACGATTCCCTTACCCGAAGCACGTTTGGTCGCCATCAGGTTCGCATTATCTCAGCATACACCTTGAACAGGGAACGGAGAACTAACGGGCATTTGAACAGGTGGATGGTGGTCTCAACCCAAGAACTGGAAAATGAACACCGCGCTTACCATGGGTGCCATCCTCCTGATTAACGTGTGGGTCTTTAAGAAGAGTGCTGAGCTCGAGAAGAGATATAACAACCCATGTACGTACCCATTCTTCTGTTGGAAGAGATTGAAATATATGACTAATATGTGTAATAGCTCGATGGATCCCATCAATGTTGTGGTCTAAGGAGTTCCTGGACGGTAAGTGGAAGGTTGGAGACGAGACGGAGGATCAGAAAGACAACTTCAAATGAGGAAGAGGTGTATGTTATAAAGTTTCGAGCATCAATAAACAATCGTCTATTAATTCTCCGTGGGCTTGTTATGGCAATCAATTGGTACCGGCATTGTTCATTGCACAGGAAATACCGAACACACGGTTGCACCGGCCGCGGGTCATCGGGACAAATGTCACTGTCAAGCACCGAACGCCCTTATTGATTTACAATTAATTGTATTGCGAGTGTATATCCCAAGAACGCCTTCCCTAGAACTCGATTACTGTAATTCTTCGCTAAACATAACTTACACCCCATATCCCTCCCTTTTCTCACAATTAGTCCTCCCCCACCGTCTCAAAATAATATTTCAACAAATTCTGCTTTCCCCCATCCAACTCCCCCCAAACCCCCTCAAACAACTCCCGATCGTTTCGCCACACAACATGCATACTCGTACAAACATGTACACACGCCCTCCGAACCTCGGGATCAGCGTCAGACATGGCTTTGATGGTGAGGGGACGGAGGGAGTTGATGTGGGTTTGGAGGTCCGCGCGCGGGACACGACGGAGGAAGGAGGCAAGGGTGTTGAGGGAGAGGGTTATGCTGTCGGGTCGGGGGGAGGGGGTGAATTGGTTACCGCGGGTGTAGGGAACGAGGTAGTCGAGGAGGATCTTTGTTCCCTTTCGTGAGTCGATGATGTGGACGAGTTCCATCATTGTCTCATCGATCCCGGTGGTGACGTGTTGATCGGTGTCGACCCTGACATCCAACAAGGTCTTCATCAACGCGGGCTCATTACCCTCGAGATATGGTGCCTGAGCATGGAGAAGTTGCTTCACCAACAATAAACCAGATTTTCGGTTATTGCCAGATTGTAGCGAGGCGAGGGTAGCGGACAACAACTCATCATAGACATCCCCCGCTTTCCAAATATCGAACGCCGCGGCTGGTGTTGGTGCATCGCTGCCATTCTGTGGTAGACGAACGGGATGCTGACTCGCGAGCTGCTGCAATTTCTTATAATCATGCCTATCGATCTCATTCGCCTTCAACCTGGCAATCAAAGCCGACAAGAGCTTCGTCTGCTCTTCCGCGTCCTCGGGTAATGGCTCGTCTGATGACATGGACTTCATATGTCTCCTGAACCAACTGCTTCCAGGCACGACCTCATCTTTCGGCTCCGATGATGGTTTAGCCTCAATATTGAGGTTCTCAATTTGAGGAAGCTCTTGTGGGGTAACGACGACAGCAGGCACCAAAGTGTTTCCATTCTTCTCCTTCTCGGGTGATAGAGAGAAGAACGCTTCTCGTTCGGGAGACGTACCCCTCGGCTTCCGTACAGAAATATGAGGGTTGAACAACAACTTATCCGCCTGAATCGGCGTAGTCGGCGCCTCAGTCATCTCCGCATCTTTATCCTCATACACCTGCGGTGGTGGAGGCGGCGGTGGGACTGCCATGACTGCCATACTTATTTTGGGAAACTGAATCATAGTCAGATTCTCGTCGTCGAAACCGTTGTTGACGTCTAAGAACGACGGTTTGGGTGCATTGTAGAAGTCCGGCATCTTTTCCTTTTCCGAATCGGATATCGCCGGGGGGGATTGAGACTTATTTCGTACGGGCAAGCTTGGTGGAGGCATCATATCCGAGTCAGATGAGGGAGGTTGAATCGTACCACCGACCTCGGGAATACTCCCCAATACTTCCTCAACTGCGGCGGCCTTCTCTTCTGGAATAGTGACAGTGTGATCCTCATCCTCGGCTCCCCATGCCTTGTGCAAGGCCTTTACCATGTCACGATCGAACGTCTGCAAAACCTTATCAAAAGTCTCCGGATCAGCCCTCCTGACGCTCTTCAAGAGAGCACCCAGAGGGATGTAGTTAGCCGACGTTGGTTTAGTATTCTTGATCATAGGAACAATGCGGTTAACCCAGGTCCGATACTCCTCGTTCAGAGTGGCATTGCCCTCTCCGCCCACCTCCTTCTCCTGGATATGGTCCTCGAACAACTCATTCATCCAGGCGAGAAGTCCGTGGATGATCTTGCGCTTTTGAGTCATTGTGTAAACAGACGCAGACATCTTACGTGGAACCACACCAGAAACACCCATGTTGGTCATGGTCTTCATTGTCTGATCTGCTGCCTCTTCCCGGGTCAGCAATTGTTTAAGTGCTGGGAGACAAGTTGTAACGACAGCGTTGTTGTACTCGCCCTCGTCGGACTCGCTCATCAACAAGACTCTCGGCACGATCTGTTCGACGGGCACGACCTTCACGAGCTCAGGAATAACTTCAGGCGCCAGCAAATGCTCCACCACTTCCGGTGTCGGGTCATTCAACAAACTATGAAGTGATTTACCCAGCAAATCCGCAGGAGGTAGAACAGGTGGCTGCCCATTCGGCGCATTCGGTGGAGTTTTCTTCGCGAAGAGACAAGCAATCGTGACAATACCATCAATCCGGACTTTGGGATCGGCATCGTTCAGCTGCTGGAGTACCGACAAGTTCCCCGTTCTCCTTGCGGTAGGCGACATATGCCGTAACGGCGACGCAGCGCCTATTCTCGGCGACGCCGCCATCATGCGTCTTGAAGGCGAAGGAGACAACACATCCCTCTTCAATTGCGACGGACTCGGGCGCTCAGAAATACCATTCGTCGCATGCGAGCTGACACTCGGGCTCTGAGGCCTTCGATCAGCCGGCGGTGGGCTCGTCACGGCTTTTCGTAGGGATGACGGAGGTCGCTGAGGCAATCCCAGACCACGCATAGGGCCAGAAGAGAGACCGCCTGCCGGCGCAGCAGCAGCTGGAGGCGCATTACCCTCGACCTTCTTCTTCACGGCAATCTTGGCGCTAAACCCGTCCTTCTGTGGAACACGCGGCGGCAACATCGATCCTGATCCACCGGCCTCACTCCTTACCGAACCCCTGGAACTCGCACGCATCTCCATTGCGCTCGCCGGTCTCGAGCTCGACGCCGCAGCACCAACATTGGGATTCGTCCTCTCCAGTGCCTTCCTCGTGTTCGCATCAAGACTCTTCATGAACGCCTCCACTCTCTCGGGCCAAATATCCGCCCATTTCCAGAATGTCTCACGCATTCCCTCACGGACTTGCGGGTTGGCGTCTGCGAGTGCCTTCTTTATAATTTTATCAAGGACTTCCAGGCCTCCTGTATGCTCAATCTGAGATTTGGAGCCCGCGTGACTCTCGAGGAAGACGCGAAGCCAACCGGTATTGTAGAGTCGTGGTTGCACGTTCTTATCCTGGCACGCGAACCAGAGATGCTGCATAGTCTTCACATTATACGACGCATTCGCAAGAATGACCGCGGTAGTAATTTGAGCCGAAGCCGACGCAATCTTCTTCGTAACAGCCGCAAGCTTAATCTGTACCGTTAGCATTTGATCCACAAACGGATCAATCCCCGGTCCCGCAACTATAGCAAGATCCTTAACAACCTGACACCCAACCAGAGACAGCGTTGTCCGAAGTGACTGGATGGCCTTCGTAACACCCTCCACCAGCGTCTTGAATTGCGCCAGGAATAGAGCTGAATGGTCTTTGTACGCGTTACCGCGCAGCAGCTGTCGGATTCGATTACAGTTCTTTTCGCGTTGCGCCCAGTTGTGTTCGGATTCGCGGCCTTCAAAGGGTGGGAGCATGTCTTGCATCTCGCGTTCGAGGTCGCGAGCTGATTGAACGAAGACGGGGTCGAGGGGCTCCATTTCGCCACCGGGCATGCTGCCGACATATGTCGAGGCAACACTACCGGCGACACTCGAAGGTGCGTGACTTGCTGTGCCGATGCTGGCGCCCATGCTCGCTACACGCTTCTGTACGGGCTTCTCCTCGACTTCCTCCTCGGCCCTCAATTGCTCGAGTTCAGAGGCGTCCGCGAGTTGCAGTTGTGACAGTACATACGTCGCAATGCTCCTTCGGATGTTCTTCCTCAGCAATTCGCGTTTCAGATCCGCCTTTGCTGCGCTGCCTGCGCTCCGGTGCATCTCCACCACCACTTCCTTCGACGTTTCCCGGACCATCTCATTCGCATCCTCGAGTAGCTTCAGCATGTACGGCACAAAAGATCGGAACATAAAGCTCGCATTTGTGCGGTATGCCTCCATGATCCAAGTCAAACTCTGTTCCCTGATCCGGTAATTCTTGTGGCTCAATCCAAGTTCCTTCATAACCTTTTCAGTCTCCATCGGCGCACCTTTCCACATTTCTACCAAGCCGCTCATGGCGTAAAGTCGTGTCTTGTCTTTTACGTCGCCGAGACGCTCGATGAGGAGGGGGAGGATGGTAGATGATGGGGCGCGGAGTCTTGCGGGTTCTTGGAGGTTGACACGTTTGATTAGGTTCGTGAGTGTGGTGAGAGATGTAAACGAAACAGTTGGACTGACTGATTGAACACCCAGCTTGAGTGCTTCGAAGAGCAATTGAATCGCATCAGGCTGTAAGTACCATAATTAGTCCAGATGTCCTCGCACCTTCACTCGTTGCACCTACATCAACTCCACTCTTCTTAATCTCCGTCTTGACCACAATCAACAGTCTTTCCTTCTCGGTACCTATCCCATCATCATATCAGCTACCTCCTTCGCAATGCTACATCCGTAGGGTCAAACATACTGTTAGCTCCTCTCAGTGAGCTCAACAGATCGTGAGCGTCTTGTACAGACATCGTGGTATAAGCGCAAGCCGAACAAACCCGCTGTCAATGGGTCGCGATTGTCGATGGAGCGTTCTTGTCGAATCGTCGACGCGGTTGTTGATTTCGAGGCTGAATGTTTACAAGCTGCAACGTCGTAAGCTTCGTGTATGCAGCCCGATTGATGTCGTGCAGCGACGTGTATAAAGGGTTTACTGGGGAATAGGGATGATAGAAGAGTATATAAGGTTTGTTTGATTGTTTCCATGCCTTGCGAGAAATAACTTGTATGTCCCGTTGAGTCGGGTACCCTGCGTATGTCATGCAACCTTGGCCCCTGAACAAGATGCATCCAGCATTCACCCTCAACCTCCACGTCAGCATTTACTCCGACATGACAGAAAGCATGGAACCTATGGACAGCCTGTTAATGGTGACTCTAGGGATGTTCATCATCGACCGCCTCGTCTTCGAAGACGGCGCCATCCTCGACGACGTAACCGGCGGTGCCGGTACATGGGCTCTCCTCGGCGCCAGGGTTCACCTCCAACCACCGGAGTCAAAAGGCGTGGCTATGATTGTCGACGCGGGCTCTGACTTTCCGGATTCTGTCAGAGAGGACATTGACTCCTGGCAAACTGAAACACTGGTCCGTTCAACACCCGAGAGATTGACGACGAGGGGGCTTAACACATACGGACCGGGGGATTACCGCGGTTTTTCATACATGGCCCCAAAACTCCGCATCGAAGTCGACGACTTAGAAGGACCACTTCTAAACTCCCGGGCGTACCACCTCATCTGTACCCCCCAGCGTGCGGAATCATCCGCCAAACGCACCCTGGAACGCCGTGCCGAGCATGGTCTCCCCACAGAGCCAGCCCCACACTTTATCTGGGAACCTGTCCCCGACGAGTGTAAACCCGAAAACTGGAAAGCGTGTCTATCCGCATTGAAACACATTAGTGTCATCACCCCAAACCACGGCGAATCCGCCGCATTCCTTGGACGCCCCGAACCTACAGCCCTCCCCGAAATCGCCGCAATTTCCCGCCTCTACGTCGACGCCGGTATCGGCCCCGCGGGAGACGGTTGTATTGTCATCCGCTCCGGCGCTCTCGGCTGCGTAATCGCATCCCGCGACAACGGCTGGCTTCACCTACCCGCCTACCACACCGACTCCTCAAAGGTCAAAGATCCCACGGGTGCAGGGAACGCGTTTTGCGGTGGACTGGCGTTGGGGTATCCAAATGTTGATTTGGTCGAGGCTGCGAGGATGGGGATCGTGAGTGCTAGTTTTGCAATCGAGCAGGTTGGGGTACCGGTGTTGGGGTATGCGGGGACGGAAGAGGTGTGGAATGGGGTGAATGTGCAAGAGAGGATGGAGGAGTATAGGGGGAGGACGAAGGATGCCCGGTGGGTGGCATGGGATCGAAGCCAGCCGTCACAAGGACTGGCGAATTGAACGAAGGGTTGGTTTTGGGACGCGCGCGGAAGGATGTGAGTTCATGAACGGTGCCGCAGGGTTCATCGAACTCCGGGCATTCGCCGTGCTACAGCCGCGCTACTGTGTGATTGGTTCGCAACATAAGCCCTGCTGGCCTTCGGCTACAGCGGCATAGCTAGCATCGATGATGATGGGAGTGATGCTCGACGGGTGCTAATATGTGGGGTGGTGAAGGGTGGTGAAGGGTGGTGAAGGGTGGTGAAGGTGGTGGTCACGCGCTGGAGAACGTTCCGGCTCGGCCCGTCAGTAGCCAAGTGATATATAGGGTGTGGCGATTGATGAAGTACTCATGAGACTTCGAGCCGATGGAGTTGAGCTGATGGACGCCAAAGTCCCGGAAGTCCACAGCATCCACGTCGACGACTTCTACGCATCACCCCAATCCAGTCCCGGAATGCCAATTCCTCTACCCAACCCATTTCAAGAACAATGAGTACATACTGTAACGATGATGCGTTCCTCATATATTGCAGCTCATGCTCTAGCCACTATCTTTACACAGTGATAACTTTTTTAGAAATGCCAATCCCCAAACTCCGAGAAAGAAAAACGAAAAACACTACACTCGGCCTCAAAACTGGGCCAAGTCAACCCCAAGAAAATGTCAACTCATCTCTTACATCCCACGTACCATTCAACCAATATCTTCCTTATAAACTCAAGTCAAGCTCAATGCTCACATGAGCTGCAGGCTCGCTCACGTTCGCACACTCACTTAACGACCACGGACATACCATCTATAAGCCAACGCCTGAATCGGCTGCGGGAACGGACTCGGCACCTCACTAGTTCCCGGACTCGCAATCGGATCCCTCAAATAGATAGCCGAACAACTCGCCTGCGACACCTCGAGGTACGTAGGGATAAACGCAAAGGGAGCAAAGTATGGACGGATTTTGAAAGCGGCTTCGGCGGAGGGGAGGTCGGGTTCGGAGGCGACGGCGGAGGGGTTTGCGGAGAGGACTGTGAGGACGGATTTGGGGTCGACGAGGAAGTGATCCCCGGGTTGGAGGCGGTGGCCGGGTGCGGTGATCTGTGTCAAATTGGTCAGTGACTTGGATCTGATCAGGGGTTAAATACACGACGTACCTTCTCACCGTTCACCTTGACCTTCCCGTGAATAACCATCTGTCTCGCCTGCTGAATACTCGTCGCAAACAACGCCCTAAAAACCGCAAAATCCAACCTCTTCTCCAACCCGGCATACGTCTGCGAAGCCAACGGGATAGCACTTGCATCCCTTCCACCACTCGTCCCAGGCGTTCCCAACAATTTCTCCTCAAAGTGAGATTTGAATTGGCGTTCGGTCAGGTAGCGGCCGTGGTATGCTCGGGTCTCGGCTTTTGCGAACCATTTTTGTTGGTACATTGTTTTTTGGCCGACCCAGTTTCTTAGGTCTTTGCGGGCGAGGTTGTAGAGGTTGTAGCGGTTCATGGACATGTTGACCTTGCCACGGGCGAGGGAGTAGATGGGGGTCTTTGAGCGCGGCATGGTGAATGGATTGTTGGTGGTTGTGTTCTCTCTGTCTCGTCTACCTGTTGATTTTTAGTCTTCAGGGGCAGCCTGCGCACTGCAGCGGTGTATCGCCGTGCTCTCCGGGGTTGAAGAGAAGAAGGCCAAAGTTGTCAAGAGCAAAGACGATGACCACAGCTACAATTCCGGCTCCGACTACACGCCTGACAGTCTCCACAAACACCGCCCCATGGCAATACTTCCACCTCCGCCTTCACCACGCCCATGACACCCCACCAACCCTCGACCTCCTCACCTGGCGCACCCTCATTACCGCCGCCTTAACACAATACCTCGGTCTCATCGGTTCAGCTACGCACATCGATATCCTTCACACGGTGGAGTATGACGCATGGATCAGGTGTCCTCAGAAAGATGCAGCAGGGTTGTGGGCTTCCTTGGGTGGATATATCGGGAATGTCGAGGGCGGAGGTGTGAGTTTTCAGATTGTGAAGTCTTCGCCGTTTTTGATGGGAATTACGAAATGAAGTGAGGAGCTTGTGGGTGGATGGCAGTGGATCATCGCTATCGCAAGTTGGCGGTAAGACCAGTACTGCGCGTACGTAGCCCATCCGGCGCAAAATGGGTTCTGGCTATGACGGTTCATGCAGCCCTTGAGTATCAGGTGGAAGAGTGACATATGTACTCTTGAACCACGGCATGGCCAATGGTGAATTGCAACCACGTGCACACAGCGGCGCGCAACAACTGGCTCATGAAGAGGTCGTGGGAGGACTACCATGCCATCATTCCTGATGGTCTTCGTAGTATCGTGAGTGATGCCGATGGTGAAAACTTGGTTCGGTAGGTGTACGGGATGATTTGCCTATGCGTATGCATATGGCGGGAGAGGTTTTCCTTCGCGACGATGGGGTGAAGCGGTTAATCGACCCAGGTCTCATGGTGTGGTCAAGCCCTGGGCGGATAGAGTGACGCTGTTAACCCCGCTAGGGCTTGGTATTATAGTGTCGCCATGAAAATATTTGGTTAGTTGGCAATCTGTACTTATTCCGTGTATAGTGTCTCATCGCCAGGACACGGGGCTCCGTAGAATCCGTGCCCATACTTTGGCTGGCTACCGACGGTGTCGAGCCGCAGGCTTCACCACCCAAGGACCACCGCCCTTCACCACCCTTCGCCACGTAGCGTTCACCAAGCCTCCCTCAGCTGCGCCCTCGTAATAACCCCATTCTTCAACAACGACTTCAAACTCCACCCATTAACATACTCATTATCCCTCTCATCCCAATACCTCCACGTCCAGAAATAGAATCCCGAAATCTCCCTATAAGCCTCCAACTGATTTCCCGCAAACTCGCGCATTTGTTCGGGAGACATGGGTTGTGCGGATGCGCAAGACCATTCGGATGCGAGCTTGAGGTGGCCTCTGGGATTCAGGTATTGCTGGTGGAGGTCTCGGTCGGTGTAACCGATGAGATCTGAGGGGGATTTGTGGGCCCATTCGTCGCCGAAGCAGAAGTATGGGTGCCATTCTTCCCGGATATTGTGATATCTCGACCCAGAAAGAACGTCTTCCCATCCATTGTTGGGGTGTTGCTGCCACAGCATAGGCGCAATAACGACGAGGCAGTCACTCACTTTTCGTACGGCTTTGTAGGCTTTCTCGTAGTACTCCCGCACGACCTGCTCGTTTACGTCACAGGGTTCGTTCATGAGCCCGATACCGAGAAAGGCTGGGAACGATTTATAGCGGTTTGCGAGCCAGGATGCGAGGTCGATTGAGTGTTGCTGATTTTCGGGGTATTTATCCCAAAAGACACCGCCGCCTCCGGGACATGCGTGATCGTTGTTCCCGTGCGTGCCCTTATGCCCGTGGAGACTTAACAGCACCGTCAATCCGTAATTTGGTGCCCAGTTGTTGATGATGTTGTCCAAGACCTCGAGGGCACCTGGTGCGAAATCCTTCCATTCCTGGGGAACCCCTCCTCCGGAGTCGATGGGCATGATCCCCCAATTCACCGGGACGCGTATCGAGTTGATTCCATACTCGCTCATCATCCGGAAATCCTCCTCCGTAACCATACTCCTCCTATGCTCCGCAAACGCTCTCTCAAGCTCTGCCCTGTGATCGGGGAACGCTCGCATAATCTGCAGCTCGCCCTTTCCCGCGATGTCGGAGCCGTTGGGTAGGTTGGAGAGGAGGCGCGCGACGGGGGAGTTAGCAGACATCCAATGTTCGTATTGGAGGAGGGAGCCGAGGTTTACGCCGACTGTTTGCGTTGTTCCGGCGATGATGGAGTCGCGGAGGGTGGAGAGGTCGGAGTGTAGGGATGAGGGAGAGGTGTTGGCGGACGCTGGCGCATGGTTGGAGGGTGATTGGTGTAGTAACTTTTTCAAGAAACCCATCTTCGTCAATGGCTATTTGAGCTGAGAATCGAATCTGCTGTTCGCGAGGTTTACGGAGGGCAATCGAAGGGAACGTTACCCAACGTCATTGCTCATTATCGTGCATGCCCGAGAAACTGTGAACACGTTGGAGATACATATATACAGCTTGACTGACGAAGATACCCTCGTAATTTACTAAACTAACAACATTGACGCCAAAACTCCGTGTGAACACTGCCTCTAATTACTCGAATATCATTTTCGTATCTCAGGCAGCCATATCGTCACCGCTGTCGGCATAATCATCATTTGCTGGAGGAGGCGCAACCGGAACAGCAGGGATAACCAAGGTTGGGATGGACTTCTTACGATTGTACTCATAATCAGGAGCTAGCTCCTGGAGCTTTTCCTCGAACGCATCCTCAAGCTTGTTTGCTGCGGTGTAGACGAAGGACCCGTCCTCGTTGTATGTTCTCGCGTTCCTGAACATCAACTGCACATCTGTCACAAAGTCGTCCAAGCTGTTGTAGGCCGTACCCTTGATACGCTTCTGAATCATATCCAAAGCAATGGGCTCCTTGATTATCTGATAGTAATCAGGATATTGCTTCTTGTTAGGCTTCACGAGGAAGACTTCGGCCAGGTCGTATCCTTCATCCTGCAAGCTGATGACTGCATCGTAAGCGCCTTGCAGAGTCTTACGCATAGAAGCGCGCTCTTCCTTCGAAAGCATATCGCCTTGACGACCTCGCTTTCTTTCGGGCGAACCCTCCTCCTCGGCATCTTCTCGAGATCGCTTATTGGCGCCTGCCTTTTTGCCCTTCTTGGTACTCTTCTTCGGGGCTTCAGACTCGGGAAGACTGGGGGCCGGAGATGTTTCGGTGGGTTTCTGCAGTTTGGTAGCGTCACGAGCAGCCTTACGTTCGCGCTTCTGACGGATAACATTGTCAACGTCAATGTTCTCATTGTCCATAGCGTCAAGCCACTGCTCTTCGGTCAATCCGTCATCGTAGAAGACTGCTTGACGCTCTCGAGCTCCGCGACCCGTAGCAAGCTTGCCGTCAGCCTCCATAACAACATAGTCTTGTTGATATTCCTCCGGCAATTCTTCGACCGCCATCAGACGACCCAGTTCCTTGTCCTCACCGTAAGGTTCGCGCATCTTCCGTTCCTCATCCATCTCTTTGAAGATTTGCAGCTCGTTGTCATTACGAGCGACAATCTCATTGAGCACGTCGTCATCGAACATGTCCGCGTCTTCATCAACCTCATTCTGATCCTGCTCAAAAATCTTCCTGAGGTAGGCTTCCTGTTCTTCCGCAGTAGATTTGTTGTCGAACTTACCAGCCTGAATGACCTTACCGTCGAGTTCAAGCTTGTACTGCGCACGAGCTAAAATAGCCTCTTCGACGGAGTTCTGGGTAATAAGACGGAAAATACGGACTTCCTTCTTTTGGCCGATACGATGAGCACGATCCTGAGCCTGCAAATCCTGGTGAGGATTCCAGTCAGAGTCGAAGATGACGACAGTGTCAGCGGTCTGCAAGTTCAACCCTAGACCACCAGCACGCGTAGAAAGAATGAAGATAAAGCAGTCGGAGTTGGGCGCGTTGAATTCCGTCAACATGGTCTGACGGTCATCGGCCTTACTGGAACCATCAAGACGCATATACTTCATCCCACGGTGATTGAGGAAGTCTTCCATGATTGTCATGACCGTAGTCATCTGGAAGAACATGAGGACGCGATGCCCGGTTCTCTTCAACTTCGGCAAAATACGATCCAACAATTCGAACTTGCCCGAGACACGCCATAACAAGTCTGTCGTAACATCTCTGACCGGAGAAATTGCTTCCTCAACCTCGTCAAAGACGAAGGGGTGATTACACACCTTCCTGAGCTGCATCATGATATTCTGCAAACCCTTCATTCCCTTGCCCTTCTCTCCGTTCACGTACATAATGCCACCCTTCTTCAGCTGCTCGTACAACTTCAATTGCAAACCAGACATACGACACTTCACCACCTTTTCAACCTTATCCGGCAACTCGGATTCGACATCCTTCTTCAAACGTCTCAACAAGAATGGACGAAGAACCTTATGCAAACGACGAATGATCAAAAGAGTCTCTTCTTCGCTGAGCTGCATAGTGTCCTGCCCACCGGTGTTCGCGAATGGTGCGTTGAACCACTCATCGAAACTCTTAACAGAGTTGAAGATCTTCGGCAGAACGAAGTTAAGCAAAGCCCAAAGTTCAGGCAAGTTGTTCTGCAATGGTGTACCAGTCAAAATCAGACGGTACCTCATCGAGTAGTAAGTGGTCAACGTAAGCGTCAACTTGGAATTTGTGTTCTTCATACGATGACCTTCATCAATAATAAGGTGCAGCCATTTGATTTTGGAAAGTTGGGGACGGTCCTTGATAACGTACTCGAAAGTGGTCAGCAGAACCTGGAAATTACCCGGGCGGATATGGTTTGCGTAAATAGCCTTACGCGCCTGCGGAACACCCTTGTAGACGACTTTCGTAACACTTGGTGCCCAACGCTCGAACTCGTTCGTCCAGTTTGTAAGCGTAGAGAGAGGCACCAAAACCAGGTATGGTCCATTCTGCTTCTTGACCTCAATCAAGTACGTAATCAACGCAATGGTCTGCACGGTCTTTCCAAGACCCATCTCGTCCGCCAAGATACCGTTCAAGTGGTTGTTGTACAAAGACACCATCCACTGCAAACCCTTAATCTGGTAGTCCTTCAAATGGCCACCGACCAAGATATTGGGCTGCTTGGTGACTTCCTCGCGTACTCTGTGTGCCACGCCGTAGTAATCCTGCTTCTTGCTTGCAGCAGCCTCCTCGTCCTCCTCCTCGTCATCTTCGAAGTCCTCGGCCATCAGGCCTGGATCCATCCTAGCGGCCTCCATCTGCTGAGCCTTGACCTTCGCGGACAACGAGTCTAGGTAGGTGTTGGTCTGACGAAGCAAGTGGGTAATACGAGTATCCTTAGCCTGGTCAATAAGCTTGAGATATGCCTCTTCATCGTCAGCACGCAAGGCCTGCAAACGTTCCTTCGCGACTCTCTCCAGTCGCCTTTGTTCCTCCTTCTCGATATTACTGTGCAACGCAAGGACGGCCTTACCCAGCTTCTGCTGCCTGCTGACCTTGGATCTCTGCGCCTGCATGATCTCTTGACCGTGCGCAACGATACCCTGAAGGTAGTCAAGCTGCTTCTGCTTCTCACGCTTCTCGCGGTCCAACCGTTGCTCAGATTCAATGCGCTCGGTCAATCGAGAGTCGTCCAGAGTCATCTTTTTCATCCTCCTGAACGAAGCACGGTCGGCAGAGGTTGTAAGGGTATTCAAATCAACCATTGACCTGACCATACTCTGTCTCAATGCGCGTTGCTTCGGCAACAATCTCAACTTCATCAACTCAATCAGAGCTTTGGTCTTCAGCGCGCTTGGGTCTTTCGGTGGGCCAGGCATCATCGCATCCGCTTCTGGGTCTCGCACACCTTCGAAACCGGTGATGTTACTAGGTAACTGTTCTAGCTCAGCAATACGAAGCGCAATACGGTTCTGGATCTCCTGCTCACGCTCTGCGGTCCAAGCTACAAGATCCATACCGACTGGCATAATTGCAGGTACTAGAACACGACTTTCTCTCTGTGCATGTGCATTGAAAGTAATCGGCTTCGTGAAGTACGTCCATGGCGAAGTAATGTTAATCTCTGGCACGGGTTCTTCCTTATCGGCGGCAGCCAGGGTCTCTTTCGCAGCGGCCATTGCCTCAGCAACGGGCGATTGCTGGACGGAGTCGGGCTCTTGCGTCGCAAAGAGCGCCTGCTGCACTTGGGACGGTATCGGCATATTCCTCGTCACGTACTTGAAAGCAGCGATCTGGTTCCTTAAAGTCAACTTCTGGTCTTTCGGTAAGGGTGACCCCAGTGTATCTAGTATATCCGAGCCTGTTTGACTTGGTACCGAAGACATGTCCTGGCTCACACTGCTGGCCGGGACTTGCTGCTCGCCCTGACCTTGTTGTGCCCTCTGTTGCTGCGTCGGCTGCTGTTGCTGCGCTTGCTGTTGCGCTTGATGTTGAGCCTGCTGTTGAGCTTGCTGTTGCGCGTGTAGTTGAGCCTGTTGTTGCCTGAAGTGGGTTTGCTGCTGAACCATTCTCAAGGCTCGGGACAACTGGGCAAGCTCTTGACTCGTCGCCTCGGTCGCGCCCTGCGACTTGAGCTGTAGGTAGCGTTGATGCCAGGCATTAACCTGTTCCTTTTTCAGATTTGCTGGCAGGAAGTTGTCTGAATTCATCGGCTGTTGTGGACGAGCGGGCGGCTGAGGCTGCTGCTGGACGGGAACTTGGGCGTCGCCCGCATATGGCAGCGACATTGTGGATATGCTGCGATCAATCGAAACGGATCAGAGTCCCTGGAGGTCGCCAATTGCCCGTTGTTCGTCTCGGCGGTCGGCGGTCGCGCGTTTACGGTTGCACGCGTTGCAGGAGTTCGTACCGTGCGGTGAGTTGGATGACCACCCGTGCATGCCCGTGCCACCGCGTAAAGAAAGGGTAATCGAAAATACACGGATCATTCAGCATATGTCTATTACTTGCTGCTAAGAGTAAGATAATGCGAAAGGAAAAGGATAGTAGAACTCCGTGCGACAAAGACGAATGTAAGGAATACGATCAACAGCAATCCAGGACTCCCCACTCCAACACGTAACACGAAAAGGATACGGTCCACCAAAAGACAACAAACACGATACGACTTCGAAGATACCAGCCAACGCCTCACTGATACTAGATACCTGTAGGAGAAGGAAGAGTTAGCCCAAGTCCGGATGACGAGGTATATCACAGGAATACAAACCGAATTCACCCGCCTTGCAAATATTAATACTGTTAATGAACTCACTCCTCAGGATCTGCTTTCCGGTAATACGTCGAGCAGGGTTAGGGTCCAGGATGGAGTAAATGACGTTACGACAACGAGACTGTATGACCGTCAGTAAGCTGCATTCATGAGGCTGCAAGGCAACATACCCTTTGCAAGGACTCGATCGGCTCATAACCCTCCTCGCTCTTCCTTCCATCGAGATACTTGGCGAAGAACTCATCCTCATCCTTCTTCGCCACACGCCAAAGATGCCTTCCAGTGCGCATCGCCATGTAGATGACACCGCAAGCCCAAATATCCACAGCCCGTGGGTCAAACTCCTTATCCGTATACTCCTCAGGAGCGATATATGGCGCGGAACCACACAATCCACAAGTCATGTGTGCTTCCTTTTCCCAGGCCATACGGAAACACTCACCGTTACCGAAATCAGTAATCTTGAGTGCACC
Organism: Saitoella complicata NRRL Y-17804; assembly: GCF_001661265.1. Lineage (NCBI taxonomy): Eukaryota > Fungi > Ascomycota > Saitoellomycetes > Saitoellales > Saitoellaceae > Saitoella > Saitoella complicata. The sequence goes on from NW_017566993.1 coordinate 154,594, forward strand.
CTGAGGCGTAAGGAGGAGATTTTCAGGCTTGAGGTCACGGTGAGCGACACCCATCTCGTGCATGTATTCGACACCGCGCATGAGTTGCTTGAAGTAACAATCTGCTTCTTCCATCTCCAACTTGCCAGCGGCAAGAATAAGCGAGTACAAATCACCACCAGCACAGAACTCCATAACTTCACAGTAATCACCCTTAGCATCCTGAACCAAATCAAGCGTGTGGATAACGTTGGGGTGACGAAGCGAAGACGAGATACAGAACTCAGAAGTGAGACGCTTGGTGTACTTCTTGACGCTCTCGGCGGGTCTCCTCCTGAACTCTTTGATAGCATACAACTGCTCCTTTCGCGGATCAGCAGGATCAGGCTTGTGTGCGATCCTCACGATACCGAATGCACCCCTACCGACGATCTCTTGGCACTTGCCATACTTTTCTACCAAGCCAGCGGTAGCATTCGGTCCGTTCTTCTGTTCCTTCGCAAGTTTCTGCTCGGATTTGAGCGTATCAACCCAATTGTGCAGGAGAGAAAGGCGGTCCATCTGGAGGGTAGCAGCTTCTTCGGCAGCGTACCGTTCATCCTCCGCACGACGCTCCTCTTCCTTCTTCTTAGCTGATCCACCCATCATAAATGCATCAAACATGCTCTTCAACTTTTCCTGACGCTTCGTGTTCTTCAAACGATGAACGTGGTTACCGTCCGGTAAGACCTTGAACCTAACATGCGGCTCTTTCGTTCCCGTGGGGGTTCCACTTTGGGAAATATCTGCTGGTGATGCGATCCTTGAATGCTCAGGATCAGGGCTGCCACCATTTTCGCTCTCCTTTTCTTGCTTTTCTCTTTCCTTTTCCAGCCTTTCTCTCTCTTTGCGTTCCGCCTTCTCGGCCTTCTCTGCAGCCTTCTCAGCTTCCCTTTCCTTCCTCCCAGTCTGCGAGAACATCCTATTTAACAGACTCTTCTTCTGCATAACAGATGGCCTGACCGCCGTAGGAGCCTGTACCGTGATGTTCGTGGCGCTCTCCGTTCGTGATCCAGGGGTGAGCCTTTTCTCCTTCGTAGGACTGCTCGGCCTGGAGGTAGGTGGGCTGAAGTTCACAAAGAAGGGACTCTCGTTGCCGATTTCATTTGATAGGGGCGAAGGCTTTCCACTGTTCTTGATCCCGTTCGAAGATGGCTTTATCGGAGGCACAAGGTCGCGCTCCTCTGATGACGCAACGGACGATGTATCCGATCCTCCAGACATGGTGTGTTATCGATATGAGTCCTTAATGGTGATGATTTGAACGCTTGTTCGAAGATCGTTTCGCGCTGGTGATCACTGGAGGTTTGGGTGGCCCGAGTTCGGTGTTGTGAGCGAAATATGCGTTCCGGGACCGTTCGAAGCGGGGAAAGCGGCGGAAGAAGGGCCGAAGGTGTTCAGATAGTTCTGGCGGTCCGTTCGATTGGCTAAATCGATAGAAATGCTACCGATTTTGTTGGTTGATTTTGGTTGATGTTGTTGAGTGCTTTTACTTGGCTGGAAAACTGTGCGGCGCGCGCTCAGTAAAGCCAGCGTAAGCGACCGGATTGGAAGGAGGGGAACGTCATTGCGACCGCAAGAGCAGTGACCACGCCTGACCCGGACCGATTCTAGAAGGAACCAATCGCAAAATGGCACCGCAATACCAATACAAATGGCCAGCGAACAAGCTGGTTACTACTATCGCCACCCTGGGCATTGCCTTCCAGCTCTACTGCACCTACGCTACAACTCCCATCCCGCTCCTTGAAGTCCCTTACCGTCTCGTGTATGTCTCCCCGGTGTCATCTCCTATGTAGATCTCTTAACGTGGTATATAGCCATGAATATCTCGGCCAAAAGTTCCTTGATCACACCGTGCTCTTCCTCGTGATCTCCCACTCCATGGAGGTTTCCTATGCGGCATACATCGCCCACAATGCTAATGTGCCGTGGTAAGTTGCCGCGATCTTGGCATCGCAAACCTTATCTATTGCGAGATACAGACGACTGACAGATGCTTGTATTTGAAATTATAGGAATGTGACCATCAAGTATTTGCTCGGTGTCGCGGCGTGGGGAGGACTTCAGCTTGGCCAGTTGAAGTCGATTGTCAAGAAGGGCAAAGCACAGTGATGCAGTAATAGAGCCAACATATCCTTTTCCTTTTTGATCTCAATGCGGAATATTCTTCCCGCACTCTCCCTTGTATTATCCTGGTATATCGTCCTCAACTTACTTCTTCTCGGCCTTCTTCTTCTGGGATGTGCTGTTCTTCGGCAACTCCTTGGTGAAAGGAAGGAAAGTCTTTCCACCCATGTACGGCTGCAACACCTCAGGAACACGGAATCCATCCTCAGTCTGGTAGTTCTCCAAAATACAACATAAAGTTCTCTCAGTAGCACACAAAGTTCCGTTCAAGCAGTGCACGTACTTCTTCTCCCTGTCACCCATCTTCTTAACACCACACCTGATCTCCAAGGACCTGCTCTGGTAGTCCGTGCAGTTGGAAGTGGAGACCAACTCCTTGTATTCACCCTGGAAGGGGAACCATGCCTCCAAATCGTACTTCTTGGCGGCGGCGTTGTTGAGCGCACCAGAGACGATGGAAATCAAACGGTAAGGCAAACCAAGGGATTTCATGAACTCCTCAGAGTTGGCAATCATATCCTCGAAAGCCTCCCATGACTTTTCAGGCTCGGTAAGAAGGAACTGCTCAACCTTTTCGAAGGTGTGGACACGGAAGATACCCCATGCGTCTTTTCCGTGAGAACCAGCCTCACGACGGTAGCAGGAGGAGTAACCAGCGTACTTGATCGGCAACTGCTCAGCAGGAGACTCGAACCACTCGTTGGCGTGGAAAGCAGAGATAGGCTGCTCGGAGGTAGCAATCAAGTACTTCTCGTCATCACCATCAAGAACCTTGTACAACTCCTCGTCGAAGTCAGACAACTGTGCGGTCTTAGCCATGACGTCCTTGTTCATCATCTGAGGGGTCTGGAGAGCGATGTATCCCCTGTCCGCCAAGAAGTTCAATCCGTAGTTGATAAGAGCCTGGTTGAGGAAGACACCGTATTGTCTCAAGAAGTAACCACGGTGACCAGTGATCTTGACACCCCGCTCAGGGTCGTATCCGTCCAACCTGGTCAAAACCTCGTGATGTGACAAACAGTCCCTCTTCTCAGCAGTAACACCCTCGGGGCACCAAGTGCGGAGAACCTCGTTGTTCTCCTCGTCCATTGAGACGGGGACGGAGGAGTGGACGATGTTACCGATGGTGGCAGCCTTGGACATGAGGACGGTGTTCTTGTCCTGCTCAGCCTTCTCAAGCTCCTTCTTCTTGTCAGCCATCTCGTTCTTCTTAGTGAGGAGCTCGGAGGCATCTTCCTTGGCCTTCATCTTAGCACCGATGGCCTTCTGATTGACGTTGATCTCCTTGTTGAGTTGGTCAAGGTCGAAACGGACTGTGCGACGACAACATTAATGACAATTCGCATTTCTTCAACATGTTGGCAACACACCGGCAGTCCACTCCTTGTACAGAGCAATGATCTCATCAACGAGCTCCACAGAGGCACCACGCTTCCTCTGAGACTCCTTGATCATCTCCGGGTCACCGCCCTTCTCAACCTGGAACAAATTGATATCGAGCATGGCTGATGTTGCGACTTGGAGGTTGAGCTGGCCGTCGTCCTCCGCGCTCGTACAATCCGCTCCGTGCCTGGCCGCAGTCAAAACCACAGCCACTCGCCGACGACGAGCAGCCTGCCGTACAGAAAACCACAACGACAATCATGACTCGTACGTGCTCTGTGCCTTCGACGTGCTCTGCATCATGCTGAATGGCCTCTAGGAGTTCCCGTCGCCCACCCTCCGCGTCTCATTTACCGGATAGCAACCCAGGTTCTGGGTGGTAGCATGTGGTTCTGGATGCTCTACCGCGCGAAGCAGGATGTAAGTCCATCTTTCAATAACATCTTTTTCGATGTACTGACGATTCTTGCAGGGTCCCGTCCTCTTGGGCTGGGCTCACCCATGGGAGTTGCACGGTCACGGTCACGGACACGGAGAGGAGGAGGCTCACCACTAAGCGGAGGATAGGGAAGGAGATTGAGACCTCGATCAGGCATCATAGAGGATTGTCAATCGACGGCTTCAGTTGTACACTACGTTGTGGGACGGCAGCATACCTTTGCATAATATTATCACGTTCACACAATCATTGCGTTCGACTAAGCGATAAGCCCACAAATGCCGCGATATGGGATGGTCGCCCAACACTTCCAAAAGCACTCAATAGAAGGACAAAAAGTGTTATGCAGCAACATAGCTTCTCTTGATACTCCCTATCCTCTAATATACGCCATAAGAGCGACGTAACCAGTCTAAAACAACATACCCTCCTGGATAACCTTATACTTCTTCCTCTCTTTTGGCACACTCCTTGTTTTCTCTTTGAAAGCTGCATAAGCCTTCGCCAACGGTGTAAATATATATTCCTCCCCTGTCAACGCCAAGGACAAGTTGATCCCTGCGAGAATGACGATGAACGCTCGGAACGTGTAAGGAATGTCGACGAGCTGTAGCATCGACGCAAGCCAGCCTGGTGGATCCAGGAAGAAATAGGTAACGAACAATGTGGTGAAGGTAATCGAAAGGATGAACGGAAGATTCTGAGACATCGGCTTGCGGTACGGCGGACCGACGCTGAGGACGATGGCAATGAGGATGTACTGGTACGACGAGATGGCAAATAGCGCGGTGTTCTCGGCGCTCTCGATCGTGGAGTTGTCTGGGTCGACAATGGGCTCCTTGTACCTGTAAAATGTTGTCAGTGATCCGTAATGGTTTGAACACATCCAGGAACCTTACCATGGCTGTGCCAAAATCATGAAATAAACCAAGAACTGCATTCCGGATAAAACCACGATATGCCCAAGCATACTCGTGATGACCTTCTTCGACACAAGGTTCGCCGTGGGACGCTTAACCGAGATGACAGGGTACGGTTCGGAGCGGCCCATAAAGATACTGATCGGGATGATGAGGAACAAGTCAATAAAGAGGAACTATAGAAAAACATATTAGCAGGCATACTCGGCATCGAGACGATTGAACGAACCTGAAAGTTGCCCAAGTTGGACCCGGACTTGTACAACAAACTGACAGTCGTAAACTGAATCGCACTGTACAAAGCCATATACTTGAAACAACTGAAACTCGTAACAAGTGCCGCACGTCCTTCGCGAATGACATCCAACACGCAAGAGATCTCGAACGATCGACTCGTGAACGGAGCAGCAACCGATGCCTCGGCCTCAGAAAGAGAGATTCCCACGTCAGCGGCCTTCAGGGCACCACAGTCGTTTGCACCATCACCACAGAAACCGACACAGTAGTCGAGTGACTGCAACTTCTCGACCAGTTCGTGCTTCTCGTCCGGGGACATACGAGCGAAGATTTGACCCTTGATGAGCATACGTTGGAGGACAGACAACGGAGCATAGTCCACTAGCCATCTAAACACATCACCGCTAACAGCCAGCGAGTAATCGTTGATGTTGTGCGCTTCATATGGCAACGAAGCATCCGCGTCTGCCGGCGCAGGCATAGGCAACAATGTCTCCGAATCCAGCGTCAACGAGCTGTTATCAACACTATGCCACGTAACCTTCGAGTTCGGATCAAACGAATTCCCAATCTCGAACTGCGGCACAAACACATGTCCAAACTCACTCACGAGTCCACACTCGCGTGCAACACTGATGGCGGTGAGGATATTATCACCAGTACACATCACTTTTCGGATATTCGCCTCAGCAAGCTGCTTGATCGCACCAGCCGTACTCGGCTTCAACTTATTCTCAAAGATGATGAAGCCCAGGAATGTCAGATCCTTCTCCGCCTCCTCGCGCTTCATCTTCTGCGCCTTCGCAAAACTCAATTTCGGGATCGTCTTGGCCGCACAAGCGATGACACGGTAACCGTGGTGGGTGTAGTACGCCAACAACTCATCATAATCCGCAGGGAAGGTGTTCGGGTCACAGATGTCGGACATGATTTCCGGAGCACCCTTGACATACACCTGCGTAGTCGTACTCCTGAACCTCTTAACCAAGACACTCATTCTCCTCAAATGCGACACAAACTCAAATACCTTCAACACACCAAGCTCCATCGGTGCCGTCTCCCTCGGATCCGCAGACCCCTCCATAACCCCCTCGATCGCAAACGACCTCCCACCCGGAGGCCTAACTGTGGGAGGAATGAGAGAAGGCCCACTAGCCGGCTTCGCAGCAGACGCGTCCTCAGCAGACACTCGCCCGCGCTCATTCGTCTCCCCACCCTCCTCATAAATCCACTCCGTAAAATCAAACATTTTCAAGTCCAGTGGATCTCCAACGAGTTGTCCACCGACGAGCTTGAGTGAGTGGCATGTCGTCATCGCATACAAAATCGCCGCTCGCTCTCCAAACTCCTTACTCGGATCCCTCTCAAACTCACTCGACGGCAACAAATCCTCCGGGTGTTCATACAAGTCGTAAAACTGGTTACTCACGCGATCAACCGCCCTCACACCCAAGATATCCAACCCATCTTCTGTCAAAGTCCCAGTTTTATCGAAACACATGACATCAATCTTTCCGCCAACGTTAACCCTCTGCGGACTAATACAGAAAATGTCCTTCTTCCTCAACCGCCCAATCGCAAAATTTGTTCCAATACTCAACGTAGCCGGCAGTGCAGGCGGAACAACAATCGTGATCAAATCCAACGCCCTAACCAGGATCAAAGTCCAATGCAACCCAAGCTTGACGAAATTGATAGTCGACAAGATAAAGCCGAAACAGGCGATAATACCCATAACCCCGATAAACCGGAACGAATCACGATAGAACTTGAACCCCACTGGACGAGGGAACAGCATAGAACGGATGAGGGCACCTTTCGTGGTATTGAACCCGGTGCGGACGACCATAGCCAACGCCGCAGCATCCTCACTCCCCCTCGCCTGTGGCCGCCTTACACGGATGATCTTCGTTCCGGAGAAGAGAAAGTGTTTCGCGACATCTGGGTTCACCCCCGAAGAAGACAAATTCAAGCTTCTCAGAGCCTTATCCGTCGTAGGTAACTTCGATACCGGGACGGATTCTCCAGTAAGCATCGACTCATTCACGATAGCATCACCGCTGAGAAGTAGGGCGTCACACGGGAAGACCGTCAAACTTGGGTCCGAAACCTCGTAGACATCTCCGGGCACGAGGTCCTCCGAACTAACAGACCGCCAAAACCCATTTCTGAGTACACGCACCTCACAAACAAATCGACTCATCTCCTTCAACCTCGCCATATTCTCCTTCGTCTCAATCAACGTCGTGATAATTGACCCAACAGAGATAAGGAAGATACACGCCGCATAATAATAATACTCATCAAAACTCCACAAAATGATACTTCCCACCTGGAAGATATAAAATGGATGCAGCGCCTCATCGACAAGTAGCTGTCCCATCGATTTCTGTTCGATGTCGATGACGTTGGAGCCGAAGGCTGCGATACGGTCTTCCCAGATATCTCCGTCGATACCTTGACGGACGTCTTTGACTTTTTTCCATGAGGGGTCTTTCCAGTTGTTGTTTTGGATGAATTTCGCGAGGTAGGGGTGCCAGACGAAACGGGTGTAGCGGTAGTCGACCCACCTGAGTACAGGGAGGGTAGGGTCATCGTTTTCCGGGTCGTCGGGGACGTAGCGGATACTTGTGCTAAAGACGGTGGACATCTCGCGTCCGTATGTGCGCTTGGATATATCGTGAATAGACACCTCACCCCATTGATTTTCGATGACGACCCAGTCGCATTTTTCGAGGGGTGAGGGTACGGCTGTCATTGTAATCCACCATCTGGGTAGCCAGCGGAGGAGGAGGTAGGTGAGGCCGAAGGTGCAGATGCAGAGGAAGTAGTAGAGAATGATCTTCAACGAATGCGTGCGAAAACCGGCGATGACGATAGTCAAGTCCTCTTCCTGCAAGTATGCACGCTGACTCGTCTTCTTCCTGTTCATCCCCATAAAATCTGACTCGCCAGAAATGGTGCGGTGGAGCAGCGGATCGCCGTACTCACTCATCGGTGTATCCCCAGCCTGCGACTCCATATCCGTCCCCGCATACCCATCCTCATCATCATACCCACCAGGCGCCTCGCTCGTCTCCGTGACCGCATCATCATTATCCACAACATCATACCCACTCCCAAAGAACTTCATCGACAATAACCCCAGCGAAGGTCTCTGCTGACTCGCATTACTCTGACTTCTCGAACCACGGTGCACGAAGCTCGACACACCCGTCGGAACACTCTCACTCATCGGTCCATCAAAGATTGCGTCGTGCGCCATTTCCGTGTTGGCTTGGTCATATAGTAGGGGTTGTTGGGAGTCTCGTCGGTGTCGCGCAATGGAGTCTCGTCTTCGCGACGTAGAACGCCGGGACGAAACAGAGGACGAGCGTCGAAATGTCCCGTGACCGCGATAGGATGACATGAGGCGGTGATGAACTCTCTGGTTTGCCTGAGCGGATCCGGCGTTATATGCTCGCAATTGAAGTTTTGGTGGCTGGACGGCCGTGGTAAGGTTGCGCCGTGTTGCAGGGAGGTGAGGCTGACCACCATACGTGTGGCGAAGTCAACATTTTGGCGGCAACCGTATTCGAACACAGACATCAAGAAGGCTGATCAGCTGAAGGATTGGTCCAAATGGTCGTTTCACAGGTGCAAAAGCTGCCGTTTCGTTGACCAGCCGCAATGGCTGACACGCTTTTGTATAGGGAGAACTCATGGTCAAGGCCTGTGCCGACATCGCCCACGAACTCATCGTCGCCCACGAAGCCGGCAAAGACGTAAACCTAAACGGCCTCAAAATCAAAGCCTCCAAGAAATTCAAGTTATCCGGCCAACCCCGCCTCGTCGACATCATCGGCGCAATCCCAGATCAATACCGACAATACCTCCTCCCGAAACTGAAAGCGAAGCCGGTACGGACTGCGTCGGGGATTGCGGTCGTCGCGGTTATGTGTAAACCGCATAGATGTCCGCATATTGCGATGACGGGGAATATCTGCGTGTATTGTCCTGGAGGGCCGGATTCGGATTTTGAGTATTCGACACAGTCGTATACGGGGTATGAGCCGACTTCGATGCGTGCGATTAGGGCAAGATATGATCCATATGAGCAGGCGCGTGGACGTGTGGAGCAGTTGAGACAGCTTGGGCATAATGTGGATAAAGTGGAGTACATCATCATGGGAGGAACATTCATGTCCCTACCGGAGCAATACCGGGATTGGTTCATCGCAAACCTACATAACGCCATCTCCGGACACACCACCGAAAACGTCGACGAAGCTGTTGCGTTCTCGGAACAGTCAAATACGAAGTGTGTCGGTATTACCATCGAGACGCGACCAGATTACTGCTTGGACCAGCATTTGTCCTCCATGCTCCGCTACGGCTGTACCCGTCTCGAAATCGGCGTCCAGTCTGTGTACGAAGACGTCGCCCGCGACACAAACCGTGGCCACACCGTCAAAGCCGTCTGCGAAACCTTCCGTCTCGCAAAAGACGCCGGATACAAAGTCGTATCACACATGATGCCCGACCTCCCCAACGTCGGGATGGAGCGCGATTTGTTTCAGTTTCAGGAGTATTTCGAAAACCCAGACTTCAGAACCGACGGTCTCAAAATCTATCCGACCCTCGTTATTCGCGGAACGGGGTTGTATGAACTTTGGCGGACGGGGCGGTATAAGAATTATACACCTAACGCACTCATCGACCTCGTCGCGCGTATCCTCGCGCTCGTACCACCCTGGACCAGAATTTACCGTGTCCAGCGCGATATCCCCATGCCCCTCGTCACCTCCGGTGTCGAAAATGGTAATTTGAGAGAGTTGGCATTGCAGCGCATGAAAGATTTCGGCACGACTTGTCGTGATGTGAGGACGCGTGAGGTCGGAATTCAGGAGGTTCATCATAAAGTTCGTCCGGATCAGGTGGAGTTGATTCGTCGCGACTATACTGCGAATGGAGGATGGGAGACATTCTTGGCGTATGAGGATCCGAAGCAGGATATCCTCGTCGGACTTCTCCGTCTACGAAAGTGCTCCGACCGTACGTTCCGTCCAGAGTTGACGGGACAACCCACCTCCCTCGTCCGCGAGCTCCACGTCTACGGATCCGTCGTCCCCCTCCACTCTCGTGATCCGAAGAAATTCCAGCACGCGGGTTTCGGAACGTTGTTGATGGAGGAGGCGGAGAGGATTGCGAGGGAGGAACATGGGAGCTTGAAGATCAGTGTTATTTCTGGTGTTGGGGTTAGGAAGTATTATCAGCGACTTGGGTATTGGTTGGATGGGCCTTACATGTCGAAGTGGTTGGATGGGCGGGAGCAGAAGGCGTGAGAGGAGGGTGAGAGAGGAGAGGCATATTCATTCACTTCTGCAAGGGTAAACGGAGTTTGTTAGCGAATCGATTTCTCAATACCAGAACATCTTCCTTACATGGTTTTCACACGTCTTTACGTCATGCGTGTGGGGTGCAGCAACGACCTTGAACGCGTCGCAAAGTCAACGTCCAAGAGGCTCAAGCACGCAAAGACTCAGCTATACGTTCAATCATGTCAGCAAAGAGAAAGGCAGCATCTGCCATCGTGGCCTCAGTCGACGCAAAAAAGTCCAAACAGTCCTCTCTTTCCTCCTTCTTCTCCGGCGCAGCGCCGACCTCGCCTGCTAAAGTTACCGTCAGGGCGCCGACGACAGTTCCCAACTCCAACGCGCCGTTCGACAAAGATCGCTGGGTGGATTCCCTGAGTGAGAAGAATAAGGAGCTGCTAGAACTCGAGATCAAGACCCTTCACGACTCATGGTTCAGTGCGCTGCACGGTGAATTCACGAAACCGTACTTCTTGAAGTTGAAGGAGTTTTTGAAGCAAGAAAGGGGGAAGAGGAAATGGATCTTTCCGCCAGGTAACGGGATGCGTTGGTTCCTCTTGAAGACAGAACTGATATCCGGTCACAGAGGAGGATGTATACTCATGGGCACGCCACACACCGTTGGATAAAGTGAAGGTAGTGATCCTCGGACAAGGTACATTACTACCACTCCTCTCACCGTGCAACAATGACTAACATAACGCGAAAGATCCATACCATGGCCAAGGACAAGCACACGGTCTCTGCTTCTCCGTCCGCCCACCGATCAATGCACCACCATCCCTCAAGAACATTTACACCGCACTAAAGAACGACTACCCAGACTTCACTAAACCTCGCGATGGACTCCTCACACCATGGGCAGATCGCGGTGTCCTACTTATCAATACATGTCTTACGGTCGAGGCACATAAGGCAAACTCGCACGCAAAGAAGGGATGGGAGGAGTTTACGGCGAAAGTCCTGAGAACCGTCGCGGAGCAGAGATCGGATGGTGTCGTATTCCTGGCATGGGGAAGTCCAGCGCAGAAGAACATTGATGCGTCTGTGCCAAATAAGAGTCGACACCTCATCCTGAAGAGTGTGCATCCAAGTCCGTTGTCCGCACATCGTGGCTTCATGACCTGTGGTCACTTCAAGCAGGCAAATGCGTGGCTCAAGGAGAGGTATGGGAGTGGAGGGGTGGTTGAGTGGGATTGTCTGGCGGAGGAGAAACGGCAGAATGGGTTACCTGTGGCGACTGAGGAGGAGGTTGTAGTGGAAAAGTTTGATGCCAATCACCTTCCGGGATTGATCATCACGAAGACGGATGACACACAGAGACAGGCGGAGAGGGCGGATGCGAAAGTTCAGGTGGAGGATATCGACACATCTGAGCCAGTGGAGCGTGTCGGAAGAGATGTCATTGACGATCCTGTCAACGGACCGCCTGGCGCCTCAGATAAGAAACATGCGGAGGTTATCTTCGGAGAGTCGACTGGCGAATATGCACGGGAGCAGGGAACTTCAGGGCATCAAGAAAAGCAAAATGAGATATAACTTGATGATATAATAAGTCCAGAGGTACGATGAGCAAACGATGCGCCAATAACAAATATCAATAACCTACACCCCCCCTCACCTCGAAGCTCCCCGCGACGATCTTCTCTAGAAAATGACCAAATCCTTTTCGACGTTCCAGCCCAGCTTGCTGGCAGATGTCCTAACAGTCTCCTGCATACCACCAGGACCACAAAGCAACATCACACACTCGTTCTCGTTTGCCTCACAAAGCTGCTCCTTCATGATATCCATATCAATACGTCCACGTCCGTGTTTCCAGTCCTCGGAAGGCTTGGAGAGGGTATGGTGGATCTTGACACGGTTCTTGACACCATGCTCCTCCACCCACTGATCGAGGATTTCACGGCAGAGAATGTCTTCCTCGGTCCTGTTGGAGTAGATGACGTGACAAATCGTTTCGTCATAGCGATCCTCAAGGACTGCACGCAAAACCTGGAAAATGGGAGTGATACCAGATCCACCAGCCAACATCGCGAACGACTTGACCTGACGCTCAACTCCACGCCAGCGTAAACGACCCTTACCAAGGTACTCGAATGAACCAAGGGGACCTTTGCAGTCAACCGTATCCCCGATCTTCATGTCCTCGAACAGTGTAGTCATCCTTCCTCCCTCCATATTGTCGGTAGCCATGTAGACCTTGACCAACAACTCAAACTTCCCCTTCATGTTCGGGTCGGAGACCGGGGTGTAGGCACGCACCACCTTCTCGCCCGACGCCGTCTCGAGACGAACGAAGAGGTGTTGGCCGATGGGGAGACCGAGGGTTTGTTCGGGGTGTTCGAGTTCGAAGGTGAAAACGCGGGAGTCTGAGGATACTTCCGTGCGTGAGACGAGTTTGGATTTCAACCACTGCTTAGGATGGAGGAAGTGCGCCCTCGGCACAGCGGTGGGGGCCGGCTCCCCGACCTTCTGGGGTGATCCATCATCGTCGCGGGAAACCAGTGTTCCGATATGGTAATCCACTAGCATCTTCTTCGCACTCTCCGAATGAATCGCCATAAAATCATCCGTAGCATCGGCACCCGAAGCCAAAATGATGGATTCCGCACCACCAGGATGTTCCTTCAAGAATCCCGTACCATCATAAACCTCGTTTTGCACGACAAACCACGCATTCTTCTCATTCGCCTCGACCTCCTCCATCGTGATCTCCCGCTTCACCTCGGGGTTGATCATCACGATCTCCTCCTTCTTAATCGGAATCCTCTGCTTTGGCTTGTCAGACAGCGTCTCATCGACCTCACCCCAATTCGGATCCTGCAAGTCCCCTCCCGCATTTTTCACACGCTCCATCCAGCCACCCGGAGCCAGCGCCGGCTGCGTCGGATGCTCAAACCTAATCCCCCCCTCACACTTCCTCACCGCAACCCTAAACCAACAATTATTCATCATACTCATCACACTCCAATACATATCCCTCTGCTGCACATTCATACTCTCATCCATCGCTCTCACCAAGATCTCGCCCCTGTCCGCGATGGAAGCGAGTTCGTTGATGGAGACGTCGCATTCCCAGAAACACCATGACCAGCAACGGTCGTCGTCGAGGGTGATTCTGCCGCCGTAGAGTTCTTGGCCGTTGAATTCGCGGTACTCGTCTTCGAAGTAGCGGATTTCGGAGAGGCGCCACGTACGACCTTTATCGAGTGAAACCTCGACACGGGTGATTCGACGGCCGCCACCGTTGTAGGCGTATCCTTTTACGGTGTACACAGAGTTAATCTGCGCATCGAGATCGGAGACGGGGAGGATTTCGTCGTGTTGGGGGTAGCAAATCGCGGATTGTACGTTGAGGTCATAGATTGCGTACCGTTCGTCCTGCCACCACTTTTTGTCGTTCTTGGCCATTTCGGGGGTGACGATGGTGGGGAGGACACGGTTATCGTAGATGTGGTAATAGTTGTCGGAGGGCTCGGCGGTGAGGACGATACGCTTCAACCACTTGACAGAGCGACCTCCAATGACACCAGGAATAACTACACGAATCGGCTTCCCGTGATCCTCACGCAACTTCTCGCCGTTCATCTTGTGTGCGAGCATGATACACCGACTCGGATTTTTAACCCAGCTCAACTTGACACTCGTCCCGTAATGTCCCTGAGGAAGATTATCGATTCCTTCCATGCAAACGTACTTCGCCTCTTTCTTGGGTTTAGCGAGTTTGATGGCTTCCCAAAGGAGACAGCCGGTGAAGAGGGAGGTGGAGACGCCGGCGGCACCCCAGTTGAAGCCAGAGCCTTTGCGGACCATGTTTTGTTCTTTGCGGCGGTTACCGGCGCAGACGAGGGTGATTGGCATTGTAATTTGGGGGAGTTGCTCGGTGATTTGTTCGAGGGGGAGCATGATGGGGTTTTCAACCAAACTATACTCTGTTCAGTATATTCGCTGACATTAGTTGACTATGAGAACATACCCTTCGATCGAGACCATCCAGCCTTCGGGCTCGAGATCCTTTGGTACACCTCCATGGTTACGGACATAAAACAATTCCGGCGGCGTCAAGAACCCAGCATCGTACAGCGACGTCAACGGAGCCTCGACATTGAAGGGATGGGTTCCCGTGAGACGAATCAAGCGAGGGTCTCGAGGAACATGCGAGTCTGGAGTAGATTTATCGATATCTAAAGTCTCTGTGGGAATGACGGTTGGAGGAGCGAGAAGGTAGTCTGGGAGTTGAGGTTCGGCGCTGTCGGAGGATGGTGGTGATGGGGGGAGGACAACGTCCTTTACTGCTGAGAGAATTGCTGCCATCTTTCTTTTTTCCTCGATGTTACTGTGTATGGAGAGAGAGGACGAGCTGTTGGACAGGCAATATATCAGAACTAACAGAACTACTTGGTGCCTATCTACCCGCTATCCTGCAATGACTTGCGAGGCTGATCAGATCAGATGCGGGGCGACTGCTGGGGCGAAGTCACCTCTATCACTGACACGCACCGTGAATGCATCCTTATCAATTGGCGGTGGACACGCCTGGATTTCGGACGCTGTTGTTATCTGGGGGTTGGATTGAAGATTTTGGCGGTTGCCTATCTCACGCGCGGGAATGCAGGTCTCGCTCGACACTCAGGACGGACGCTAAGGAGTGCTGATAGGGAATATGAACACCTTCGAACATGGAAGTAATTCCGCGGCGATCCTTTGTCATATCAATGGCTTTCTCTTTGGAAGTGGGTCTGGGTCTGCCTAGCAATTCGTGTGGACGGGCGGTGCAATCGCAAACATGAGAGGTCGGAGGCAGTCGTCGAGTGGGACGAATAACAACGGAGGCCTTGCGTGGAAGGAATTGCACAGAGTTCATGGCCATTGAAATCAAGTTGAGGAGAAGAGAAGTTAAGTAGTAAAGGGTATATTGAATAACTAAACGAATCCTTGCCAAAACATCAAGGGCGTACTCCATATCTTTTCGTCCAATTGTTAAAGGGATACTCGAACCAGCGGTAAACACGAAGCGACAAACGAAACGAAGCGAAACCAAGAAAAACTATCCTAACCTTATCCCTCGAACGTATTCATCTACGGACGTCCGTGCTTTCCGGGCACAGGCACCCAACAGACAAGAACGTGAATAGCAACGATAACGAAGCCAATAATGTAAAGCGACTTGAAGTAGTTCGTACCCTCGTACCTGAACACGAGGTTGAAGATGACACCTCCAAGGTTACCGAACGAACCCACAATACCGGTAACAACACCATTGTGCTTCGGGTTCAGGTGCGGCACAAGGGCAAAATTCGCACCGTTACCAGCCTCCATGAAGATCGCAAGACCAACCAAGGCTCCGATGAGGTGGTGAACAGGCAAGTTCGGGCAGAACCCAATCCAGACAAAGAAGATACCCTCCATGACACCCAAGAACATCAACCACCACTTCTTGTAGGCAACGTTCGTACGAGCATAAATCAAATCAGCGAAATACCCACCCAAAGGACGCGTGATGATATTGAGCAAACCAAACATGGCAGCCCAGTTACCAGCGAGCTGTTGAGACCAGATTTGACCATCGATACGCTTGGCTTGGGTTTGGTAGAGTGCGGAGATGACACCCTCGATTGCGAGTTCGGCGCCGAAGGTACAGATGTAGGGGAGGGCGACGAGCATAGTTTGCAACGAGTACGCAGCTTGCCAGGCAGTCTGGGCTGTAGGGGGTTCGATGATGGATGAGTCCGCTTCCTCGATGACGGCGGAAGTCTGAGCGGGATCGTGGATCTTCTTCTCGTCCATGACGCGCGGGGTAGCGGTCCCGGACGTAGGACCAGCGTAGTCGTTGAAGTTTGCAAGAGGGACATCGGTCACCTTGCCCTCGTTCTCATAAATCTGTCTCATATTCTCTTGACGAATCGCGCGGTCCGCCCACTTCCCATTCGGTGTGTCCTTTCCGAAAACCAAGATCATGGCGGCGGTACAGACGATGATGATGAGCGGACACGCAGGGAACGCGATACGCCAGGCCATGTGGTGGGAGTATCCCATGCTAACGAATCCGTTGACAACGGCGGGCATGACGAAGAACGTGACACCTCCACCAGCGTTACCCCATCCAGCGGCGAGAGCGTTCGCGCGTCCAACGACGGATTTGTCGAAAAAGGCGGTTGTCCAGACTTGACAGGGGACGAAAGTTCCGCCGAGGATACCGATGAAGAAACGGAGGACGATGAGACCGTTTGCGTTGGTGACGAGAGGCGCGAAAGCGGTGGGGATGGCTCCGGCGAGGAGACACCCGGCCATTGTCCAACGAGGTCCAAAGCGATCCGTCAACGGACCGACGATGACACGAACGAGGAGGGTGGAGGCGAGAGCGGCGATATTGGAGTTTGCGACATCGGCGGTAGTGAGATTCAGATCCGCCTTGAGCGAATCATGAACCAACGGCGCAAACGCGAACCAAGACAAGAAAGCGACGAAGAAACCAAGCCAGGCGAAGTGGAATGTTCGGCCGTATTTGTTGAGGGGGTTGAGGACGGGAATGGAGAGGGCTTTGCCTGTGATGGGGTCGACCTCTGGCGCCCTGTAGAGTTTCTGGAAGAAAGTTGGTTGAGACATGGTGATGATCTTCCTCGAGGGGGATGGGAGAGTGGCATCTTATAGCAAATGGATTCAAGATGACCAACTCCAACGGAGCAACGACCACGTTATCTAATCTCTAACCCACCTTTCCTACACCTTGAGCCGCACTCCGCAAGCCTCTACTGTTCTCTGGAGTGCTGGAGATAAGCTCTCGTCTAAGGATTTGCGTGGGACTTCGCCTCTGCACGATGCAAGATGGGGATCGCCTCACGTGATTCACGCTTATCGCAGCACAACATCGTCGAGAGCTTATCGCTCGAATTCTCCGAAGTTACGTACATTGATCAACGCGCGCTCGATAAGCAACGTCCCTCAATGTCCGTACCGCTCCGTTGCAGGACCCCATGGGAGATAGTCATCGAGATAGTTATCGAGACCTCACCAGCCAATGGAGCCTCGCCTGATTAGGGGTAATGGAGAGGGGGAGATAACTATCTCCCATGGGGTCATGCGAGGTTTCTTGTGATAGCTCTCATAAATCTTGGAATGGCCCACTTTTGTAGGATATCATTCGCAAGTACACGTATATAACCTCTTGAAAGGGCAGCTCGACAATCGATTCCACAAAGATCAGAAGCACAACGGATCACAATGGCTCCAGGGCTCCACGCTGAGACCACCGAGATCGGCAGCGTCTCCGCACGTAAGAAGGTCGTCGTTGTAGGCCTCGGCATGGTCGGCGTTGCCTTTATCGAAAAACTCCTCAAATCGGACGCAAAACGCAACGAATACGAAATCTGCGTCTTCGGCGAGGAAAACCATGTCGCATACAACCGCGTTGGGCTCACGTCCTTCTTTGCCCATAGGAGTATCCCCTCTATGTATCTCCAGCCGGAAGAATGGTATGCGTCACATGAGGAGGGTGCTTTGGCGTATAGGATCAACACCAAGATTACGTCGATTGACACGGCGAGGAAGAAGGTGTTTACGCAGAATGGGGAAGAGTGTGCCTACGATATATTGGTGTTGGCTACGGGATCAGACGCATTACTGCCGCGTCACACGCCTGGACATGATGCGAAGGGTGTCTTCGTGTACCGTACCATCGAGGATCTGGAAAAGTTGATCGACTACTCCGCCAAGGTCTCGCTACCGGAAGGCATCGACAAGCGTGCCGCAGTCGTCGGTGGAGGTCTCTTGGGTCTCGAAGCAGCCCACGCCGTCCAGGACTTGGACTCCTTCCCCCGTGTCGCCATCATCGAACGCAACCGCTGGGTCCTCTCCCGCCAACTTGACATGGACGGAGGCAATATGGTCGTCGAGAAAGTCCGCGACATGGGCGTGGACGTTATGCTCTCTAAACGCGTAGGCGCCATCGAGAAAGACGAGAACAACGTCATGACCGCCGTTGTCTTTGAGGATGGCGAGAGGATGGATTGCCAGATGATTTGTTTTGCTATTGGGATTAAGGCACGGGATGAGCTGGCTCATTCTGCCGGGATTAAGTGTCATGATCGTGGAGGTATCCTCATCAATGATGCGCTGGAGACGAGTGCGAAGGATGTTTACGCTATTGGTGAGTGTGCTTCGTTCGAAAACGCTACCTACGGTCTTATCGCACCCGGAATTGAGATGGCCGATGTGCTTGCGTTCAACTTGACGCAGGCTAAGCTTCATGCGCCGAGGAAGTTCAAGACTCCGGATCTTTCGACAAAGTTGAAGTTGATGGGTGTCGACGTCGCTTCCTTCGGTGACTTCTTTGCTGACCGCGACGGTCCCAAGAACGTCCCCAAACGCGCCGGTGCCGGAAAGGAAAAGAAGCCTGGCGTGAAATCATTGACGTATAAGGATCCTTTCTCATCCGTGTACAAGAAGTACATCTTCACCGATGACGGAAAATACTTGTTGGGTGGTATGATGATCGGTGATACGAGTGACTACATCAAAGTCGTCTCTCTCGTCAAGGCTGGTAAGCCTTTGGAGATTGGTCCTCACGAGCTCATTGTCGGCGCGAACAAGGGTGGCGAGGAGGATGGCGAGGATCTCCCCGACGATGCACAAATCTGTTCATGTCACAATGTGACAAAGGGCATGGTCGCCGAATCCGTCCGTTCTGGCGAATGTGACTCCATCGGAAAGGTCAAGTCTTGCACCAAGGCTGGTACTGGATGCGGTGGTTGTATGCCCCTCGTCCAGAACATCTTCAATGCTGAGATGAAGAAGATGGGTAACGAGGTTTCTAACCACGTGTGTCCTCACTTTCCATACTCCCGCGCGGACTTGTTCAACATTGTCCGTGTGAAGCAGTTGAAGACGTTCGGTGACGTGATGGAGAAGTACGGTAACAAGCCTGATGCGCTTGGGTGTGAGGTTTGTAAGCCTGTTATTGCGTCCATCTTCTCGACGGTTTTCAACCCGTTGGTTTGTGATGCGCCTGTTGCGGGGTTGCAAGAGACGAACGACAAGTACCTCGGTAACATCCAGCGTAACGGAACGTATTCCATCATTCCCCGTGTCTCTGCCGGAGAAATCACACCCGCAAAGCTCGTCGCGATGGGTCAAGTAGCCGAAAAGTACGATCTCTACACCAAGATTACCGGTGGACAACGTATCGACATGTTCGGTGCCAAGAAACAGGACCTTCCCGATATCTGGGAAGAGTTGGTCAAGGCTGGTTTCGAGACCGGACACGGATACGGAAAGTCCCTCCGTACTGTCAAATCCTGCGTGGGAACCACCTGGTGCCGTTACGGTATCGCAGATTCCGTTGGAATGGCCGTGCGTCTCGAGGAACGCTACAAATCCATCCGTGCACCGCACAAAATCAAGGGTGGTGTCTCTGGCTGTGTTCGTGAATGCGCTGAAGCTCAAAACAAGGATTTCGGACTCATTGCCACGGAGAAGGGATTCAACCTTTATGTTGCGGGTAATGGTGGAGCGAAGCCTAAGCATTCGGAGTTGTTGAAGGCTGATGTGCCACCCGATGAGATCGTGCAGTTGTTGGATAGGTATTTGATGTTCTACATGAGGACTGCGGACAGGTTGCAGCGTACGGCTCGTTGGCTTGAGGGGTTGCCGGGTGGGATCAAATACCTGCGTGAAGTCATCCTCGACGACAAGCTTGGCATCTGTGAGGACCTCGAGAAGCAAATGGAGGAGCTCGTTGGTACTTTCTTCTGTGAGTGGACGGAGGTTGTCAATGACCCCGAGCGCCGCAAGCACTTCAAGCAGTTTGCGAACACGGATGAGAAAGTTGAGAACATGGAGAAGATCACGGATCGTGGACAGACGCGTCCGACGAATTGGACGAAGGATATGTCTGTTACGTATCCTTTCCGCGAACACAAGTGGTCTAAGCTGGACTGGGAGCCTATCCTCAAGACGGATGAGGTCTTGGCTGTCAGGACTGGTGCTGGTGTCGCTGTTAAGCGTGGTGACACTCAACTCGCTGTCTTCTCTGTCCCCGGAAAGGGATTCTATGCTTCGCAGTCTATGTGTCCTCACAAGCGTGCGTTCGTCTTGCAAGACGGTATCCTCGGTGACACCCCCGAAGGCGACATCTTCGTATCTTGTCCTATGCACAAGCGTAATTACGATATCTCTTGTCATGAGGACAAGGGTGGATCCTGCTCCAATGACTCTTCCATGTCTATTGCTACTTTCGAGATCGAGTCTCGCGATGATGGCATGTTGTGGATGAAGTTGCCTCCTGTGATGGAGATGGACGAGGTTTTGGGTACGAAGAAGTGGATCATGAAGGCAGATGATTCGGCTCCTTACTTTGACAAGGTTGATGAGAAGATTGGACATGACCGCAAGACGGGTTTGAACACCAAGAAGATCATCAGGCCTGACAACCAGAAGAAGAACGGTGATGCTGCCGCGGCCAAGCATCCTCTTGATTGGTGAGCACGGGAAGAGGACGGCGGTGAGGAGGGGTGTATGTTAGGTTCCGGAGTATACCTTATCCATTCTCTTAGCATATTATTACACGGCGTACGGTATTAGGGGTATTGAATTGACATATTTTCTTACGTTCTTCTGAGGTGTCGCCGCGGTCTCGGCAACGGCGGAACTTCTCTGCAGGTTGGCGCCAAGATGCATGCAGCCCCGTGCCAAGAACTCACCGCCAAGCGATCAAAGAAATCCTGATATAAGGTATCGGATCCCCGTAACAACAGCATACAACAGCATACAACCATGAGGTTCTCCACCATATTCGCCGCATTGGCGGCTACAGCATCTCTGGTTGTTGCAGTACCAAACCCGCATCCTCTGAAAGAAGTGCACAAGACCTTGGTGGAGTTGGACGACCGTTTCACCTCTGCCGGGCAGGAAAACATGATCGTCACCGTCACGAGAAAAGACGATATCGAGTCCGACGGCGGTAGCGTTGTCGAAGAAAAGATTACACAACTCGTTTTCGGATTTCATGTTGATCCGACGATGGATAACGTTATCTTCTTGAACGGGGAGCCGATTTCTTTGCACAGGCCTTCGGAGACGCAGAGGATCGCGGCTGTGGTGGCGTATGTCCCTCCAGGACACGAGATGGACGAAGTCAGCAAAATGGATCGTGACGCACTCTTGGTATTCCCCCAGATCCACGTCCTTGCCGACGTCGCAATCGCCATCAAATACCTCCCCCGCGGCGCCCGCGACGTCAACATCGGCGTCCAAGTCATCGAAACAGACGGTAAAGTCGTCATGTCCCAAGATAACTTCGGGGTCTCGATCAACATTCCTGGACACAAGAAAGTGGAGAAAAAGAAGTGCGATAAGCATGATTACTTTTGTAAGATTGCGGGGATGTGGGAGGGCGTGAAGGGGTATGTTGAGGATGGGTATGAGCGGATGAAGGAGGTGCATAAGGTTAGGCCTGGACATAAGGGTGAAAAGGGTCCTTGTCCGAAGAAGTTTAAGGGTGGGAAGAAGGAGATGGGTGTCGTTGCCGCTGTTGGTGCTGGTGCTGGGCCTGTCGAGGGCGACTTCCCTCCTCCCCCTCCGCACCACGACCACAAGGACGACCACCGCCGTCCTGGCCCGGGCCACCACGATCGTCCGAAGAAACATCACAAAGAGCATCACCACCGCCCTCACCTCCCCCACAAAGGCGTCTGCCGCGCCATTACTTTCTTCGTTATCGGCGTGTTGTCTTTGTCGGCTTCGATTATGGGATTGGTTGTCGCTGCGAATATCGTTGCTATGATTGTGAGGAGGGTTACGGGATCTGCCAGGAGGGAGGCGGATTATGAGCGTGTTGACGGAGATGAGAAGGGGGAGCAGTTGCCTGTGTATAAGGAGGTTGATGTGGAGAGTGATGAGGAGGGTGTACCGGCGTATGAGGAGAAGACGGGGTTGTTGGCTCATGAGGAGCGTGTGTAAGCTAGGGTTCGGATTGGATTTTTGTTTTCTGTGATTGGGTATTTGGGTTATTCGGATTGGTGTTGTTTTTTTACGTTACGTTCTACTTTGCTTGTGATGATGGGTTCATCGTTAATGTTACCATTTGGATCCCGTTTACAAGTACATTTTCCTGGAATGCGTACTCTCGTTAGAGCTGCTTCACCCGGTGTAGCTTTCTGAACAGAAACAGGAACTTGCCATGATGCGGTTAACCTTGGGTCCAGGTTCTCTCAGCCGACGCCCGTCGATGAGTGCGAGGGTATCGGCCAGGATATCGATCAACATGTTCGTGGGTGGTGAGGCGTGGCGATAGGTGGACGTGGGTGGTGAGGATGGTGATCAAGGGTAACGGAGGCTGGTGGACCGAGGGTGGTGGTCATGATGCTTAGGGATGGACTGTAAAACCCATGACAGGCGGCAACATGGCGTGTGGATGACGGAGAGGGACCACCTCGAACGGTCATTAGGCAGTGCGGCATCCCCGGTACTCAAACAAGCAGGTTTTCAGTCGACAAGTGTAACTCGACTTGAGCGTTCCGATAATGTCAACACTCACTCACTTTAGCTGGAGAGTGCTCGAAGAAGGAGCGAAGCGTGCGAATATGGTTGAGCTGCGCGGATCATCCTGACCTTAAGGACATCTTCTGATCCTAGACAACTTATCGCAAACGCGAAGAAAACCCGGACAAGCTAGAACGGCTCTCTAGGCCCTATGAGCTGGCGCCAGTTCGTCACGCTTGCAACGCCTTTCAAACACGTTGAGAGCGGTTGCTCGGGCACAGCAACGATATCGTCACGAACGTCGAGGCCAATGGAATTCCAAGCGCAACGGTACGGAGATGTTAATCTCACGACGGCGTAGAGAATCATGGCGATGTACTGCGAGTTGCAAGTGATGCGCATGGATTCGGGCATCTGATGCCAGAGAAATGAAGCAGAAAAGGAGAGTAAACCCCATAAAACACAACAAAAAGGTGTGGAGAAGCTGGGAGTCGAACCCAGTACCTCTCGCATGCTAAGCGAGCGCTCTACCAGATGAGCTACATCCCCGAATGGATGGATGGGGATGAGTTCGCAAAAATACATAAAAACAAAATACGTCTCTATGCGAATCGTGTTCTTAGGCTGGCCCCATCCTTCCATCCTCGCCATTCGTAAAGGAGGCTTGTCGGTCGCTGGTTTCAGCACTTTTCGCAAATTTGCATGGCGTACACTAGCCCCGGCGCGCTCCCGTGAACCGTGGGAAAGCACCCGGTACAGGATTTTATGATAATCTCAGACGACAGTCACAGCCTCTTCCGTTGCCCTATACGTATGTTGCAACGTAGGGCGATCTTTCCTGTGCGCACTTGTCGGGCTCTCTCTTGTACATATCCGTACTTGGTCAAAATCGAGTATACGCCAATTTGAGAAGGCTTTCTTTCGCTTGCGGCGCTACCCGGGAGGTGAACGTGTTCAAGCAAACGGCCACAGCCGTATTGGTATGTAATAAGTTTCGTGGTGGCCACTGCTAGACTCGCAAATATGATGGATGTCGATATTCTCCAAAGCCTAGTAGAACAGGCTCGCGGTGGTTCTGTGGGTCACCGAGTGAGTCTGTACAGTTGTGATGCGCTTTTGCATCGTTCTTCGATTCTTGTCATTTGATTACGACTCATGGAACTATTGTTCACCACATCCTGACGACTTGACCAGAAGCAATATTAAGCACGAGAAAAAGATACAGCACCCGAGTATTCCCAGCTGGTCTCCCACGCTAGTACTGACTGGGCCCTATGATGCTTAACTTAGGAGATCGGACGGGATCCTGTGCTTTCATCATGGTATGGCCGTATCTGGCAGAGAAACAATTAGGACTTTAACATCCATTATTTCCAATTACTTTGGACTTCTCCCTAGATGAGGTCGGAGGATGTCAAACATCTCAAGCGCAAGAAACACGTCTTTCCTCGAACGAAGCCCCATCCTGTATCGTTCTCTCAACTTATCCGACTGGTACAGTATAATGGCAATCCTGCGTGGTTTTCAGGACGACATGGCGTTATAAGAACCATGAAGGCGAACGAAAAGCACACGGTCTAAGCCTAATATTGGAACGAAACAACTAGTAGTTCAATCGTATCCTCTCTTTCTCTTATTATTCACTGATCAGCTGATACTAAGAAGTATACCCTATATGTAAGAAAATCGCGCCATGTCCAGTGTCCTTACTAATGCCAGAATTACCAATACCCTACCCTTCCCACATCTTCATCGTATATATCTTGTGTATACTATCATTCTCTACTCTTCTCTGCTCTCAACAGTTCTCATCTTACTTGGAGGGGGAGGCGGTAACGGCCCAACCGGCGGCGGCGTCGGCGCACCCAATATACTCCCTCTTCTGTCAAGCTGCACACCAGGCGGCAACGGCGTCATTCCATTGTTGTTCACAAACCACGAACTTGGACGGCGACCGGAACCGGTACCGGATGAGTCGCTCGTCACGGAAACCCAGGAAACTGGTCTCTCGCGTCGTCCTTCGTTGGAATGTTGGCGTGGGAGGGGAACGCGGCTCGTCGATGCCGAAGACGGCGCGCGGCTTGCGTTCTTTGATTTACGCTTATTTGAGCCAGCGACGCTGGGGTTCAGGCTCAAAGGCACTGCAGGGAGTGCTGGCAGTGTCGTCGCCGTTGGCATAGGCTTCTGCTCGGGCAGGGCCTGCATGCTTGTCTTGTGCCTAAGACCGCGGTGCGTAGGCGGAGTGCTCGTGTTGCCGTCGCCCTTTGTTGTGTAGTTCCCAAATGTTCCGGTGTTCGCGCTCTTGACCGAGCTCGCACTGGAGACGGCAGTTCCAGTCGAGATGACACTCAATCTCCTCGTATCAGGAGTGCTAAGTCTTCTAACTTCAGCCGCTGCGAAGAACCCGTGCGTAGGCAGGGGCAAAGGGGCAGCAAGAACCGAGTCCACCGCCCCCATAGCGTTCAACTGAAAGTCGAAGCCCGAGTTTGGGCCGAAGGTGGTATCAGTCGGGCTCGCCATCGCGGACCATGCACCAGCCGGTTGCTCATCTGGGTGCACAGAGAACGGGAGCTGGCTGCTCGTGATGGTGTCCACCCCGTCGACTTCAGGCTTGCTGATCTGGAAGGCATCCAGCGCGATACGGACGTTGTGCATGCCATCACCATCACCACCCGCCGTCCGAGTCTTCTTCGATGCCTTTGATGGAGCCTGCAGTGCCGTAACCTCCTCCTCTGTGCCCGGCGTGCTCACAGTAATCCCACTATCCTTGTGCTGAGTAGCTCCGCCTTCGAGCGCAGCGAGTGTTGCGCTGCGAACACTGTCCTTGTCGCCCTCCTTTGCGACCCGGATCTGCTCCCTGACTGCGTTCATCCACTTCATCAAATCATCTGTATTCTCCATAACCAAGTACCAAGGCTCCGCACCTCCTCCTGGTGCGACCTTTAGTGTCCATTTCGATCCTTGAATGGCGTCTGAGACGTGGCAGATGGTAGACTCCGTAATGCCCAACACCTGGTCCGGGGTACGGTTCTCTTCATCCTCCTCTTCGAGCGCTGGTTGGTATCTCAACAGCGTTCCCGGAGTCAAGATATATAATCTCCTGCCCCATCCAGAAGGCTTCCTCTGGGCACCGATAGAGAGGAAGCTCTTTGTTGACTGGCCTGCAAGGAGTGTTGGCAGTTCGGTGTAGAGAATCGCACGTTCTTTGGCGACCATTATTGGCATCTTTCTGTTCCATGCTGTTGGAATCGGGCTGGACATGCGCGAGTTGGTTGAAAGGAGGGGCGAGTGCGCCGGTAGTGAAAGTGATCTTGACGGCGATGGTGCGAAGGTGCGCTGAGTTGCTGCTTCTCCCATGGCCGATTTCCTGCCTCGTGACGCCAGGCTCTCCGCGTCCGAGTTAATCGTGGCCAAGTTGCCTAGCGAAGGTCGTTCTGGGTAGAATGTCGCCTCGGTCGGACTGGCTAGCTGCACTGCGACATTCGGACCGAGACCGAAGACAGAGTTCTGTCGCATACTTGCTCTGCTGTTGTGTTGTTCGTCCATGCCGACCGCCTTGCTGCCTCGTCTGCTGCTACCGATCTTTGACATAAAGTTGAGTAGCGACTTGCGGTGCGAAGCGACTGATCCTCGCTTATTCGAACTCGTCTTCGAACCGCCAAAGGAGAATCTCGATGATGGTCGCCGACCAGCTTGTGATCCATCATTCGAAGAGTTCGAAGATGTAGAGTATCTGTTGTGGTTGTTGTCGTTCGAGGTTATCGAAAGCATCGACAGACGGTTGTTCCGTGGTGCGTCGGCGTCCATGACCGCAGATCGCTTGCTTATACCGCAGCTGGGTCAGACCGATATTTGTTGAGCTGAGCTGATCAAGCAGCTGAAGAGCCGTAGAAAGCTCCAGCGAAGATGGTGAGAAAGTCTGTCAGCGAGTGGCAAGGGTTGTTTGTGGTTGTCGTGCGAGACTCGAGAAGGTACTTGACGCGTGGGTTGAGCTTATTCGACGAGGAGAGTAGAGATCGAAGGAGATGGCGCACGTGTACTGTTCTGCAAGGGTACGCTTCCAGCTGTTGGTTGATCCAGCTGTTCACGCTTTTGAGGTTGCTTGCTGTGTATGGCACGTCCTAGCCGTTACACTGTGCCTTTTCCGGGGAAAACGCGCACAGACTTCGTAAGCTTGCCGTATGTACTCTGGAAGTAAGCGCCCGACGAGCTGCGAGAGGGGTCCGAGCGTAGAAGTTGCAGAGTTGGAAGGCCGGTGATGCTGGCGGCCCGGCGATGGATATATATTACAGCTGGAAGATGGACGAGGAAGTATGGAGCAAGTGGCTTTAATGTCTGTGAATTACCAGGCTTCGAGCTTGTGCGAGCGCAGCGGCGTACTTGCCTTGGGCTTTGTCGCTGTGAATCCGATCGCCGGAAACTGCGCGCACGAAACAGGCCGAGACTCCTGCAAGCTTAAGACGACCGTTGCCCTCCACCGCCGCACTGGAAAAGGAAGTCGCACCGCAGAGATACGAACAGGGGATTAAGCTTCGAGGCCGAGTAACCGACCGCGTCAATCGAACACCGTGGAGCTTCCGGATCGGCCGTTTACCGGTCAGATCCCATGCCAAGAATCTCTCATCGCGCTCCGTCGGCCTTTGCAGCAGTCGCTGCGCGCGCATCGAGACGTTGGGCAGGGCTGGCCACCCGCACAAAGGATGCCCACGCGGAGCACGGCTCCGATAATTTACCATATGAAAGAATGAAAGCTAGAAACAAAGCTTTGGGATCCAATGAAGCATCTACAAAGGTCGAGACCGGGTAGCGGTCCACCGGGGACAGTCATGAGCACTCAATCGTCGATGCGCTTTCGATACGACGGCTAGAAACATGGAGATGAATGGAACGTACGGCACACGTGTGGACGACCGAGATGGACCCTTGACAGGTAAGAAATGCAATTTGGTAAGACCTTTGACAGCACCCCAGTTTCTCCGCTGCTTCCTTTGCCGATGGAGGCTCACGGATAAACTACTCTTCAACCTCCTCAAACCTCGGCTGCATGTTCTTCTTGGCAGCCGTGTTCACTGGAGCAGCATTTGCCGACATGGACTTTGACTCTGTGACTGCAGCCTTCTGCTCACCAGGAGTAACAGCGGCCTTCTTCTTTCCCATGACCTTCTTTGGCTATATTGCAGAGTTAGTACAACCCAACCAACGTAGGACTCTGTAGACATACCTTCTCCCATCCCCAAACCGGCACAAACGACTCAAAAAACCCAACATCTTCAAACAAATTCGGAAACAACCACAACCCAGGACTCGCAACAACCATCGTAACAACAAACAACACCAACCTCACAATCGCCAACACGATAAACAACCCAATCACGCCCAACATCGCCATAGACAGATACCACACGCCCAACCTCATCGTGGGTGGCCATAGTGGGAACATGACACCGGCGAGGATGACGAGGACGAGGAGGACTGAGCCGAGGATCGCCATGGTTTGTGGGCCTTCGCGGATCCAGGCGTAATGGTGGTCCTCGGAGATTTCTTGTTCGCGGATGATGGAGAGGGTTCTTGAGTCACCCTTCTTCCGCTTCTTTTTCTTCTCTGCGGCGCCGTGGCCGTGGCCCGCGTGCGGGTCCGCGAATTTGTCGACACGGAGTGCGATCAGGTGGAGAGGCAGCAATCTCAGTGCCTCGGCAGCTTGATCACGGTTGTTGATTTCGGGGAGGTTCGAACCCTTCTTCTTTTGTGCTTTTTGGTATGCGGGGGATTGGAGGAGTGCGAAAGCGTGTTTTCCTGCAAATCATCAGTCTTCCATAACACAAGGAAGAAGCTTAATGAAGAAATACCCTTGAAATACTCATGTCTCTTCCCATTGAGGATACCAGTACGATTCTTCAATTCCTTCTTGTGTCGCAAAAAGTCGTGGACGGCCAACGCTTCTGGCGTCGGCGGCTGAGGAGCCTGTGCTTGCGGAGGAGGACCGGACATGGTGCTCGATGTTCAAGGCGATGATGATCGATCCGTTCGTAACTCGTCGAGGACGATGGTCAGTTGCTCTTCGAGCTCGATTGATCCCGGTGAGCGACGTGGCTGCTACCGCAACCCTTGCTGCGCGTCATGTTTCACCGCCAGGCGTCCTGCATCGAAATTGCTATATTCGGACAGTAGATGGGCAGCGATCTTGAAATATCGCGGGAGCTCTCAAATGCTTCAAGCTTCCAATTGTATTATCATATCATCATCCTCTCCTCTCTCCTCTCGCATCCTTCACTGCTTAATCTTCTCCGTCAACTCCGGCACAGTAGTAAACAAATCCCCAACCAACCCAATATCAGCAACCTGGAAAATAGGCGCATCCGCATCCTTGTTGATCGCAACAATCGTCTTACTATCCTTCATACCCGCCAGATGTTGAATCGCTCCTGAGATTCCGACAGCGACATACAACTCCGGCGCGACGATTTTTCCAGTCTGTCCAACCTGCAACGCGTTGTCTGCATACCCAGCATCGACAGCAGCACGGGACGCACCGATAGCGGCACCGAGGGCATCAGCGAGAGGGGTGATGACTTTGTCAAAGTTCTCTTTGTCTTTTAGACCGCGACCGCCGGAGACGACGCGTGCTGCGGAACCGAGGTCGGGACGGGCGGAGGTGGAGATTTGTTCGGAAACCCAGGCGGTTTGGGAGGTTGTTTTGGGGTCTTTGCCGGATTCGATGGGGGCTGCGTTGGATTCTGCTGGTGGGCCAGCGGGGTCGAAGGCGGAGGGACGGACGGTGATGACCTTGAAAGAGTCGAGAGACTTGATGGTAGCAATCGCGTTTCCTGTGAAGCTCTGCGTTAGCCCGTGTACGAAAACAGCGATCAGAGTATCACAAACCTGCGTAGATTGGTCTGCGGAAAGTGTCCTCGCTCTCAACGCCCACAATATCAGACACCTGCCCAACATCCAACAACGCCGCCACTCGTGGCATAGTGTTCTTCCCAAACGCAGTATGCGCAGCAATAACATGTGTAAAGCCACCCTCCTTGACATTCTCCACCACCAGCGGCGCAAAGTTCTCTGGCAATCCCTTATCGTATTCTTCATTCTCCACCGTCAAAACCTTCTCGACACCCTTGAACTTGGCAGCCTCGGCACCCATCTTGGCGGCGTCGGAACCGGCGATGAATGCGGTCACACCAGAGCCGAGCTGGGTTGCGGCGGTGAGTGCTGAGAGGGAGTTTGCGTTCCATTTTCCTTGACGGTGTTCGAGGATTGCGAGGGTGCTGAGGAGGCGGGAGGAGGCAGTGAGGCGGAAGCAGTGAATGGAGGCACGGAGGCCGGCTGAGCGAAGGGCCAACATTGCTGGCTGGAGCCTTTTGGGTAGATGACGTTGGGATGGAGGGGGAGTGTGGAGGTAGTTGCCTCCTACCTGGATATTCCGAGGCTCGATGCACGTGCCTGGATGATGAAGCGGGGTGACTGAAGATGTGAATGATCACCTCACGTGAGTGTTGATGAAGTGAGTGAGATCCCCTTCTAGCAAGCATTACCGACCCGTTTTCTCTTTCTCTTTCTCGTTGTCATATGCATTGGAAGGTCATGGTGCACGGACCCCAGCTGCTCGTTATCGATACCGGGCCCGTCAGATATAACCAGCATGGGAAACGCGTTCTCGCCATGCCTTTCAATCGAGATATTATCGGCCGATACAATCGAGATACGAGTCGTGCGTGGTGACTATTTATCGCAGACGTTAACCCACGAGCCTCGCCCGGAACACCCTTTTCCCATGGGGGTATATCCAGTTGAATGAACTTCAAAGTCAGCAGACGCAACTTAGCCCACTCAACCGAAACCCTGTTCTATCCATAGAAGTTCGATTGGATGGTGTACCATCGATCATTCCTCATGTTCCAACGTCGGGAGAGTGACAAACGACTGGAGCGTCCCTTTAACTACACCTCCTGACTCGGACGGATCACTTCTTCCGGTCTCGAATACCGATAGTGAAAGGGGTCAACTCTATCGTCGGTGGCTTCCTCCTTTCTATAAAGCTTGTCGTGCTTCCTCTTCCTCCATCTTCCTCAACCTTTTGGTCTGTGGACTCTTACGTCTCGTCACCGTCTCCGCCATTGGTTCTGCGCTCTCTCCACCACCATCTCTCGAACTATTTTCTGTTTTGTACATACACCTATCGACTCCTTGACGTCCTTAACACCCCTTCTTCTTGTTCAACGTCTTCACGATGAATATCTTTGACGAACTCCCGGTCACTCCGGGTATATTTACTCAACAAACCTTCTTTCCCTCTCCTCCGCACAAGACACGCGAGCCATTCAACCGTACGCCCCTCTCTCAACCTTCTACCCCTGAGACGCCCAGCAAACCTTCTTTGGCCGATACGACTTGCCTGCCACGAAGGAGAGCAACACCGGATCCGGTCTCGGCGACTTTCAGGTCTGGAATGAGGAGGGTGAGAATATCGAACGTTCTTCGTCTCCGAACACGCCTGGCGTTGAGTGGACTCGTATCGGGTATACTTCTCCTTCTGGTCGTACCCACGGTCTCGACGAACAACTCCTCTCGACATCCCCTATCTCCCCCTCCAGCCCAAGCTCAAACTCGACTCGTCGTCTCCAGCGTCCAGCCAATATCGCGAGTATCTACACCGATGACGTTGACCGCCGTCATCAAACCACCTCCCCCCGTGCCGCGATGGCTCGTCATTACTTGGCCACCACGCTCGAGCAGGCGTCGATCTCTGACCATGGTCTTTTGCACACTGCGCATAACTCGACGGATTTGTTTGCGTATCGTACTGTGGAGGCTGGGGGCTCTAATGCGGTCAGTATGAGTCCTAGTTTGAGCTCGAATGGGTATGAAGGTGGGTTGGGAGGGAAGTGGGGGGCTACGCCGAGTAGGTATTTGCAAGTTGGGAATTTGCCGAAGACGGCGGAGTTGTGGGCGTTGAAAGAGATGTTTGAGGTGAGACCGGGAAGAATGGAATGAGTTCAGCTACTAATTCGGTCTTACAGTCGCTTGGTTCACTTCAGGGTATCGTCGTGAAAGACTTGCGTGTTGATGGTACTATCATCGCTGCCTTCCACGACTTGAGGGACGCTATCAGTACCTTGAAGAGGCTCCGTCACCAACGCTACTTCAACGATCGTCGTCTCGACGCGAGGTTCTGCTCCAGGGCCGCTGTTGTCGCTCTCACCCACCAAGACTCAGAAATGCCTCTCATCTCCGAGAACGAAGGTGAAATCACCATCTCGGCCTTCCATCACGACGACAAGGAGATCCCTGTGAAGTTGTTGCAGGACATCTTGTCCAACTATGGTGATCTACGATCGTTCAGGTCTGCTGGAGCGGGCCGTGGGCAAGTTTTTATTTGTGAGTATTTTGATTGTAGGGATGCAGAGGAAGCATTGAAGGCGTTGCACGATCGCGTCGTTGAGGTATGTTTGAGTTCATCTGGTTGATACAGGACTAATTCTGTCATACAGGGCTTCTTCCTCAGTGTTGTTTACCATGAAGGCGACGATGTCAGCAGTTGGAGAGCCGTTTCGAATGTCTTACGCCGCACGCAGGACGAAGGCAAGATATTCGAGCCCCAGCCTCGTCGTGGGAGTCATCCCCACCTCAGCGGTTTCGAGAGTTGGTGTGAGCAGCGTCAACCTCGTTCACCGCTCTCTCCTCTCCATCCTTCTGCTGATTACCTTGAGGTCCGCCGCGGTTCGACTGGTACTCTTCCGTCTCAGCCTCGCAGACTCAACCGCGTTCGCAGCAAGCTTATGATGGAGGTGGAGCCTTTGTCGCCTCGCAGTATCGGGCCTGAGCGTCGTGTTCCTCTTTCGCCCTATGCTTCATCGTTCGAACCATCCAGTCCCGCGCTCATTCCCGGACGCTGGCGTCGTGAGCGTGAGCGTGAGCGTAGCATCGGTTCTGGTATCGGTACGCCGTTGAGCGAGCGTTTTGAGGCCACAGACTTCTTCGTTCATGGGTCTCCGCAGAGCCGTCATTATCTGGATGATGAGGGTATCTCACCGACAACCACACGTTTCCGCGGCTCTCTTCGTGCTGCGGATATGGCTCGCTCTGTTACTTATGACGGCGCCGCGATTGGGTACGGTCAGAGCTATGACGATGTCCCAATGCCGAGTCCACTTATGTCGCCTGGCATTGATTCAGGCTTTGGTCAACCGTTTCATGAGAAGAACAAGGTCAATCTCGACAGGATTGCGAACGGAGCGGATATGCGCACGACGATTATGATCAAGAACGTTCCGAACAAGGTAATGGCCAGTTGAGGAGATCAAGATTCATCACTGACGCACTTACAGTATACCTCCACTATGTTGCAAGAGTATATCAACGACTCTTTCTCCTTCAAAGGCGCGTACGACTTCTTGTACCTTCGTATGGACTTTCAGAACAGATGCAACGTTGGCTATGCGTTCGTCAACTTCACCGACCCCATGCACATCCTTCACTTTGCGGAACATCGCCTGGGAACCAAGTGGAACCGCTTTCACTCCGAGAAGCGCTGCGAGATCACTTACGCAAACATCCAAGGGAAGGACTGTCTCGTCGAGAAGTTCAGGAACTCGTCTGTCATGGATCACATCGAAGAATACCGTCCCAAGCTCTTCCACGTCTCGGGTCATTTGGCAGGCCAGGAACAGGAATTCCCAATGTCGAACAACATGAAGAGGAAGATGAGGTCTGTTGCGAGTGCAGCGCAGGTTGGGCTCTATCCCCCGGCGTCTGGCAAGGAGACCTGGAGAAACCGTGATGTTGACTACTGAGGAAATATTAATATAGGAAGTGAGGTGTTGGGCTATAATATGGGTGGGAGTATATTTTGCATCTTGGAGCGAGTTTTGATGTTTTGCTAGATACCATGAATCCCTGAGAACGGCCCGGGATCATGACGATACCCTTCATCTGTCTCTCGTTTAATATTGAAGGTTTCTTTTCTTGCAGAAGCTACCTTCGTGGTTACGGTCTTGTCTTGAGCTGAACTGTCTGATTTGCGTCGCGAAATTCGTACCTCCGAATCCGTCGCAGCCGTGTGAAACAGACTCTTGTCTTGACTCGGCCAAATAAGATCCGAAACACATCTCACGATAAAAACATACGTTCATTAAAAATAGTAATACGAAAAATGGAAGCATAACAGATAAAACCAGAGCCAAACCAACGAAGTAGAATCTTAGTCCATGTGTTATCCGATGACCTCCGTGTCTTAGCCATCCGGTCCGCCTCACCGCCGAAGTATGAATCAATAGCAAAACCAAAACAAGTATACACTCCTGTGTATCGTCTTACACCTCAGCATACACATACATTAACGCCAGTCTCTCATCCCTCCTGCTTTGCCGGACCATCATCCCTTACGTTACTCGTACCATCATTCTCCGAGGCACTCGTCGGCGGAGGCATTCCTGACATTCCCAAACCTTGCCCATGCGGATTCGCAGTCGCCGGACTCTGTGAAAAAAACTCAGAGAAGTCAAAGCTACCACGCGCAGCACCAGGGGCGCCAATAGGCGCAGGGAATGGCAGCCTGTAAGTGTTTGGCGACGGGAGCGTGGACATATTTCCTCCAGGAACGGGCAACTGGTTACCTTGTCCACTCGGCTGTGGATGGGGAAGGGTAGAAGCAGAAGGCTGTACCGCCGGCGGAGCGTTATTGCTAGGCGGAGGCATCTCCAGTTGAAGCTTCGGTGGCGGCTGCCTCGCCTGCTGAGGCGAGTAATGAGCCTGCGACTGCGGACGCGAAGTACTGCTAGACTTATGCCCACTGTGTACGCTGTGTGCGCTGTCATTGTCACCAGCCTGGCTAGATTGCGGAGCAGAACCGTGCTGCTGCTGCATGTTCGGTGATGGACCTGGTTGATACTGGGGTTGTCCATCGAAAGGCTGCTGCTGTGGCGGGGCAGGAGGTCCGTGCTGAGAGTTGTTGTAGGCAGCAGGAGGGGTGGCCTGTTGGGGCGCCGGTGTAACCCCTTCCTGCCCCTCGTAGCTCGCCGATTGGATAGTCTGTTCATCAGCATCAGCATCAGCATGATCACATTTTGATAACGGGAATAAATGACTTACATATTTCCCAATAATCTTCTTCAAAGCACCACCGAGTATTCTCCAAGGGAAGACCTTGACATCCTTCTCAATGTTTCTCGGCTTCGGGTTAGGAAAGCCCATGATAAGCTTGAAGAACTCCTCGCTCTCCGGCTTGGTCTTGGAGACAGTCAAGGGCCTGAATCCTTCCAGGTTACGTCTAATACGGTTCTTCTCCTCCACCGTGAAACGCACTCCAACTAAAGCCTCAAGGAGGTAGATACAGTCAACACTGGTCACGAAGCAATCCTGCTTCTCCTCCCACCAGATACAGCTCACACAGATACTGTTCGGTACACGGTTCGCTGGAAGAACAGGCCTGAACGTACAGTTAATCGTGTTGCCCTTCTGCTGACGCCAAAACTGGACCAGTCGTCTACGGGTAGCCCATTCCTCCGGTAACCAGTTGGATCCCATATCATCAAGTTCACCGATGATCTTGAGCGTAGCCTTGTTGCCTTGGTAAACCCATCCGGGCGCATTGGGGTCAGTAGGGTTGTTGCTGTTCGCCCCAGGCGCGGGAGGCGGGGGCAAAGCACTCGCGGTGCTCGCCGACAAAGGCATCTGGCCTTTCGATGAAAGGGTTGAGGTACGGAACAGAACGGGCGCAGGCTCGTCCTCACCGCCTCCTTGACCTCCAAAGGGATCCATACCAGGGTTCAATCCATTCGAGAACTGAGGCATAGGAGGGGGTGGGGGACGTTGAAGGGGGTGCATAGGCGCCTGAGAATACGCTGCCTGCGGGTAGTAATTCATGCCGTTAGGCGGAACCGGCGACGAGCTGCTCCACGCAGCACCGGAATTTGAAGGAGGTGCAGCGAGCTCATTTCCGGCAAATGGCGGAGGTCCAGGGGCAGGAGCAGAAGCAGGAGGCGGTGGTCCACTCTGGTAGGGATTGGGGTTCCGTGGCGCGGTATCCTGCCCATAGGCACCGCCGTATTGCCCCTGCGGCTGATCAAATGATCCATACGTGTACGAAGCAGGGTTACCACCGGGATTGCCGCTGACAGGCCTGGCGTCCGGGTAAGGAGCAGGTGGTTGGTGGTATCCTGGAGGGCCTTGCATGTTGTATGCGGGCGTACTTATCGGCCGCTTGTGAGGACTGTGATGACTGTCGTGATCATCTGGTGAGGACCGCTTCCTCACATGGCTATTCGAGGGCTGCGGGACGTATCCGCCCTGGGACATGGGAGGAGGAGGTGCATTCATTCCTTGATTGTGGCTGGGGTTCGGACCAGGAGAATGATTCTGGCCGGCGTGCGACCAGTACATCCATTCTCCCACGTGCGTCTCTCCCATCAATCCTCCGTCGCTGTATGCTTCGAGCTTGACAGGTACACGGCTTGCCGACCATCCTGTTTGGTCCTGGTGTGGGACCGTGCAGATCAGGGTGTTACCCTTCGGACCGCGACTTTCGAACGTAGTTTCGCATCTGTGATTTCCGAATACGATGTTGAAGACGGAGTTTGAGGAGAATGCCGATAGGAAGACCTGGCAGTGCGATCCGGGAGGACCATAGTGGGGACTGAAGCCGAGCACTATGGGTAACGCGTCAAGCTCTGGCGCAGGTTGCGACGCGGGCATTGGCTGGTGCTGCTGCTGCGGAGGTGCGTGGGAGTAAGACGGAGGAGGGTAGGGATTCTGACCGTATCCCAATTGCGGCGGGGGTGGTTGCTGGTAGTACCCAGACTGAGGTGGATGTTGAGGAGAGGGTGGATAGACTGTGCCGTGAATGTTAGTGATCAGTCGGATAAGGTGTCCTTGAGCGTAAACGAACCTGATGAAGGCATAGCGACGGTGTTCGACTGATATATATGCGTTGTCGCAACAACCGTAGAGCCAGTTGAAGGCCCGATTTGAAGGCTCGAGAGGTTGCGAAAGACTTTCTATGACAGCTACGCGCAATGTCAGCGGCTGTATGCGATGTAACATCGAGCACATCAGCACGTCGAGTCGCGCTTGAGCCTCGATCGATTTCCTCGCTGATTACCGCCACGAGAAGCAGCGCAAAAAGACGCGCCGAGCAAGCATACACACCTCTTCCTCTTCGCAAACAGATCACAGCAAGGTTGTCGTTAGGTCGGACAGGGAGCAGTCGCAACGGCGTATGTCTCTCGTGTCAGAGCGGCTGTACAGGCAAGGGCGGCGTGTGTCAGGTAAATGGGTCACACAAGACTAAGCAGTCGGTCGTGCGCACGTTTTCCCCCTCGATCGGTAATCGGCGCTGGTCGATGTCGACTGTTCTATGCGAGGGAAGACACTACGAGGGGCCGCATAAGGATTAGCAAATGCTCTTGTCAGGCCATGACCAGTTCGCCACCGGGGATCGAGATACCTGATGGGATAACTCGGGACTTGCGACGTGCGCTCTCCCGTCCGTCGTGGCTACTGGCTTCGAGCGGGGGGGTGGGGGTTGCGTTGGAACCGTTGACACTGCGACGGGGCGACCGATCTGCTCGCTGCAGGGCAAGGTTAAGCTGGCGATGTCTTTGGACGGGTAGCGACGCGGACGAAGGGCTGGACTGAACTGTCTGGACTCTGTCTCGTTTGGCGGTGAAGAAGGTTGGTGACACTAGATCCGTCGTAGACTGCGCAGTCTGCGGCCGTTGGGTTTGCGCTAACACCAGAAGCCCGTACGCGTATGTACCTATGGAGCTGCCTCGAAACCTTGGCCTCAGCTGGGTCAACGGAGATTTCGAAACCCTGAAAAGGTGGTTGGTTGCTCGAGAAGAAATTTGAGACAGGATGTGCCGACCTATTTATCGTAGGTTTTCGATAAGGTTTGGTGTTTCGCGTGGCGGGTATGTATGCGACGGCGTAAGCGTCTGGTCAGCTGCAATCGTCAGGCGGTAAGATGACACAGAGGAGAGCGGTTACCACGGTACGGGCTGAGGGCCAAGTAGTTCTTGACAAGGCAGACGCCGTCGGTGGATTATGTCGGTGGGATTTCCGGCGGCTGGGCGATGCCGAGGGTGTTGTTGTGTCGCTTTTCTTACGGTCCGTTTCGACGAAGAAGCGAAGAAAATGCCAGGTGCTTGGAAGCAGGACATTCCGCGCTCGGTCCGGAGTCATGTTACGATAATGTCAGCGAGTTATAGATTGCTGTCTTGAATAGCTACTCATCATGACGGATCTTGATGGAAAGGGAAGCCACAGCCGTAATTGCTACAACTCTTTTCAGGATAAATGCGCACGAATACTCGGCTTACAATACTACTACTACCGGTACCCCAATCGGAAGTTAACGCATCCGAGTCACAGCTGCACCTCAGGAATACCAATCACGGCGAGCTGGAGATTGCCCAGGTGTCTCTGTTCGCGGTTACGAGACGTGGTACATGAACGTCAATTGGGTAAGCGACGGCAATGAACATGGGCTGTTGCGATAACGCGTACGAAGCGGGCGCTCTGGATCATCGCACGCGTGTCCTGTGCACGAGATGCGGAGCCCCAAGTCAAATATGAACATAATCAGTTGAGCGGGGTACGACAGCGTATCTGCCAAGCACGAGCACGTTTCGCGGAAAAATACCGTCGCGAGTTTGCATATCGATCGATGTTGGAGGAAGTGTACAATATTCCCCTTGGCATACACGTTGCCTAGATGATCAGCAGCGGGATGTGGCAGCACTTTTTCGCAGGCCCGCTAATTGGTCACTCGCAACCAACCGCAGAGGAAGGTTTCAGAGGGAGAGGAGCTGTTTGAGTCTCTCCTACCCGACCGTCGGTATGTTATCAGTCACGCTGTTGGGGTCAAGGCTGAGCAGCTAGCCGGCCATAGCGCTGCAGCTGCGTCGTCAATGAGCATTATGATGTACAGGGAGTGTTCGTATCGTACACTGAGGATATATTTTAAGCTATCATGGGAGCAAAAAGAATCCAAAAACACCACAAACGACCGTAAACACACTATCTTTTATAATCCCACACTCCACTCGCGCCTCAAACTTAGTTCTCAGCAACGAACTTCTTACCCTTGGCGATGTTCTTCTGCAAGTCAGCCAAGCAGGCATCGATGAGCTTCTGCTCGTACTCGTCGATCTGACCCAACTCGTGGATCTTCTTAACACCCTCAGGGCCAAGCTCAACGTTGGAAGAGAAGAACTCGCATCCCTTATCAGCGAAGAGAGGAGACTGAACGAAGGTAGGCTCGACGACACCCTGCTCACCAGCAGCAGCCCTCAACAAAGCGTCGGTCATCTTGGCACCGGCGTGGGCCATGGAGAGGGTGGCGGAGCCAGCACCGTCCTTGGCCTTGACGACCTCGTCACCACCGAACTGGATACGGTTGACGAGCTTGTCACGGGCCTCACCAGAGATACCGTAGCCGGTCTTGGAAAGGAGGGGAACGATGGTGACACCGGAGTGACCACCGACAACGGTGATCTTCTCCTTGGTAGCGTCGGAACCTTGGATCTGGGAGACGAAGCGGTTGGCACGGACAACGTCGAGGGTGGTGACACCGAAAAGCTTCTTGGGGTCGTAGACACCAGCCTTCTTGAAGACCTCGGCAACGATGGGGACGGTGGAGTTGACGGGGTTGGCAATGATCAAGATCTTAGCCTTGGGGCAGAACTCAGCACAGGCCTTGGCCAAATCGCGGACGATGGAAGCGTTGGTGTTGAAGAGGTCATCACGAGTCATTCCGGGCTTGCGGGGAACACCAGCGGGGATAACGACGATCTCGGCACCGGTAAGGGTCTCCTTGAGGCCGTTGTTCTCGGGGAGGAAGCCGGCAACCTCACCGTTCATGTCGCAGTGGTTGACATCGCTGTAGATCGGAACCCGTTAGCAAACTGCAATTGAGCGGCACAGTGCCATTGAATAGTTGTAACGTACGCAGCAACTCCGGGAGCGCCACGGATATCGTAGAGCGCAAGGTTGGAGACCTTCTCGTTCAAGCGGAGAAGGAGGGAGAGGGGCTGACCGATACCACCGGCGGCACCGAGGACGGCAACCTTGGAGGCGGCGACGGAGGAGGTGGAGAAGGCGCGCTTGCCAGCGGCAGAGACAGAACGGAGAGTGAACATCGTGGATATATGCGTGTGGGTTGGAGGTTTGGAATCGACGTCCGGATTTTTGGGGCCGGGAGATTCCCAGTGATGCGTCCGCTTCTCCGGCGCGTGAAGCCACAGGGGTAGATGGATGCCGACTGGTTGTGAGATATTTGACAAAAATTAGATTCTGAAAAGTAACGAGAGATAAAGAACAAAATATCTGCGTAGTGTGCGTGCTTGTAGTAAAGTTTTATGGCCATGCAAATCGTCCTTCTGCCCTCTACTCGGGCCTTCCACCGGGAGACCTCCCACGCCTTTCCGGAGTGTCAAGATCCACCAACGTGATATTTTCTCCGCCTTCCTCGCCGTCACTGACGAACTCGTCACCGCCACTTACGACGTTGCCTCCCAACCTAGACTTGCGAACTGGTGCAGACTTGCCCCGAGCATATGACCTGTCCTGACCAGAAGTCAACGCAGGCTCAGGCTGCACCAACTGCTCGTCAGTACGGAAAGAGCCCTCGCTTCCAGAGCTTTCAGTACGTCCGTGCTTGAACTCGAACGAGTATGAGTCACTCTCATTCCCGTCCATGATAGACTCGACCCTTCGGGGAAGATTAACCGAGGACTCATCACCACTGGCAATAGAGTCGAACGAGGGGTTAGGGTGGAGCGTCATACGACGTGCACCCGGAGCCGCATGGATCTGGTTGTTGTGGGGAAGCGAGTCCATAGAGTTGTTCCACTCGCTCTCGGCGTAGACGCCCTCACGGCCCTCCTCCAGACCCTCCGTGAACATACCATCAACACGGTCATCAGGCTGAGTAGGAAGAGGAGCAATCGTGTTACGCCTGAAAGTCTCAGGAACAACGTTCAATTCATCACCAGTAGCCTCAGCCTGTGCAATAGCCTCCGCAGGAGTAGTCTGAGGATCGGCCTTCGCAGCATCGGCACGAGGTCCACCCCAAGTACGCTGACCAGCGGTGAAGATACCGTAAACCATGTAAATCCAGTTGAAGGCGGGCGAGATGACGAACTGAAGCGGGTACAGCCACGCCTTAAATCTCCTCAATTTCAATCCAAAGTAGATCATGAGCGCCCAGTTAAGACCCAAGGAGAAGGCGATGAAACCAACGGGAATCTGTCCAATGGTCTGGTTGGTCGTAATGACGGACAAGACCAAGATGAAGAACAAAAGAGCGGTAGTACGAATGGTGTTCTGCATGAGACGCACCAAACACAAAATGGGGTACCTCCTCCACAAACGGATATCCGTAAGCATACAAGCCTCGTTGGTGATATATCCAATGAACCACCTACGCCTCTGCTTCAACAATGACTCGAAGGTCAAGACGGCCTCAGTTTTGCAGAAAGCACCGGAACACATCTGGAGCTGGTAGCGTCTTTTGGCACCAATCATGAACAAGTGGGTCAACCAACGATCCTCACCCAAGTGACACTTTCCAAAATCGAACAAATCGTCACAGTGCTCGGCTTGGTCGGCAAAGTAGTACTTGGCCATCTTGCGGAAAGCGGAGAAACGAAGCATAGTGAGAGCACCGGGAAGACAGGTAACAGCACCACAGGCAGACTCGACGGAACGCTCGAAGAGCTGACCATGAATGTACTCAACATCCTGAAGAACCGTAATGAGAGATTGCTTGTCGGCAGTACACGTAATTACACCAGTCATGGCAAGCATATCCTTCGTAGATCCAGGCTTCAACTCCATATCGTACATGAAGTTCTGGATACAGACCTTGTCGAGGATAATGTCGGAGTCGATGAACAAGATAAACAAGTTGTCGTTGGTCTTGAGGTAGTCGACGTAAATGCGGTCAATAAGCTTGAAACTCTTCTTCTGACAATGCCTCTTTCCTCCGTGAGGGAAGCGGGAGACAGTGATACGCGCCCCACGGTAGGTGACATCGAGCGAAATAGGGTACGTGTCCAAACTCAAGGGAACGCCCAAAGACTCGAGGGTCTTGAGGTAAAGCTCGTTCTCCTCGTCACCATCGAAGGAACAGAAGATGTGCACACAAGACGCGGGGTAGTCACCCTCGACAGCAGAGTCAATAGCGTGCATGAGGATGTGCGGGATCTCGTTGTAGATAGGCATGACAACAACGACCTTGGGCGCAGTGTTCTCATCGAGGACCTCCTTGATACGACGGTGCTTGCCGACATTGGTGGTGACGAGACGGTAAACGCAGAAAAGCCATGGAATGGTGAGAAGACCAGAGAACGCCCAGAAAGCGAACCACTGGCAGAACCAGACGAATCGCTCTGGGATATATTGCTGAATCTGAGGAACAAGAGGAACCGTAACGAGCGTGATCGGCAAGAAGACACCTCTGCAAACACATTAGCAACGCGTCGACGTCAAAAGGGGCGCATACAACCCACCTCAAAGCACAGAAAACGATGATGTTGATGCTGGCCATAATCTTGATACCTCTCGTCTCAGCCTTCTGGTAGACCTTGACGAAACAGTACATGAATGCAGCCAGAAAGAGGAACCACTCCAAAATAGCAGCGAGCAACAATGTACCCATGAAAATCGTATAGACAATCTGAGCAGCACTCCAGTGGGTTGGGATGACCTTGCCACCGGGAAACTGCCCAAAGGGCAGGGAGCCGTCGTATGTCATTGTGGGGTTAACGACAGTGACTGATTACCGGTACCGAAAACCGGGCAATGGCTGAAGTCGAAGGACGGTAGGGATGAGCTGGAGCGATGGGAGCAGCTGCTGCAGTTCACCGAGCAAAACGCGTAAACCTCGTTTAAATATACGGGGGCGGCTCAGGGAGCTGATCAGGGAAAAGGAGTCGCGGGCCGGGGAGGTGTTGACTGTTTGTGCCGATTGCAAAGACAGCAGGACTTGTGATATAATCGCGGTCGAGACACCCTGACGGGTTTGACAGTCTGGATGTGCGATAGAATGGAAGAGGGACCGAGGGTGGTAGTAAATCCGTATTTCGAAGACAGCTACCCTACAGCTATAGTAATACGAGAAGAGGTCGGGCGATGGCAGGAGCCTACGCTGGCCGCGTGCAGATCGATGAAGTAGGTGATGCTGAATGCGGGCAGTCCAACCCCCGCTAGTCTCGGCCTGTGCCGTGCGTACAGTTAACCGTGCGTGCTGTCACACTCCTCGAGGAGGAAGCAGTGAAGGTAACGGAGAGCATTCATTCGAGGAAAGCTCGAAATGTCATCTCTACTTTTCTTGGCTCCTCCTTTCAACTCAACTCATCTCTCGGTTAGACGCGCACACCGGTATTACCGTCCATCCAACCCGCCTTCTCCGTCTGCACACAGCAGTAGCTAGCTTCGGCGCGGACGTTAACCCAGACTGATCGAGACTCACCACCATGAGGAAGGAAAAGTCTAACCCGGTTACCGTCCCATCCAACCCGCCTTCTCTTGTGTAAGCTTCTTCTGCCGTGACCCTAGAACAACTTAACGCCTCCGCCGTCCCGTCCCGTCGTCCTGACAGCCCCCGGGCCATCTGGTGCACGTGCATACGTCCCGGCTTCTGATGGTATTCCATCCCCGAATACAAGTGCTCATCTCAACCACCTGTAAAACAACCCGAATCACGCCAGCGTGAACACCATACCTCCCCAAAAAACCCACTTGTCCTGCCTTGCCCTCCTAACGTTCTGATACGTATCGATCGCGGTGACGTCGTTTGCAGCAACTGCACCCTGAACTTCACGCTCGTCCGCGCGCTCACCGCAGAAGACCGTGAGGAGTCAGCAACGTAAAAGCTTACAGTCTTATTATACTCTTCCAATCCTCGAGAACGATAGGCTATAACTACCTAGGTATCTGACCCGTCTTGCCTAAAACAAAGCTTCCTTCTTCTTCTCACCTCCGTCCTTATCCTCACACAAACCCTTATTCGCATCCGCAGTCCTCACATCCGCCTCCGCAATCCTCGAAGAATTTGTCGGCGCAGCCTTCTCGCCCTTCTCCTCAAACTTCAACCCATACTCCTCAGCCCAGAACTCCTTACAATGACGCGCGCCCATCTTCAGGGTCGAGCCATCACCCAAGACAACGCCCTCGTCCTTCTCGAGAGAACGCTTGCCTTTTCCGCTCTTAGAAAAGGTCTCCTCGTCTTTCCAGCAGAGCTTGTCGGCAAGGTAGAGGTAGTGCGTGATTGCCGTTGGCGTATAGAATTCCTGTCTGAAGAGATCATA
This sequence comes from Saitoella complicata NRRL Y-17804, assembly GCF_001661265.1. Taxonomy (NCBI): domain Eukaryota; kingdom Fungi; phylum Ascomycota; class Saitoellomycetes; order Saitoellales; family Saitoellaceae; genus Saitoella; species Saitoella complicata. The sequence goes on from NW_017566993.1 coordinate 198,866, forward strand.
GTGGTCGTTCAGGATGGTCTCCTCGAAGCCCTTCAGGTAACTGTCCTTGATGACCAAAGCCGTCATGGCCTTGGCAACGGAAGCCACATCGCCCCTCTCAATCACGAACCCAGTCTTATGATCATCGATCTGGAGTGGCAGACCACCAGACTTATAGCAAATGACCGGCTTGCCCTTTGCCAAAGCCTCCGTAACCTTAATCTCAAATCCCTCACGATGCGAAAGCTGCAACGCAGCCAACGAATCCCTCATCAACGCATTCAACAACTGATCACTCGAGCTCAACCTAACCACGCAAATATCCGGTGCGACATCTCTGTACTTCTTCTTCTCGAGTTGTTGCACGGCTTGTTGGAATACGATCGAACCATCGGGGTCATCGATGGAGGAGTGACCACAAATCACAAGTTGAGGCGTCATTTTCTGGATTTCGGGGGAGTGTTTGCCGGCGCCAAAGTTGGCTTCCTTCAGGTTCTCGCGGAACTGCTTGTAGGCGTCGATACAGTCTGGGATACCCTTGCTAGGGTCGAAGCGGGCGACTTGGATGAAGTAGGGACGGCCCTCGCCGAGACGAGGGGAGCCTTGGTCGACACAGATACGGTTGAAGACCGTCTGGTAGTATCCGTTCATTCTCGCGCTCAAAGGCTTGTTCAAACCATCGAGGGGATCAGTAGAGGCCGGAATGAGAAGAACGGAGTCCTTGCTCACGTTCGGTGGGATGAACCCAGCGACAGGGTGGGAAATGAACAAATCAGCCTCCTGGATGAACTGATAAAGGAAGTTCCAGCACTCCTGAGCATGAGAACCATCCTTCTCGACCAACTCGTTGTTGATCTCGATATGACTGCGGTAGATGATCCTCGCCTTCGGGTTCTTCTTTTTCATCATGGGAATGGTACCACAAAGTTGAGGATCATCGATGATGATCAAGTCGGACTGTGCGACGGGGCCATCGTCCTCGTTCCACAAGACCTCAAAATTGTCCTTGTTCCAGTCAAGCCAAACTTTCTTGTCTTTGTCGGTGAGACGACTCTTCTCGTTGTCGGGGACAACACCCTGGAGGACGTTGTGGAACTTGCGTTTGGTGATGTCGAAGACGGCGGGGCGAGGCTTGGGGACGTACCAATGTGCGTCGACGCCAAGGAGCTTGAGGAGACGGATAGCAGCGTGTCTCATCAAGGCGACACCTCCACCTTGAGGCGTGGCGGAGAAGAAAGCGATCCTGAGCTTGCGCTCCTTGACTTTATCGGAGGACACACACAAAGCTTTCCAGTAATCGGGGTGCGTGATCTCCTTATAATGGCGAAGATTCAAGAGATGGCACTTGCCAGCAGCATCAATCTCAACCTCATTATGCTTCTCGTCAACGCCGACCTTGGGAATATTCCCCGGCACAGACGGCGTGAAATAGTTGACACAAGCACGATTCGCCTCTCCCGCTCCATCAACGAGATCCTCAAAAGAATCAAGCTTGATAACATACGGCGTCGCATCCAAGTCCGAAAACCAGTATTCAGAAGCAGCTATCATAGCCGGGTTATTCTCTCCCCGCGTCGAAAACTCCTCATACTTATCCTTCGGCAAACCAAGGCAAATTCCCAGGATCTTGTAACCGCGCGTCTCGGACCACTTGGTACTCAACTCCAATAACGCTCCAACGGCTTTGCGAACACGTTCTCCGTCTTCGAACTGCTTGAGATCGATCTCTTCCTCGCCTTGGGTGACCAAGCCGTATGGATCAGTGACGTGGATCCCCCACTTCATCAGCCCATCCTGCTCGTTGTCGAACGCTAAACCGACGTAAATCCCCTCAAGAACTCTGTCCGATTCAGGAACTCCAGGCGTCGAGTGTGTTCGTCGAGGAATATCGATTTCGCCGAAAGCGCCGACAGCGGTAAGAGCCCCATCATCCCCGTCCGCCCCGATCTTCGTCTCGAGCTTCTCCTCAGTATCCTTGCGTTCAGTGTTGTCTCCAGGCATTTTGTAGTTGTACTTGAGTAGATAGTCGTCGCAATGGATCGCGCTTTATAGGATATCTCTGTTCAGTGATGCACCTCAGAGCTTTCCATGGGTGCTCGACTCGAGAGCTCCCGCGGCCCTACGTCATAACCCGCAGCACATGTAATCTCACAGGTAGCAGCTGAGCCTCCTTCTTTTTAGAACGGATGAAATGTTTTGATTTTCCTTAGAAGAGCCAGCTCGTTCTACATGCTACATTTAGTTACTACCCTGCGACTTGGATGCCCAGTCCAACCATGATCCGGTGTAGTTGCCCAAGTTCTTGTATCCAGCCGCCTTGGCAATAGCAGTCGCTGCTGTACTTCTCTTTCCTGATCTGCAGTAGAAAACGATCTCCTGCTCCTTTGGTGGCTTCTCGAAGCCGTACTTGTCCTGGAACTGCAACTCGGAGAGGGAGAGGGCTTCCTGGAGGCTCTTGACGGACAGATTGATGGAGGTGGGGATGTTTCCTTGCTGGACCTCGTCGACCTCGCGGACATCGACGAGGAGGATGTTGCCGCGGTCAATGCCCTTTGTCAACTTCTTGACCTGTTTGTCGAACGTCAGCTGGGGATCACAAGGATCTCTCACGGTTTCAACTGACCTGATCGTAATCCCAAACTACAGCACCATTGTCATCGACCTCCCTGTTAACACCAACACTGTAAGACCTGGCCGCGTTCGCAATGACCTGCGCCATCTCCGTCAGGGCCTGCTGCTGCTGCAAAGCCGGTCGCACGGACGGGATGGCGAGGGTACGAGGAGCAGAAACGGCAGCCAGACTGGAGAAGGATCTAGAGTTGCGTGCGACGAAGGCGAGGGAGCGGCGGAGGGTGAAAGACATGAATATTGCTTCTCTGACCGAGAGTGGATGGAGGTGAATCTTGGAGTTTCTTGTCGAGGGCGTTGAACTTCGCGTGGCTTGAGAGGACGGCGGCAGCGCCGATTGCGTGCGAGGATCTGATAAGCGAGTTCTCTTCAGTCGAATTGTGATCCTAAGATCTGTCTTGTTAACCCATTTGGAGAATGACTTTCTTTTCTGATCCCTTCCCGTCTGGGTTGGAATATCACCGGAGTCATCAGGATGCAGGTGAACGTTGAGCGGGGTCCGAAAGGGAGATTACTTGGAGAGCATTCAAGAGCACAAGAGCATATACCCACCGTCCACAATGTCCCAAAAGCTCAGGATTCTCACCCCCGTCAAGCGCGTCCTCGACTATGCCTTGAAGCCCCGCGTCAACAAGACACAGACCGCCGTCGACATCGCCGGCATGAAGCAGTCACTAAACCCCTTCGACGAAATTGCCGTCGAGGAGGCTATCCGTCTCCGCGAGAAGCACAAGGATCGTGTTGAGGATATCCTCGCCGCCTCCATCGGGCCTGTAAAGGCACAGGACTGTCTCCGTACCGCAATGGCCATGGGCGCTGACCGCTCCGCACACATCGAGGTTCCCGAGAGTGAGGCACCAGAACCCCTCGCCGTCGCTAAGATTTTGAAGGCGCTTGTGGAGAAGGAGGGAAGCAATGTTGTCATCCTCGGAAAGCAGGCTATCGATGATGATTCACAGCAGACCGGACAGATGTTGGCGGGTTTGTTGGGCTGGAGTCAGGCTACTTGTGCGGCGGAGGTTAAGGTGGAGGGTGATGAGATTCTTGTGACGAGGGAGGTGGATGGTGGCACGGAGACTGTCAAAGCTCAGCTTCCTATCATTATCACCACTGATTTGAGGTAAGGTCATCAAGTCTCGTATTATGACGTATGCTAACCTCGGTTCACAGATTAAACGAGCCCCGTTTCGCTACCCTTCCCAACATCATGAAGGCAAAGAAGAAGCCAATGCAGAAGCTCAAGCCATCGGATCTCAACGTGGAGTACAAGAAGTCGTTCGAGTTGTTGAAGGTCCAGGAGCCACCAACACGCCAGGGTGGAGCAAAGGTCGGTAGCGTGGACGAGGTCGTTGCCAAGTTGAAGGAGGCTGGTGTTATTTAAGATGGAGGAGTGCAGAGTACGATATTGTGGATGTGAATGAGATACCAAATTATGCATTAGATATCCTGTGTGCTAGTTACTACATATGCATCAAGGCTGATCACCCCTCCATCACCAAGTCCTCCATGGCGTGCCTTTCTCTTCGTTGCCGTTCTGGGTCGAGGATGTAGCGAATTACCTCGTGCCTTCCGCTCTTGTCCAGTCCGTTTTCTGCTCTTCCGTCGGTTTCCAGGACGGGTACTTTCACATCTTGCATGACATGCCCAGCCCTGTTTAGCTCGATTTGCAGTTCCATGAATCTCTCGAGGGGTATATCCTGTCCGATTCGTGTCATTTGTCGGTGGTGGATGTATAGCTCCAGGAAGTCGTGAACGCAGTCTGCGACGTTTGCGTGTGTAGTGTGGAAGCGCTCAAAAGGAATCTGGTCGAACTCGAGGGGGGCACCGTCGGCTGCGGTGGCCAGCTTGCCAGCTAAGAGCAGCGCAGCAAGTGCGAGAGTTTGAGGAGTGTGTTTAAACGGCGCGAATGTTCGGTATGCGTCAACGCAGATGTCCCATGCTTTTGATGCGACGTCCTTGTGAACTGAGTACCTTGTCAGCACATAATCACGACCGCGTTGAGATCACTCTACCTCTGTAGTACCTCGCAAACTTGATGAGGGAATTCTGCGGATGCCTTCCCCTAAAATCAAAACCCGCAGTCTGCAACACCCTCCTCTCTAACCCAATGATCCGTCTCCGATGCTCTTCCAAGGAACTACTCTCCGGATTGATCTCCGGACCATCCGGATGCTTCAAATTGTAGTCCGCAATCAAGATATCTCTTAGCTTTTTGTTCGTGTCTTCCATTTTGCAGGCGACGAAGAGGCATGCGGCGGCGGTGTCGGTGTAGAGGTAGTCTGCCATGGGGTTGAAGAGGTGGAAGCGTTGGAAAAGCATTAGGGCTGTGCCAATTGTGCGTATTGGACTATGTATCCTCGTCAATAACGCTCGCAAAGCGGCCGTGGCAGATATACGTACAATTGCAGAGCGGCGCCTACTGCGTTTATCCATTGTGCTGCGAGCAATCTGATGTGTTGCTCCTTCACTTCCGGGAGCTCCTCCCTTCGCTGACGAGCGCATAACCGTACAATTTGAGCCGAGGATAAGTATGGCTGAGCTAATTGTAGGGTAATTGCGACTGGCTCGCTGTCTGGACCGGGAGAGGCCGGTGTTCTGGGTGTTGCGGCCGCGGAGTTGGACATCAAATCGATTCGACGTCCTGGCGTTTTCGAGGCTGGCTGAGACGGACGGCACTGTTGATCGAACTTTCACAGCTCTTGACGTGTTGGTGTTTGAATTCCCGAGTTTGTAAATTCGGATGTCTACGTTGCAATGTCTCACACGCATGCACAATTACCCACACCGTATCAACCTTATTTCGACAGTTCTCGCACAACATCTTGCCCATTGCTGTTACCGGAACATCGATGTTCTACCACTTGGCGATCACGCTGGCCGTCGTGAGCTGGACTGTTGCCTGCTTGGCAGCTTCCTTGCCTTCCCGCGAGGACTCCGGGCAGAAGCCTTTGCCGGTAGTAATCTGGCACGGTAAGTTCATTTCGCGTTCCATCTACTTTATTCTTATTAAGTATGTGTATAGGCATGGGCGACAACTATCGCGGCGACGGCCTCCTCCAACTCTCCAACGAGATCCGTGACATTTACCCCGAAATCTACATCCACACAATCTACCTCTCTACTGATCCAAGCTCAGACCGGTCTGCAACTTTTTTTGGCTGCGTGGATCAACAAGTTGAAGCCGTGTGCGAGCAACTGCGCGATAACCCCGAGCTCGCTGGCGGGTTCGATGCAGTTGGGTTTTCTCAGGGTGGTCAGTTCTTGAGGGCATATGTCGAGCGTTGTGATGATCCGCCGGTACGGAACCTGATCACTTGGGGTTCACAGCACAATGGTATCGCGGATATGCCTGCCTGCAAGGATACCGACTGGGTCTGCAAGTCGGCTCGCAATATCGCCCGCTCGAACGTGTGGGGCTCATACGTTCGAGACAGAATCGTCCAGGCGCAATACTACAGAGACCCGGAGGACATGGAGAATTATTTGGAGTATTCGGCTTTCTTGGCAGATGTTAACAACGAACGCGGAGAGAAGAACGCGACTTATGCCAAGAACTTGGCCACGTTGGAGAACTTTGTCATGCTCAGGTTCAAGGATGAGCAGACAGTTGTCCCAAAGGAGACATCCTGGTTCGCAGAGAAGAACGTGACAAGCGATGACGTGACATTATTACGAGACAGGCCTATTTATCAAGAGGACTGGATTGGGTTGAAGGCTTTGGACGAGCGGGGTGGGTTGACCTTTTTGGAGGTTCCAGGAGAGCATATGCAAATCAGCACTGAGGCTTGGAAGAAGATGGCTAAGGAGTACCTTGGACCGCGCAAGGTCATTGGGAATGGTTTGAAGCTGCAAACCGCATTTTGACGAGATCTCCGGGAGATGACCTGCTTCTTCCAGATCTGATTCTGGAGTTTAGGTATCCAAAGCCCGTTTTACCCACCCACAGAAGCTTTCGTAGACCAGCTTATCAAAGCCTTGCGTCCATCGTATCTTGACTGTGTATCCCCTCAACTCAATGGTGAATCCAAAATTTGCATCCACTTCGTCCTTCGCCTTTGCTTCCGGCATTGGTTCGGCCTCTTCGTCACGCTTCCGTTTTCGCCGGGCTGAACGTGACCAGGTATTGACGTTCGCAAAACCTTTAGCAATGCGATGGTCCTGGTCCAAATCTTCCCATTCGAGCCTAACATCAACTTCATCTGTGGCCTTCACCAGTTTCGCTTTCACGTCGACGAGGTCTTGTTTTTGCCTCAACATAAACGAGAAGATTGTTGAAGGAGGCAACTTGCACTTTTTGCCAAGCCATATTGTCCCTGACTCTGATCTCGCTGCATGTCTTGCTGTCTCATCGTCCGGTCTATACGGCCGGAAACTCCAACCAATGACCCATCTCTTCGTCCGGGCTTGCACGAATTCTCCCACCCCATAATTCATATTCGCCTCACTTAGTTCTCTGGAGATCTCTTGCAATGTTGACAGGTGACCACATAACGACGTGTACCAGAGTACGCGAGTACCTAATGTCCGTGACTCGGCGAGAATGCGGCGGATGAACGCAAGTTCGCCTCCAGGGGTAATCAACTCGTTCTTAGTCGCCGTCAGCGCCGCGAATGGCTGTTCTTCTTTGACTGACTCGCTCTTTTGCATGTCTTCAGCACTGTCGTAGAATGGTGGATTGCACATAACTGCGTCCAACATTTTCACCCCCCATGCATCAAGGTTGATCAACTTGTCCTCGACTCTTGTATTTAGTAGACGTATTCGATCTTCTAAGCCATTCAATGCAACACTTTGCCGAGCACCAACGATCGAATCGCCGTCGATGTCGGTCGCAATGAACGACCAGGTGGGCCTGAGTGCACATCCAAGAAGCGGATATATGGCAGAGGCGCCGGTGCCAATGTCAAGTACACATGGCCCATTTTCCCGCTCTTCTCCTGCTTTCGTTTCGCAACTCGGTTCAGTAGAATCTAGAAGATCCTGGAGCCACAGCATATAGTCCAGACGATTGGGAACAGGTGGACATAAACGATCCTTTGGCAGCTGTACCTTCAACCCGAAGCCGTCCTCAAGCAGAGTGGTAGTAAGTGCTCTGTACGCTTATCAGCACTCTGTATTAGATGATATTATAGCGTTTCGAAGCTACCGTAGTGCTGCTGCATCTTGGAAGTCAAGAGATCCATCGAAACGTGCACTGCTTTATGGTCAGCGGCTGCCGTTACGTGCTGCTACCAAACTCACTGTTCCGCAAATGATTTGTATTTCAGAGCCAGAGCCTTGAAATCTGGCGGATTCTTGCAAAATAGATTTCGTTCGTGCATTTTTGGTTCTCGTATGTCCAATTTCCTCCTTTGGCAACTTGCAGCCGAGATGCAGGCCAAAGCGCAACATCAAAACACAACACAAATATACTCATACACACACAAGAATCTGAGAGCATGGTCCGTGCGGTTATAGGCGTCGTCAAAGTACAGTATGCTGATAGTTTATACAGGACAATCCGCATGAGGAACAGCAGAATGCCCTTGTGGCCCGTATTATCAACAACGTTGAGAAGTTGAACGAGGCTGTCATTGAGCTGAACCGGTCTTTGCAGGTAAGCAGAACTGTGTTTGTTCGGGAGCATGCTCGACTAACACGTCTGTGTGAAGGATATCAACATGCATACTATGAATGTGGAGCTTGTTTCCCAGATGTGGGCCAACTACCACCGTAACGTCTTGTTCAACCTAGAAGGGACCGGGCGCTTGGAGAAGCCTGTCTAAACGTTTTGCTCGGATCTATACAACATCTCGATTGATTGGGACGGGCGTTTGATGATTGCTTTCCTTGATACCCAGTTTGCATAATAATCTGCAACGCTATAACCTCAGGAACACCGAACACCTGCCTTTAGCCCATGAGGGTATATATCTTTAGCACGCTCCGCTACCGCCTACCTCTAAAGCTTCCTCTGCCGCCCTTACCATATCTTCCCTTCCCTCTTGACAAGTTCTTCATCCGCACGAAATTGTTGCTGACCTGCGCGTCGAGGACCAGGCCGCCCTTGGCCTTGATCGGCCGTTTCTTCCTCTCGGCTTCGTTTTCAGCGGCGCCGGATGTTTTGCGTTTCTTTGGCTCCGCAAATGGGTTATCTGGGTCATCATCTCCGTCACCGCCACCAAACTCGCTTTCTGAGTCGTCATCCCGGTCGTCTCCCCCGACGAGTTCGTCTTCCAACTCATCCACAGGTCGCTCTGGCGCCGGCCGCATGAGAACCCTTCTGTGATCCCGCTTTCGTCCTTTCTTCTTCCAAACACGACCTTCCTCCTCTCCTTCTCCATCTGGTACTTGCTCACCTTGCTGTTCCGCTTCAGCTAGCATCTCTGCTTCCATCTCTCTCATGATTTCTTCATCTTCGTTGTGCGCTTCATCCTCTAATGTCCGGAGATCAGATATCAGATCGGACAATCCTCGGGATGACGACTTCTTGGGAAGGAGCGAAAGAAGCGGTTTAGGAGACTCCTCGACATCGATGGATCTGGTGCGGAAGAACGTTGGTGTATCATATTGGCTTGCACTTCGTACTTTCGTCGGGGATATCAGCGATGCAGATGGTGGCATCGACATCAGCTTCGAGGGACTGTCCATTACTGGACGAGATCTGCTAGGCATTCCGCCCGACTTTGCTGCACTCAACTTCGCCAATAAGTTTCCTGGCTTCACGGGCGTACCGTCTTGATCTCTCAACCCATCAAAAATGCCCAGCGTTCTTCCACTCAACTCTGGTGTAGGACCCACGCCATTCATGAACGGTGACTGGATGCCCTTACGGCGCGGTGTCAAGGATTCAATTGCCTTCTTGAGGTCTTTTGGCTTGACAAATGCTGTGGACTGGGAAGCTGCAATGCCGGCCCGTGAACGCCCTGGCGTGTCCGTCGTGCTCTTTGACGGACTTGCTTTGGACTTCGACGGTGTTGAAACTGCTTGCGAAGGCTTCATAGGTGTTTCGGTGGCTTTCTTAGCCTCGACCGATGATTTCTCGCGCTTGATATCATCTCGCAATCGATTGTAGGCCTTGTATTTGGCAGCTGTTACCGCGTATTAGCAACACGGACGCGTCGTGGTTTAGGTTAGGCACCTACCAATCAGTGAGTCCGCTTTGATATCTGCACGTTCTGGAACACGTCCTTCACCCTCTTGAAACTGCTTCTCCCATGCTTTCAGCTCACTTTTGAGAGCCTCCATTTCTTTGCTGTTTCGGGAGCGAGGACGCACTCGTGCCTGTATCGTTGATTTTAATTGACAACTTGTTAAAGCTTTAATGTGAAATTTGGGGTATGCAGGTGCTTTAGGTCCGAGGGAGCAGGAAGTTGAACGCCAAAGAAAACCGGAGATGGCATCGAGATCACTTCTGTCATCGTGGCGGCCAATCGTAGCAAGGGTATGTTTCATTGCTGTGCATCTGGTTTCCTGCTGACCGTATTGTAGTCCCCGCGATCAGCGCCTCTACGATTCCGAACACTCGCTACCGCGACCACCGAAATCGCCTCGACGAACCCTACTGAGGTCGCACAAACTTCTACGGACCCACCAGCACCAACCAAACAGAAAGACCATGAAGGTATCTCGTATGAAGATCTTCCCACGAACGTCCAGGCGGTGTATCATGAACCAGCAAGACACAAGCCCACTCATGGCATCACTGTTTGCAACCTCCAACTTCGCGGCTACTACCCCTATACAATGGATTTCTTCGCCGATTTTGCTTTACGTGCGGCCTACTACTTAAAGATGCCCGCCTCCGGTGTCGTACCACTGCCCAACAAGACTGAGAGATTCACTGTCAACAGGGCACATTTCGTGCACGCCAAGAGCAAGGAGACTTTCGAACGTGTCACTCACAAGAGATTAATTCAGATCAAGGATGCTCATCCGGAGACCGTCGAGGTCTGGTTGGCGTACTTGCGGGAGAACCAGTATGCGGGTGTGGGTATGAAGGCTCATATTTTCGGTTACGATGGTCAGTACCCTTTATTCTTTCGTTGATTTGTGGGTGTGCTAACGATTTTGCAGAGGTCGGCATTGGCAATCGCATGCAAGAGGAGATGGAAGCCGTCTTCGCTGAGGGTAATGTCCGCCCCGCCGAGTTGGCTAAACAGATCTTGGAAACTCCTGAATACGCCAAGCACATGGACGGCCAAGAGGTTGAGGTCAAGGCTGGTGAGCTGAAGACGAAGGTAGTGGAGCAGGCGAAGGAGGCTACTGAGGCTGTCAAGGGAACCGTTGAAAAGCCCAAGCAGGCCCTTAACGAGGCTCAGCAGCAAGTAAGCGAGACGGCCAGCACCATCAAGGAACTTGTCAAGGACGCTGCTGAGGTGTCCAAGAAGACTGTTCAGCATAAGAAGGTTCAGAAGATGGCCAAGCAGGTTGCTGAAGCTGTTAAGGAAAAGGCTGCTCCCGTCGTGGAGGCCGCTGCACCCGTCCAGGATAAGGTAAAGGAGGTTGTCGAGCAGGTGAAGGAGGCTGCCGCTCCTGTTGCTGAGAAGGTTGAGGAGAAGGCTACTCCCGTTCAGGAGAAGGTCCAGGAGGTTGTCGAGCAGGTGAAGGGGGCTGCCGCTCCTGTTGCTGAGAAGGTTGAGGAGAAGGCTGCGCCCGTTCAGGAGAAGGTCCAGGAAGTCGTCGAGAACGTCCAGGAAAAGGCTAAGGAGGTTATTGAGAGCGTCCAGGAGAAGGTTGCTCCTGCACAGGAGAAGGTGACTGAGGTTGCCGAATCCGTGAAGGAGGCTGTTGCTAATGCTGCTGAGGTTGCAAAGAAGGCTGTTGGTATTGAGGGTGAGAAGAACGAGAAGAATGAAAAGAAGGACAAGAAGGAGGAGGAGGAGGAGAAGAAGGATGCATAGATGGGCGTTGTGTGATGTGGTAAGGTATATTAAAATGAGATATATGGAGAAGAGGAGGTATAATATTCCCCCAAAGCGACTACAGCTTGTACTATAGCTGGATGGTTAGCAAAAATGATTGCGAACGTTTTACATTTACCTCCTTCCTCAACTGCATACATGGGCAACTGACGATGAGTTTCCTTCGATTGTTGCGGGCCGGGGCCTTGGGAAGCGCGGTCATCATGACGTTCCTTAATCCTGGATCCTTGTCGCTCAACGGTTGTCTTTGAACAGTCCGCAGTTTGCCTATATAAAGGATAGCGAAGGTGTAATCGGTCAGTCACAGTTACAGTTGCTTAGCACACACGCCTCACTGGTACCCCTACCACCTCACTTGGAACACAGTGTATCATGGCGTAGGCGTGCACCTCTCCAATCCTTTTGGCCAGCTTACACAATTGCAAACCCCAGTGACAAAATCCAATTCTACCAACAGGAGGCCAAAGACCAAGAGGCCTCCGCCAAACACGAGATCCCTAGGGACGCTGGCTTGCAACCCGAGGGCGACATCTACAAGCCCAGCGAGCATGGTGGATTGAAGCAAGATGGAACTCCTGACAAGAGAATGAAGCCCGAGGATATCGACAAACCTGATGAGGAGAAGTAGGGCAGCTGAAGTTGGAGGTTATGCTGGTGACGTCATGGAGTCGAGTTGAGTCGAGTCGTAGTATAAATCAATCCGAATCAAAGCCGTACATCTTACAACTCAAACAGATCAAGTCGATAAAATAAATCGTTCACAATGGCCTCAGCATTCAGATCGTCATCTCGCCTCTTCTCAGCTCCTTCGCAGTTTCTCTTCAGTAGCTGTGCTCGTACCGCCTTCCGTCCACAAGCCATCTCTAACGTTAAGACGGGTACGCTCTGATCCTGCACTTAGCATTCTCCTCTACTAACGTAGTTGTTTCTTAACAGCAAGTCTGAGTGTGCCTCGTCGCCTTGCTTGGGGTACGGCAGGAACCCTCTCTACCTACGCTCTACTGTCGTACGGTGTTCTCTCTTCGCCCGTCTTCCAGCCCTATCAATGCGCTGCTGCAACCTCCTCTACACCAGGTTCATACCCAGTTGACAAGCCAGACTTCGACGACGTGGATGGTAAGGCCGGGACCGGTGGAAATATCTTGGCTAGATGGTTCGATCCAGCTCAACTGAGCTTCGGAAGCATGATGGGTCTCGCATCCGGTTTCTTCGTCGGCAAGATCGGCAAGATGGTTCTGTTCTTTGCTGGTGGTATTTTTGTCTTCCTTCAGCTCTTGAGCTACAACGGTATCGTCTCTATTCCTTGGGCAAGGATTGCGGGTTGGTATTCTCGTCGCCAGGAGGCTCTTCGTGCATCGAACAACGCTGAGGGACACCAGTCTGGTGCTTTCATCAGTGAGAAATTTACCAACCTTCTTACGCACAACTTCCCCATGAAGGCAAGCTTTATGGCGGCGTTCTTTGTTGGATTGAGGTATGCTTAGATGGAGATAGTGATACGAATGCAGGCCATGATATTCCTTGTGGCATGCAAACCAAGGTTTCAAAACCATTACCACGTTCCCAAAACGCAAATGTGAACGCCGCTGAACGCCATGAACCATACCAAAGATGACTCGTAATACCCGGGCCTTTTTCGCGTCCCGTTCGTCGCCAAATCCACTCCATGCTATACGTTCTTTCCGCTCTTTCGCTTCCTGCATAATCTGTTCAGCTGCAGACAAAGGCTTCTTCGATACTGCTGGCTTCACATTGTACGTTGTCACACAACTCACCAGCTGCCTGGAAAAGTGTCCATCAGCAGCCTTTAGCGATACTGCAGGTGTTCCACGTTAAAAATGTCAACGATAACAAAACCTTAATCTCAGAACAAACCACCAAACCACCAAAACATTCCAGGTTCGAACTCACGATGGACATTGACATGGTTGACCAAGCAAACGATGACTTCGATCAGAAGACCGATCAGTTCATGACATGGCTGCAATCCCAGCCGGGCGTTCAGATCTCGCCAAAGATTGCTTTGCAGGACTACAGGAGCGACAATGCAGGACGGGGTGTTGTCGCTGTGCAGGACATCGCTGTACGCATCTTCAAGTGCATGTCAGAACTGTACTAAGATTACCTTCAGGAAGGAGAGCTCCTCTTCGCCATCCCAAAATCTGCCATGCTTGCCACCCCGAACTCCGATCTGTCCACCAGAATTCCTCAGGTTCTCGCCGACCTCGAAAACCCTTGGCTCTGCTTGATCCTTACCATGCTGTACGAATCAGCTCGGCCAGACTCCCGCTGGGCGCCATACTTGGCTATCCTTCCGGAGGCCTTCTCGACTCCCATGTTCTGGTTTGAGGAAGAGTTGATTGAACTTAAGGGTACTGCCGTTTTGGATAAGGTTGGCAGGGCGGAGGCGGATGAAACATATCAGACCCAGATCGTGCCAGTTATCGAGGCTCACCCAGACCTCTTCTCAAGAGAGCACTGCACCCTCGAGAATTTCCATCGCATGGGTTCCTTGATCTTGTCTTACTCATTCGACGTTGAGAAGGCCCCTGCGGGCGGCACTCACGACGCCGATGAGGACGATCTGGAGGAGGAAGAATACGAGAAGAGCATGTGCCCTCTTGCCGATCTGCTGAATGCCGACGTCACCCTTTGCAATGCACACTTGTTTTACTCCGCGGATTCTTTGGAGATGAAGGCAACTCAGGCTATTCCGGCCGGTGAGCAGGTATACAATACGTACGGCGATCTGCCAAATGCCGACTCCCTGCGGAGATATGGCTACGTGAAGATGGGTGGATCGGAGTACGATGTACTGGAGATCTCGGCTCCGATGGTGACTGACGCTGCTGGCGCTTCATTGATGGAGAAGGACCGCGAGGTTAGGATCGATTACCTCCTGGAAGAAGGTGTCTTGGAAGACGGATTCGACATCGATGCTGCAGGTGAAATACCGGAGGAATTGCTCATCACCATCCATACTCTGCAAATGGGCAGACTGGAATTCAAGAGACATAAGGATGCAGAGAAAGTCCCCAAACCCAGAAAGACAAAGAAGGCCCAAGAGATTCTTCTTTCTATCTTGGATGCGCGTGAGAAGGAGTACCCGACAACACTCGAGGAGGACGAGGCCAAGTTGCGTGAAGCAAACGTGTCGCTCAACTTGCGGAACGCTCTCGAAGTGCGGATTGGGGAGAAGAGAATCTTGAAGAAGTGCAGAAAGGATTTTCAGTTTTGGGCTACTGAAGAGGAGGAGAAGCCGAAGACCAAGAGAAGCCGAGATGAGGACGCTGAAGGCAAGGGAAAGAAGGCAAGAAAGTAAATGAAGGTCTTCAGGATGTCGATAGAATGGTGATCTCTGTATCAGGTGTATGTTGGGCATTTCTTCACCTTGATGACGCTGCCGTATCTTCGTTACAGGACGTAGCGCTGCCATCCCCAGATTTCAAACCCATCGCCACGTCTTCCGCAGCAAACGTTGTGCTTGGGCAGCGCAGCATCTTCCCGGACCGTCTGTTGTATACGAGCTGTAGAAGCTTTCTGCTGGTCAATATGCGCCTATCACATATCTTAGGCGTCGTCTTGGCCATAATCCTGTCTTGCTTCTCCGCCTCCGTCACCAGTTTCAACCTCAACCCCGAAAAGCACCTTCTCTCCTCCGCCCGCACCCTCACCTTCTACGACAAAACACGTGTCAAGTCTCGTCGTCACTTCCCACCCTCCTTTCAACTGGAATGCATCGGAGGCGACGCATGTTCTGTTCACACTCCCGCAGCAATCCAATGCCGAAACATGGGAAGCCAGTTCGGGGAGTCGGACGAGAATATTCAGTGGAGTTGTTCGGCGGACCTTCCGGCGACGGTCAAGTTGGGCCGTACGGATGTGGTGTGTGAGGGGTATAGTGGCCCGAAGGATGAGTATGTGCTGAGAGGGAGTTGTACGTGCGAGTACACGCTCTATTTGACGGATGAGGGTAGGAAAGTGTATGGAAAACGAGGGGGAATCGGAGGCGTGGGTCATCCTACCATCAGTGAAGTGATTGGGCTCTTAATAATAGGGTTCCTCGTATGGCTTTTCTTCTTCGCACCAAGCTCGCCTGCTGCTGGACGTGATCAACCTGGTGGCATACGTCCAGGCTTCGGAGGCGGCGGTCCCGGAGACGACGATGATCTTCCACCGCCATATGATCCCCATCCTAGACCGCCACCCAAGCCTGCGGCTCAGCAACAACAGCAGCAGCAACGGGGAAGTGGATGGAGCCCAGGATTCTGGTCTGGGTTAGCCGGAGGCGCCGCGGCTCTGTATGCCGCAAACCAGGTAAGCCAACGGAATGCTGAACAAGAAAGGACACGTAGAGGAGGTGGTGGATGGGGTTCGGGAGGCGGATGGGGTGGTAGCTCTGATGGGGAGGGAAGCTCGAGCACGTGGAGCTCAACGGGTTTTGGAGAGACGAGGAGGAGGTGATGATACATGCTACCGTTTGTTGGTCCATAGCTTAATCTAACTTTCCATATCGTGTCATCTATCTTGTATCCTACAGTTTTTGGTTTGGAAGAATCTAAGCAACCGTCTCCTCCTTGCAGAAGATACCCTCCTTCAACAACTCATCAATCAAGGGTTGGTTAAGCACCTTGCTCATGGGCGCAAGGACACCAGCGGTCTTGATGATACCGTCAAGCACCTGCTGGGTAGCAACACCACAAGGAACACCAACCAACTTAGCCATGGAGGTATAGCCTCCAGGGACACCGTAGTCGCACAAAGTGGAGGTGCGAGTCTCAAGGCGGCCATCGGCGTGCTCGATTTCAAACCTGTGCTGGAGCATGACGAAGTCGCGCTCATCAGGACCGTACTGGCACTTGGGCTCCAGGGTAGCACAGAGAGTGTCAAGAGGGTTCTCGCAGGGAGTAATGACATTGTCGGAGAAGAGACCCAACCAACGGAAACCAGCAACGATGCGAGCCTCCTCCTCGGCGTTTTTGAACTGAGTCTTGGAGCGAATAGCAGCAATGAGGTCCTCCTCCTTGGTGGAAGAAACACCGAGTACCTTCGCGGTAGCCTCCTTCCAGGTGGCGGAGGAGCCCTTGGCCATGACCTCAACAGACTCATCAGAGAGGAAACCGACATCAACAAGAACCTTGATGAACTCAGGGAAACCCTGGTAACGGAGGGTACCACGGATGATGGTCTGGCACTCAGGAATGTTGTAGCGCTCCTTGTAAGGGGTAGAGTCACGGTTGGGGTAAGCAACAAAAGCGTAACCAGGGTAGATGAAGTAAGGCCGAGCGGCCTTCATGAGCTCAGGGCCCTCAATCTCGACAACCTTGCCATCCTTCTAGAACTTGGCAGCATTACGGAGAGCCAAGAGGACACCGCGGGAAGACCAGGAGAACTTGTAACCAAGAGGGTTGTTGGAGTTCTCAGGAGCAGGAAGACCACCACAGTAGGACAAGAAAGAGAGAATCTTGCCACCCTCAGCGTGGACCTCGTCGATGGTCTTGACGGCGTACAAGTGGTCAATTCCAGGGTCGAGGCCGATCTCGTTCATGACCGTGATACCAGCCTTCTTGGCCTCCTCATCTAGTTCCATCATGGCAGGGGAAACATAGGAAGTGGTGACGACGTGCGTCTTGTTGCGGATTGCAGACTTGATGACCTGGGCGTGGTGGGTGTAAGGGATCAAGGAGATCACGACATCGTGCTTAGCAACGGCAGCGTCGAGAGCGACATCGTCGGAGACATCGAGAGAGATAGCAGTGGAGCGCTCAGCACCGGCAATGAAAGCCTCAGCAGTAGCCTTAGTACGGCAAGCAACAGTGACCTTGTTCTCAGGACGCCTCAAGAGGTAGTCAAGAGTGGGCTTGGCGACGAAACCAGATCCGAGCAAAGGGATGTTCCTGAAACATAGTTAATGGCAATTCCCAAGCAGATCAAAGGTGTTACTCACTTCTCCGCAGCCATTTTTATGTGTGATCCCGCTGACATTGGCCTCGAGATGCGCTGGGATACGCTCCAGCCACACCAGCTACCGTACCGTACGGTCTGCAGGCTAACCCGGAAGTCGTAATGCCAACGCTTCCCCAGACATTTAAAGGATGGACGCCCCCCGTGGACAGAATGACTTTGCGAGGTTTGCAAATGATCCTCTATATGTCGATTGTTACAGAGGACTTACATCGATGATTGCTCCAGATGGTACTACGGCTTGCCTCCGGTGTCGAGGACGGTGCTCTTCGCATCTTTCTTGACTTCGATCGCTCCGCTGTTGCAACTGATCCACCCTTACCAAATCTTCAACATTTGGCCGATGACGTTCAAGGGACAGCTTTGGCGACCCTTCACGGCATCGCTTTATGCTGGTGGCGGTATCGAGATGCTGATGGGGTTGTTCTTCTTCTACAATCACAGTACGGATCTCGAGACTAAGAAATTCATGAGGACTGCGGATTATGCTTTCTTCTTGACGTTTTGCTGGGCAATCATCGTGGTAAGTCCTCTTGTTTATCTCTTAGATATTTCTTTTGAGGGGAATGTCTGTGGTATGGAGCTCGATGTTCTGTTCACCGAGCAAACACCTGGATCCAGATCATGGACGTTCTACAAGTCTTCTTATGCCCCGTTTCTGCCCTGTTTGTCGTTTCGAAGCCGGCATCTAGGTTCTGGTGGTGGGCTATACCAAGTAGCTCTCTCGCGGCTTCTCCATCCAAAATCATTCGCGGAGGAGTCGTGTGGGATGTCAGGGCCACTGCTTGAAATTCCAGACGGGCTCTCTTGTTCCCAGTCTGGGGTTGTGGTGTTCGACATCTCCTCGATTTAGGATAGCAAGAATTGAAATATCAACCAGGAAGAACCCCCGTTCGCTAACCGCGTCGGTGCTTCCAGGTGATTTCATACTTCATTGACGGATACCTCTACTTCAATGCCGTTTCCATGTCTGTCGCGTACGTCTGGTCTCAGATGAACCGTGACCGGCAAATGTCATTTATGGGCTTCATCCCCATGAAGGCGATGTGGCTGCCAGTGTCCATGTTGGTGATGACATTCGTCATGAATGGTCCTGGCTCTGCCTTTCAGATGCAGCTTGTCGGTCTCGTTGCGGGCCACACTTACCTCTTTGTGACCGAGATCTACCCGGGAAGCCATGGTGTCCGTCCTCTTATTCATACTCCGACTTGGTTCGCCCGCCTCTTTGGCAATGCTGGCCATGCAAGGATGCGCACTATGCCGTACGGCACCGCTTTCAACCCAAGGGACAGGCAGACAGGTGCTGGAGATGCTGCTGCTGGCCAAGCTACGGGTTTTGGGTCTGCTACGTCGAACTCCACTGCGTTCAGGGGGGCTGGACACCGTTTGGGAGACTCTTGAATTACTCGGCTGAAGGGATAAATGTTATTATACCAGTTACGATACGTGATCGTTATGCTACTACAATATCAACTATGTTCTTGCGCCATCCTTCCCAAGACTCTCGGGTATCCTACTCGTACATCACATCCATCGCTTTTTTTTTCCCACTCAGTGCTTGTGCTCTGGAATAACGTGGTCCGGGTTCATGAGGTTCAACGGATCCAAAGCAAACTTCATCCTTCTCATGACCTCCAACGCGGGCTCGCCAAGCTCCGACGCAAGATATCCCTTCTTCCCAATGCCGATACCGTGCTCACCAGTACAGGTTCCATCCATCTCAATAGCAGTCTTAACCATCTTGTGGACAACCTCCTCGGCCTTGTCATTCTCCACCTTGTTATTCCGGTCGTAGATGATGATAGCGTGGAAGTTACCGTCACCGAGGTGACCTACAATACCGGCCATCAAGCCAGCTTCTTGGAGGTCATCCTTGGTCTTCTCCACGATCTCCGGCAATCTCGATAGAGGGACAGCAACATCCGTCGTCCAGATAGCGTTTGAATCGGCCGCACCATGTGCTTGAATGGACCACAGAGCTTCCTTTCTTGCAGACCACAATACAGCAGCTTCATCGTCATTCCTTGCATAGTCGAAGCGACCGCCGTTGTTGTTCTTTGCAATGGCCTTGACCATCTCAGCTTGCTCCTTCACACTGTTTGCAGTGCCGGAGAACTTCAAGAAAAGATGAGGCTTCTCTTCCCACTTGCGCGGGGTCGAGCCCTCCTCGTTGATGACCCTCATTGTCACATCATCGACCAATTCGATAGCAGCGACGTGAATGCCCTGGCGGATCACCTTGGATGCAGTAGCGGCAGCATCCTTGATGGTGGGGAAAGGGCAAACGGCAACAGCGGAATTCACTGGGATAGGGACTAGCTTGAGAGTAGCTTCAGTGACGATACCGAGAGTACCCTCGCTACCGATGAACATCTGCGTCAGATTGTATCCGGCACATGACTTACGCGCACGCTGACGGGTTCTGATGACGGATCCATCGGCCATAACCACGGTCAGAGACAGTACGTTCTCTCTCATCGTTCCGAATCGCGCGGCATTAGTACCCGAACATCCAGTGCCGACCATACCACCGATCTGGGCTCCGGGCGCGGGATCAGGAGCAAAGAACAGGCCCTTTCCCTTGAGCTCTTGGTTAAGCTCGATCCATCCGACACCAGGCTGCACGACACAATCAAGGTCATCATCGTTGATCTTGATGATCTTGTCCATGTTCAAGAAGGAAATGCAGATTCCGCCGCGAGTGGCAGAGAAGTGACCCTCAAGGGAAGTTCCACCAGAGAAGGGAACGACCGGAAGCTTGTACTTGAGGGCAACCTTCACGATTTCCTGGACTTCCTCGGTGGACTTGGGGAACACCACGGCGAATGGAAGGGTCTCGGTGTTAACGGAAGACCATGCCGAATATCCATAACGCTCCAGGTCCTCGGGATCAGTCGTGATCGAATTTTCGGCGTGGCCCATTGCCTTTTGAAGTTCCGGAATAGCCCTCTCCAAAGTCTCCTGGTCACCGTACTCTGTCGGCTTAGCGCGAAGGTATTCCGGAGTCTTTCCTTGCTCTTCGATTAGGCCTTTGATCTGCGACGTTGCAAGGGAATAAGTAAGTGCGCCGGTGAAAATAGACAGTCCTATGAAGATATGGTTACGCGTTAAAAGGCATTCCAGTCAAGAGGGTGGGTTGACTAACCCATGGCCTTTTGCGTTGTCCACCTGATAGAGGGCCGAGTCTTTCCTTTCTTGAAAGGGTCCGTTGCCTTCGGTTTCGCGGACGTAGAAGCATTGCGCTTGACTACCTGGACGAATGACTTGATCTGTGTACGGAAAGGAGTCCTTGATGCCATTGTTGTCGATTTGCAGAACACTCTTGCGCAAATGGTCGTTCAAGGTTCGCTTCAATTCGTCGCGAGCAGAGGACGAGTGCCCGTGGGTCGTT
The DNA here is from genome assembly GCF_001661265.1 of Saitoella complicata NRRL Y-17804. Classification (NCBI taxonomy): domain Eukaryota; kingdom Fungi; phylum Ascomycota; class Saitoellomycetes; order Saitoellales; family Saitoellaceae; genus Saitoella; species Saitoella complicata. The sequence goes on from NW_017566993.1 coordinate 219,731, forward strand.
CGACGGCCCCGCGTTTCGGGATGTCACCTGATGAGCACCAGAGTGACAAACCCGTAGACCATAAAATAGTTTCGATTATATTGTTAAAAGTTACCTGTGTCCGAATACCTCCCTCCACGTCACTATGCGAATCTGCTCTGACGTCTACCGCAGCGTGTACTGTATGCGCAGCGATAACGTTAACCTTGAAAAGTGCGACGCAACCGTAAGCACCGATTAACCCTCAATGTCCTCCTCCGACCCAGTTGCTACCCGCGTGCGTGGGTCGTACGTGGAAGCGACCTGTCCGACATGCTACGCCGCTCTTGAATATGAATTGCCTCCAGCTGAGGTCCTTCAAGCTCAAGCACAGCTGCAACTGAAGTGCGCGAAGTGCGACAAGGTGTTCTCTGTCAAGTCACCCAAGGCTAAGGCCTCGAAACGTACGTTTGCTGATGTAATATATGCTCCAATCGTAACTGATAATCGTGCATACAGCCAAAGCCCGCAAGTTCGGAACACAGACGGACCCATTGGATCGCACGTATTATGATCTCCTCAAAGTCGACGTTACGGCTACTGAAGAAGAGATCAAGAAGTCCTACCGGAAACTTGCTGTAAAGATGCATCCAGACAAGGGCGGCAGCGAAGAGGAATTTGCCAAGTTATCAGAAGCATATACGACACTCGCCGATTCAACATTGCGACGACAATATAACGAATATGGCCTGAAAGGGAGTCAGGGTGCAGATGGTGCGGATGGAATACACCCAGAAAAGTTCTTTCAGGACATATTTGGCGGAGAACGATTCCACGATTATATCGGTACCATTGCCATCGGGCGCGAGATGGGGGAGACAATGGCACGGCACCAGGCTAGAGAAGAAGCGGGCCAGGACCCGAATGCGGAACCAGAGCAGGATGAGGAGTCTGAAGAAGAGAAGAAAATGAAGGAAGCGGAGAAGGAAGAGGAGCGACAGAAGCGTGTGAAGACGCTGACAGAGAACTTGAAGTCAAAGCTGGACAGCTACGCCTATGACAAGCAAGATGGCGGAGCAAAAGAGCGGTTCAGACAGAAGATGTATCACGAGGCGGACGAGCTGAAGACCGAGAAATACGGGATCGAGTTGCTACATGCCGTTGGGTATACGTACCGCATGAAAGCCTTATCTTCGTCATTGCACCCGAAGAAGGGCTGGACACTGGGTGGATATATCCCTTCAATCCGCGAGAAGACGTATATGATTTCCTCAACATTCTCGACGATCAAGAAGGCGTACACTGTGCAGAGCGCATTCACGGCCATCCAAAAGGCCGAAGCACGCGGCTGTTCACCGGAGGAGAAGGCAAAGCTTGAACAGAAGGCGGCAGAAATCGCAATGGGTGCCTTGTGGGCTGGTGCTAGAATGGAGGTGGAGGGTGTGATCAGGGATGTGTGCGACAACGTCTTGTGGGATGATCCGAGCGTGGACAACGACGTAAAGGTACGAAGAGTGGAGGCCCTCGAGATGCTCGGACACATCTTTGAGAGTACCAAGGGTGACAAGATGGAGGAAGAGTTCGTGAAGATCAACGTGGGAGGCACTCGGCAGTAGTTTTTAAGCTCTGTTTTCTTAGTCATGGGTACATATATGAACGGTAACCTAACATAAACGCAGAAACCTCTTCTTAACCTTCTCGATATGGCGGGCGCGGGCCAGTGCTCAGACGTGCCTTAGATCGATGCGGTACACCCCGGGCCGCAGCGCCAGCGTACGTAGAGCATACACGTCCAGCTGTATGAACCCCCAACATTTGCCAAAGACGTTATCTTCCTTCGACGAAAATGCCAGAGCAACATGTATTGGAGCTTGAGGATATTGATCGTGGATTCATGAAGGAGATGGTCAAGGGTGAGCTTTCCTTCCGCTTAATGTCCTCGCCTAACGATCCATTGTACAGCCGTCCTACACTCTATCCTCTTCAATCGTATATTCGTCAACGTACGGCCCCGCTCAAGAGAGTTCCTGAATGTCACTTATCCATTTGTCGATAACGATCAGGACCTTGAAGTTCTGCTGGATGAACGGACTTCGTCATTACTGAATGCGTTATCACCCGCACCTTCACCCACAACGTCACCACCACCAGGTCAAGGGCATGCACGAGGCCAGCTTGCAATGAGCTTCTACGAGAAACGGGTACGAAAGGCATGGTTCTCGACGCAGGAAGAGTCGGTGGTTTGGGAGAGGTGGCTAATCGTGGTCGACACAATAACACCCCGGACCGAGCGTGAGCGTCTGCGATCGCAACGTGAAATGGAGCGACAGTTGAATGAGACCTTGCTGAAGATTGTGCGGATTGCGAACGAGAAGAAAGAGCACATACCGCCTATATTAACTGGTGAAGCCAATCCGTTCCCGTACGAGATACACATCGTCAAGGGTGAGGGAGAAGGATGGGTCGGTGGATTGAAGAAGCTGCTCGTTGACCAGCCTAGCTGAGTAGGTAAAGATGCGAGAAACGATTATTTGGCAGGAGCTCGTGGATACAGTACAGGGACTTTCCAAGGCTCACTACGATTTGAATGTAGAAGATAATGCATATGCCATGAAATTCTTGATAGATGATGTAAACGCCGAGTAACCATAACGCCCGAAATAGCAAAGTGATGCAACCAGAAGGAACTCTACGATCGCATTTTCGTCTTCTTGTTCCACCTCGTCTTGTTGTTCGCCTTCTCCTGGATATCTCCGTACTTCCTCTTGAAGTACTCTTTGCGATCCGTCTCGGCCAACAACTCGCCCAAGATAGTCTCCTTGCGCCCGCTTTTCGGAATACGAGCAGAGTAGTACTCTGTCGGACCTTCAACAATGGTACCCACTTGGAAGTACTTGGGGAAGGTTTTGGAGTTGTCCTTCCTGTAGTGACGCTTGGCGTCGAGGACGTTACGCATCTTGATAAGCTGAAGGTCACGCTTGATACCAGGCGTGAGCTCGGTAGCAGGCATGTCGAACCAGTCTTTGCCAACGGTGGCATCCTTTTGCTATGCCACGATGTTAGTTCCGTTCGGACAGAGAAAGAGCGGACCCATAGAACATCGAAGCCATTGCAACGATCATCAGTGTAACTATGACTATAAGAGCGCCGTCACCGCGAGTGGAATACCATAACGGTTTCCGATAATCTCGCTTCGTAGCTTGGGAAAAACTTATCATCAAGTGATGTTGCAATGCCCTCGATGCCCAAGTCCATAAGATCATGCTTACCTTCTGCTTTTCTTGCTTTGTGACATGGTTGTCGGTGATGGAACGAGAGTGAATTGAGACACCGTGGACCGGATCTTCCACGATCTCTTCTTTTGGTGCAGCTCTCTGAATGACCTCCGCCGCCACCTTCGCTTTGGCTCCTTGGGTGCTGACATATGGCTGTGGCAAAGCGCCGGGGTTCAACTTGGGGAACTTCAACCAACTTCGATCCTCGTCTTTGAGCTTAGGAGCTTCAAGAGACATCTCATCGTCGCCTTCCATACCACCTTGCTGCTTCTTTTGAAGGTTGTCAGTTGCGGCACCCAGGAGGCGTTCCATCATTTCTTCGCTGAACTCCTCGTCATCGTCGGCGAGGAGAGTATGGCTGGACTTCGATGGAGAGACCATTGCCTTCACAGGTGACTGGGATCTTGCTCGGCGTGCTGGTGAACGGAGCTCAATGACCTTGGAGGTGCCTTCGATGTGAGCGGTGTGGTTGTTGACGAGCTCCAAAAATTGGCCCTCGAGCGAGGGATCCGCAGGACCAGGTGAATCGTATCTTTGACCGCCTCGAAGTTGCATTTTGGTATCTGTTCTGGTATAGTTAGGGTGCTTGGACGAGGAGCGGATCAGAAGAGAAGAAACAAGTTGGGTTTCTCTCCAAGGCGGGAGCCGGCGCAGACTTTTTGGGCGAGAAAATTTTGGATGCGGGTGAAAAGTCGTGGGAAGAACTTGGACGTCGGAGGACGGAAATACACAAAACCAGGGGAATTTCGCTTGCGAACGTATTCTTAAAGTTTCTTGAACCATTCTAACTGTACGCCTTTCCTCCTGCCATCTTGTCAAACTCGATACACTCCTGCATTCCCATGACATTGAAGAACTCCTTCGGACCCATTCCGTTGCAAGTCTTGACATCGGTTCCCTCGTTCTTGATCTCTTCGTAACCCGTCTTGAGGGCATGAGCAGCAGCACAGATACCAGCGAGCTAGATTGACCGTCAGTTAAGGTATAATGAGGAACGGTGTCAGTAGATCTGGACTCACCGGGAAGATAACGATCTTAAAGCCCATCTGTTTCGCTTCGGTGACTGTCCAGTTTGGCGTCGTTCCATTGGTAGCCAAGTTCAGTAAGACGGGATGCGGTGCCAGCTCCTGGATAGCGGTGACGGCATCCTCCTTGCTCTGCAGTCCTATTGACGTCTCGGTTCAGCACTCTTGGACTCGTAACATTCGATAGAGTACTAACCTTCCAGGAAAGCCACTTCAGCACCTTCCGCAAAAGCAGCCTTCAGTCTCGCAACTGCATCCTCAAGGCCATTGGGCTGCAAAGCGTCCGTGCGAGCAATGATGACAGGAGCAGTAGGTCCCTTTGAGCGAGCAGCAACAACAGCTCTGATCTTGGTGAGATAATCCTCGAGAGGTACAACAATCTTGCCGGCAAGATGACCGCAACGCTTTGGCAGAACCTGGTCCTCGATGTGGAGGGCGGCTACTCCGGCCCTTTCGTACATCTTGATTGTTCGTGCTGCGTTCAAAGGACCGCCGAATCTAATGATCGTCAGATTCGAAGTTCATCTCAAGACGGTCAAATACCCACCCTGTATCAGCATCGCAGATCACCGGCACGTCGCCAGCAACGTCGGTGATCATGTTCGCATTCCTGACGAAGTCATCCTGTCCAGCAATTCCCAAGTCAGGGTGACCGGTGGTCGAAGCAGCGGTACCGGCGCCGGTCATGTACAAGGCGTCGAAGCCTACAGACATTGCGACACGGGCGGAGATACCATCGTATACGCCGGGAAGGACGACGGTCTTGGAAGGATCGGCGAGGAATTCACGGAGCTTCTGAGCGGGAGGAGTCATTGTGGAGGTGTATGGATCTTGGAGTACCTGGTTGTAGGTACTCTACTATTTATGGGTTCCCCGAGGACGGCTAAGTACATACATACAGCGAACTCGTGTCCATCTGACATGGATGTACGTAATTTCAGCCCTTGCCGAGATTCCCGGATGTCCTGCTCTGAGAGGCGTGGAGTCCGTCAACCCACAACGGGGAGAGATATGATCGAAGCTCGGTATTAACATAACATAGCTTTTCTGAACGTTGTTCATGTTCTTCTCTCTGCTAGAATGCATGTGTTAGATTGCACTGCCGAATTTTGGTAACCCTGCGTCTATGCCACAACAGAATTCCTCTGAACAGCACCCACAGCCTGCGGAGCAGCATCGCTTCTCCCGCACCAACAAAACAGTATCGACGAACAGCAAAAGGGTGCAGAAGAGGTAGAGCAGTATCTGGAAGGACAAGACGATGAGGAAGAAGAGGTTGGATTAGGAACAATGAAGGGCAGGAAAACGCGTGAGCAATTCGAAGGGTGGGTGGGTACGTTGTAATTCTGGGATTCCGGTCAGAGTTTTGTGGGTTCATTTTGGTCCAAAAAGAAAGGGATATATTGCTGGTCATTGCTTCGTAACATTAAACGCTTCTTCACATCGACTGGCCATGGTGCGGTACCGTAACTCGTACAACTGCAGGGATGGTTTGGGGTTCGCTGCACGCCCCATTTCGTGTGACATCTCTGCCATCCCAACAACAATCGAGACCAGAGAACCCATTCGTCACCTATACATTCGTCCGTTCTCAGCACTTTGTTTATCTCCTCGTCCGACATGCCGACACCTAGTTGAGTTGCTGCTATAACATGTCCGGACTGACGTATTTAACGTCAATTGCTACGCGCGGAGTTCAGCAGGTGCTGCAGCTGGTTCAAACCTTAAATTCAGAACACGACACCTTCAACTCAACTTACAACATGGTGGTTGGCGGACAACGAGGAGGTAAATGGAAAGCGAGGGCGACCAGACAATATCGGATCAAGCATGGCATACCACCGCCGCCTCGTCCTGGACAGCAAGCTGTCCCCGAAGACGATTGGGAAGGATCGTCCGACGACGACGACGCCCCTAACGCGGAGGGTCAGAAGACTGGGGGTACGCTAGATCCTCTCCCTGGAGAAGAGCGCAAGGACGTGAAGTCGGATGATGAAGATGAGGATGAAGGGAAGACGTTTAGCAGAAGGAGGAAGATGCAGTCAAATGCTTGGCGATACGAAGAAGAGGAGGTGGATCCTCGTCTTGGTAAGTTCCTAGGCACTGGAGCTGTGACGCACTCGATTGATTGTTATGCAGAACCCGAAGAGCTGGAGCCGGAGCCAGATTATGCACATTTGCCAGCTCGCGAACTCAATCTCGTCAACAGCGAAGAGGGGCCATGCGTGCATTCAGACGACGATCATGAGGACATTCCGGGCCTGCCGAAAGCAAAGAGAAAACCGAAAGTGCTATATGTAAAACGTGAGGACTATGCGGAGCTCCGGAGTAACATAGACAAAGCCAATGCTGCCAGAGCCTTCAAGGAGCGATATGGTGCGAAGCCTACACTTGCCAGGACGCGGGCCAAAACTACGGCAGACGGATATGAAAAAGGTGAAGGAGCGGAGGTGGAAGACATCGATGCATTTTTGAAGGGCTTGGACGTTAACGATGGTACGTGATACACGGACGCAACCTCTGCAGTTCTTCTTCATATAAGCCTTGTGCTGACAAATCTCTAATCAGCAGATATGAAAACTGCTCGCAACATGGCTTCAAAAGAACGTGGGTCTGTCCCAGCAGCGTTGAGTGGTGGTAAGGGCCCCGACGGTCAGGACAACATGGAGAAATGGCTGGATGACATGTTGGCATGAGAAAGGACTGCATTTCGCCAGCTACTGTCTTTGGCAATATAGCTACTTTGAGTAATAATCTGGGTGCCATCCATGTTAAGAAGGGCATGGGCAGCTGTAGCGCGTGCACGACGTTACAGCTGTGTGCAAAATTCCCACCCGTGCGTGATATAACGTCTCCTTAGTCGGAACATCGACAACTCACTAAACACGTAAGATCACGTACCCCGAAACCGCCGGCTTAGCTCGTCGAAGATTGGCGGTCACCGACACCAGCAGATGCAATCCGGAGGGAAAAGAGACCTAAGACCATCATCGAGGTCCCAGACGAAGACGCAAAAATTGACCATGAGTGTATTTACGATGATTTTGACGCGTTTCTGATCGTTACGAGAGAATCCAAGCCCCATTCACGGTGGATCCGCTGAAAAAATGGATTGATGTCAAACCCTTTTTGCTCGAAGCAGCAGTCGAGGAGTTGCGCCAGGACCGTACCATCAAGGAAGGCATGAACATTCACTCCCTTACACCTGAAGTCACCTTCAAAGTTGTCCTCGGAAGGGCACAGGACAGCTTGGTGTCGACTACGTACTGACAGGGATTGGGAAGGCTTCGTTCGACCCGTCGACAGTGACCGCAACAACACTAACATCAAATGGTCGGCTTTCAACGAAATCGATACAGGCTCAATCAATACAGGCTTAATCAAGGAGACCTTCTTCGAGGTCTATGAGGTCCCAGGCAAGGCTCAACAAACCTGCTTTTAGTTCTGGTCTTCGATGTGGTATTCTTCTTTTCTCGATGGCATGCTTAGTTCTTCCGCAATAACCTTACAAAGCTCAACACCTTACTCCAAAGTCACTCGTAGAAAAGTACGAGGTGACAAGTATTATGCCCATTGCTGCACCTAGAGGGTTTAGGTTGTCTGGGCTACATCTCGATGCAGGGCATTTGGACAGCCATACTGCCATTTTGTGGGGGAATCTGTCCGTGACAATGGCAAGTGCCTGAAAATAAATGAATTGATTGCTTCGATTGAAAAGACTATCCAAGAAAACTAGCGAAGGAAGGCCTGATGCTGACCCCCAGCATCAGCTGTCATTTGTCGATTAGCCTTCACCTTGAGCTGCGCCTTGGTTAAAGCACAACAACAGTTCCTGTACATTTTGCTGATTTTGTCAAGGAGGGTGTTGATGTATTCGATTGCTAGGCGGACGAATGCTGGGGGGTCTTCATGAGCGTTAGTGTGTGTGTTGTTACGCTTCATCCAGCTCTTCATCATACCGAGACAGAGGTCGATTGAATGCAGATCAGGGGAGCACAGCCAAACTAAAAAGTCTTGCGAATCACGTGTCGCGCACGTACACCACACAGCAAACAGACCGTAAAACAAAATCACGTCATATCTTGCGCAAATCGAGTCGAAAACGACTGCTGATGGATGCTATCGAACCATCGCCGCGTAGGGCTTCTTCCCTTGCTGCGAGAGCATGTGTTTGACACGTAGTCGAAACTGACGTCCCATCGACAGCGCTACCCAGACTTCAGAACCGAAGAAAACCTTCAACAACCCGCGACGAATCAGAACCACTTCCCATTCCATCAGATGACGACGAAGAGTTCCAGTTGCAACCATTCATCATCAAATTTGCTGCCACTAGGACTGGGGGTAGGCCTCGGTGGAAGGGCTGGTCAGCATTCTATCGTCATGGGATTATGACTACGTCCACGACGTGCTCATGAAAAAGGCCGCCGAAGATCTTTGTGACGACCCGAGCTGCCCTGACGACATATTCCCCGGGGATTTCGCCATGACCATGGGTTACCGAATCATCCGAGGTAGGGAAAAAACTGCGGTGACGAGACTGCGTAGTGCTGCCGACTTAGAGGACTTGAAGGATCAAGTGAAGGATCTACAGGAGCTGTAAAGCAGTAACAACAAGAACTGGAGCGTATCCATCAGTCTTCAAGCGATATACGTCCCTCCCGACTCGAATGGATCTTCAGACGGTGAACTCGATACTCCCGCCCGCACCCTTGGAGGACGTAAGACGCGCAAAAAGCACAGAAACAACCCCTCCAAGTGTATGCTGAAGGAAGTGAAGCAACATGCTGAGAACAATAACTTCAAGCGTGCTATTTTGTCTAATGTCACCAAGCTTCAGGAAGAATGGGTATGTGAAGAACATGAAGGGTACTGCTGGAAGGTCCCAAACTCAGAGAAGCACATGCACCTTGCATCACATCACCTGAGCCGCTGGGGGCAGTTCATGGCCCTTCCCGACAGTGCTATTGATGAGTTGGCACCACCGCATACATTGACCTTTGACAAATTTCACAGAGGCACTGTGCACGCCGCAGCAAGCTCCGAGAGTTACAGTACACCAACTCCTACGTCGAGATCTACCCTTGCAATCTCCTCGACTCCCGCTGTGCCGGCTGCTACTCCGATTCCCACGGTCTTCACTGCGTTTACCGGAAGCCCATTACGGGTGGAGGACGCTGAGGATGTAGCACGCTTCATGAGATTTGTGGCGAAAAACAACCCTAGCTACACCAGGTTCGATGCTGCGCAGACCGAGCAAGCTTTTTGCGAAAATGTATTGGCACTCGAGGATTTAAAAAGGGAGCCGGTCAGACCTGCCCAGGTGTCCGACCAGGAGATATGCTTGCTGCGCAGCGCTGCTTGCCCCTTTGGAAGGCAAAAAAGAAGATCAAGCGCCGGCTCGAGGCCTAACTGCAGTCCATGGATTCAGACGTATGTCCTCCCAGCACTCCCAGCACCCCCCCGGAGAGTAGCATGCTGGCGAGCTTGCTTTGTAATGAGGTTCTAAGCTTCTCCGCAGAGCTGCACAACTTTCCTCGAGTCACCCAGTGGCGTGAGAGCATTTTTGCGTATATATAAGCTTAGTCAACTTACTTCGTGAAGAGGATGAATGTTGGGCAGGAGAGATGGGTGTCAGGATCTTTCTTTTTTTATGCTTTTTCGAATGTTACCACTCCTATCTTACATAGTCTATGTTTGGTCAAATTGTATGCCTCTTACTCTTTGTTCAGATGTCCCAGAGTTCAGGGATCGAGGTGCAGGTCCCGCCCCTGATTATCCCACTTGCCGAGATTTGTTAGCAATTTACCAAGAAGTTCAGGCATGAATGATATTGAGAGGAGGATGGATGCCTGCCTCTGATCAAGGGACGCCTCATAATGGGTCTAAGTATGATGTACATTATGCTACAGCTACAAAGTTATGCCTTCAACAGTGACGTCTACAGCACTTTGTGCCCCTGCATTGCGAGATAATTGCCATTATTCCTTCAACAACCCATATCCGCACTTTTTCATTAAGCTGATGCATTTGTCGGGAAATACATTGACAGCAAGGTCAATTCCCTTCGCCAAGGACACATCGCAATGATCCACGACGTAACGATAGTCGCGGTTGCGCTTTGTCCAAGCCTTGATGTCATGAACCGAAGAACTACTTCGAGTTTCGCGATCAACCCGAGACTCGATTTGTCTCGGGTCCTATCATGGCTCATCTTATCTTCACTCCTCTCGTTCAAGGTCTTATTCTCGGCGCCATCGAGTTAACTAAATGTGGAACGCCACCGAGCAAGGGTCTAGACCCTCGTCCGGAAAACCGTATACAAGGAAAGGCCCTATGCCTTCCTTTAGAGCTTCACTGGTTAACTCAATAAATTCGTCCTTCTATTCGAATAAGTAATTCGGTCATCTCGTCACACCTCGTCTAACTCGTCAGATCTCGTCCCGAAGTACTTGCAGTATCCCTTCTCGTCTCGACCGCATTACATTTGAGCATCGAGAATGTGATTTCTATGGGATTCAGGTCAGGTGAATAGGGCGATAGGTACTCGATTCGACACCCATGACAAATAATCAACTCCTTTACCCTTGGATCATGATGTGTAGCACAGTTATCCATGACAACCACACTCCTAGACTCCGGGTAAGGGTTGAGGTGCACCATGAGATCATCTGCTATGAAATTGACGAATCGATCAGCATTGAAACTGCCTTGGTAGCATGCATGACACAGCATACCATTCGTCCAAGAACTGCGGGAAGCAGAGACCAGTGCAAACCACGGGCTAACCGTCGGTCTTTGCAAGCTGGATTACCTTCGGGAGAATAGCCGAACTTTCGATAGGTGCAATGATTGTCAATACTCGATTCGTCCAAGAAAACAAGCATATCCATCGAATAGTTTGCGGACTGTAAGGCGTGGTTCGCTAGTAGGGCAGCATTCCTCTGAGCAGCCCATACTTTAAGCTTTTCCGGGTCCACTTGATTTGCCTGAGGTACCGCTGAATGTCGCATGGATTGATGTTGGTACAGATTGTTTTGTTGACAAGAGCTGCTTCATGGTGGTATAGACTTAGGGTGTTCATGAGTAGTAGCTGGATATGCTGGGAGAGGTGTCAGTGTATGCTGTTTTTGCGACGGAGAGTATGCCTACCTTCCAACATGATCATCGATTTTTCAAGGTCTTCCTAAGCCCTTATGAATGGGCGCTTCGGGGGTACCCTCGTTGTCATAGCGTCGAAGAATGCGGTCAATGGTGCTTCGGTACTTACCGGTCCATTCTGCTACCTCCATAGTAGGTTGTCCACGGACGCTCTTATGCATGACGAGCGCTCGAACCTCATTGTGAACCCGCTTACCGACCATTCCCAGGTCCTGAAACGTCCCGGTTGAGGAGTAAGTGTATTTTTGCTGGGTTCACGTCTGCTGCTTGGTGGTCCAGTATGGGGCGCGACATGGGATTCGCATGACTCTTGCGTCTGGCTGTAAGGTGGTAGGAAATAGACTCGGGCTGCCCTCACTGTAAGGAACTTTCCAGATATATCCAATTTTTTTTGAGGTGGCGAAGGATATGGTATTGAGATAGCCTTGTGGCGAATTGCTGGTTGGGAAACTCTACGCACTCATCATGGTATAGAGACGGGATCTTATCATAGAAGTATTGGATGTGCTATAGTCATTTAGTGAGACCTTTGAGGGGACCTTCGAGACGGTAGAGTAGCACTCACTGAGCCTAGAGAGACGTCAATTTGAGGCTCACGCCCACAAGTCGAGTTGCCCTGACGTTCATGAGTGCTTTCCTCTTCATACCTCTTGACATTACGAGAAATGGTGTGGGTTGATTTTCTGACAATCTGACTAAGTTGGTAAACATCGAGCCCCTCGATGTAATTGTCAATAGCTAGGAGCTTTAGGGAATTGTTGCATACACTGCTGTGCATTTTGAGCCTATTGAGGCCTACCTAGGCCTCTTGCCGAGTTGTTTGAAGCTGTTTTGCAATTGCGATTGAGGAGGTTCGTGCACGCAGGATGATGCGCGTCGAGCATTTTGCAGACTGCTGTAACGTTGTACTCTACTTAGAGTGCAAGGACAAAGCCATATGTCTGGAATCAACAATGGAAATGATTCAGCACCCTCATCTGAAATATGCACCGCATGTCTCTTTTGATTCAATTCACGAGCTTGCCCTGCGGACTGAGCTTGCGTTTAATTGCTTCCTTTGTTCTGATGCGCGACCGGTACCAGCCCTTGTCCTGTCAACAAAAACGGTACAACCGCCTGGAAAGGCTCCCGCCCGCAACACATGCTTTATCTGTCTCACATTGAAACATGAGCGACAGGAGCCCATGTATTCGCAGGCGTTTGTTTAAGGCATGCTGTCGTTTGTCTTCATCTATCCCTAACAACCTGTGTGCCTCTTGTTGCCTCTGCCGCCAGCGATATAGCGACTGTCACCGCAATCGCGCGACAAGCACCGAGGAAACATCGCTATACTCTTGCGACTGTGACTCAGTCCGTCTTCGGCCTTTGCTGCTCCCTACCGACGTCGTCGCTTCTGTTCTTGCAACACTCACAGCTCACAGCGCCCAGCATGTCATCGACCCGCTCTGCGATCCAATGCCACATCATTCAGCTTGGTTGTTTTGCTTCGGACGTACCCTTCTGCGTCTATCTATATCCTGACCCGTCTTCTTCACCTTCAGGCAAGCCGTCCTTACTGCCAACGTTGCGTTCTCGTGACGTTGACTTCCTCTTCTTTGACACACCTTCGTTCCTCCGTGACTCTCGGGTCATTCCGCATGCTGTCGTCGCCAGTCCAGTTGCGCACTTTCGCACTTGCCCTCCTACGCATCCCGACTTTATCGATGATTACTTCACATTTTCGGTAATTCATACCGCCGGTGGCAGACTCAAGTGCTCTGCTCTTGCCGACCTCTGCAAGTTCACGATTGATGAATTGGTGCAAGGCCATAGTGCATCAGTGTTGAAGTCTATCAAGGGCCTGGTCATGGTTGAACCTGTCCGGAGTGAGTTTCAATGCGTCTTGGTAGACGTAACTAAGGAGGGTCTGCCGGCGTCCAGACCGGTGACATCTGGCAGTCAAAAAAGCGCAGAGTCTTCCACACATGCCCCCGCAGCTCGTACTCCTCCGAGGAATACTGTAGCGAAAGCTGCGACTGTTTCTCCGGTGGTCGTTAAGGACGAGCCGACATCACCAGTCATCCGCCCGGCGACGACTGTACCTGGCTCCACGTCACCTACGAGCCGCCCTCAGCATCCAGCGCACATCCGCCTTCAACACGGCTCGACACATCCGACTCCTAGTTCTCAACCATTGGCTTCACAGGATGGCGTGTCTAGCCCTCGGCGGCGTCGTATGCTCACGGTAAATCCTTCTTTGCAAACAGCTACGCTCGCTTGCTTGAGTCCCGGTATGCCATTATCAGCGAGGCTTGACCCGGAGCGTAGGAAAGACGTGATGGAGAGCATGACGGTACGTGAGCGTCAAGCCGCTCTGATTCAGGAGAGGTCCATCGGCGGCGCCCAAAGGTCTCGTTCCTCGAAACGAGGGTTGCCAACTGAGCTGGACACCGATGGGGCTTCTTTTCTTGGCTCCGCTACGAGAAGTGCCAAGCGTCGTGCCCCGCCTGCTCGCCTTAGCATCAGTGCTCCGTCGGACGCTCATATCCCAACTATCCGATCAGCGCCGTTGCACAGAACGCAAGGTCGTGATCTGCCTCTCGACAGTCCTCAACCGATGCCTGAGACGAACAGGCCATTGGCTACGTCGTTACCAAGAACCGTGGACATGAATCGACTACCCTCCATAAGCGATTTTCTCAACGATATGAAGGCAACATCCAATCCTCCTGGAACCGAGCGGCCGTCGAACCCAAAACTCGCCACTCTCCCGCCGCCTCGGCCTCCACATTGTAATAGCAATACGAGCCTACAGCCACCTGCAAATCTTGCCTCGTCATTGGATCAGGCTGTACAGCCTTCATTGCGGCCTGCGAGCGTTACATCGATTATTCACTCCCAGCAGCCTCCGACACCGCCGTCTCCCAACATTCACCAGGAAGCTACCAACACCTTTTTTGCTGCTTTTGAGAACGTTCCCGGTGTGAAACGCCGCATCAGGCCGGTACAGCTGAGTTCAGGCTCTGGCGCAGATCTGGAGATGGCGAGGACGACGGGGGAGACGGATGAAGCTATCGGGAAGAGGAAGGCGGCATTTCTAGAAGTTTGTGGGAAGGCGTTCGATCTACTTATAGGAAGGACTGTGGTTTGAGTTTAGCTATAGCCTCTTGCAGGTGGACTTGTCCCAATGGCATTCCATTGCTATATTCCATGGGCATGCGGCGTTCGCCTTGCTGGTACTTGGGATTTGTATTGATACTTTGCAAGGTAAAATACTCGTGACTGTTTCAACATGAGATTAGAATTCAGTTGATCATCGATCGTTCGGAAATGTGCAAAACCCGAACGCCTGTACTATGCCAATCCATCCACTCTATGCCCCGTAATCAATTACTGTATTTCCTGACCACGCGCGGGGACGTAACCGCTATCCTCCAACGCCCAGTCAGCTTCGGTACATCTGCGATGGTATAGCATTCATTCGTACTGTCATATGCATGCCCCGTTGTACTGAACCTTGTCCAGGACGAAGACCACTTCTTCCTTCTTCTAGGCGACTCCGCCCTGCCCATCGGCTCCTTCGCCTTCTCCTCCGGCCTCGAGTCTTACGTTCAACATGGGGTGATGGCGTCAAAATCACGATTATCAGCAACAAATCTTGGTCACTTTTTGGAGCAATCCCTTACTTCTACGACATATACAACTCTTCCATTCGTCAAGGCCGCCTATCAAATCCCCGGTCAGGCGGCTGCGTTGGACGATGAGTTCGATGCAATGCTGACTTGTCCTGTCGCAAGAAGAGCCAGTGTAAGTCAGGGAAAAGCACTTATGACTATCTGGGATAAGGCACTGGCAGGTGCTTGTTCGGAGATGGCGTCACCTTGTGCCGCAAACGTGGCGGAGTACAGAGCAGCTGTTCGCTCCGGAAAAGCTGAAGGTCATCATGGAGTTGCATGGGGCGTGGTTACACGCGGAGCAAACATTTCTATTCATCGCTCTTTGCACCTGTTTCTCGTGTCGCAAACGAAAGCCGTGTTATCCGCCGCTGTCAGGTTGGGTGTCATTGGTCCGTATCAGGCCCAACTGATTCTGGCAAGTCAGGAGACACGGAAAGTCATAGCGAGGCTGGTTGAAGAGGGAGAAGGACTAGAAGTTGAGGATGCTGGACAAACTTGGCCACTGTTGGACGTGTGGCAAGGAAGACACGAAGTGCTGTATTCGAGAGTGTTCAACAGCTGAACCCCTCGCGCTGGTTTAGATACCCACTTATACCAATCGCTTATATTTGGCAGCCCATCTAGCTGCCAGTTCCTTCTATGATGTGCGATGGAATGTGGGTACATACGCGTACTGGATGGCAGTGCTCCGCGCACATGCCCGTGCGACCTGAAGTGAGCCCATGAGACAGCAGTAAAGTAAGCAGCAAATGATTGTAAACTATATCAAGTCCATTTCCCATTGGATTTCTCCTTTTTTTACCCTCTGAAGGAGACGGTGCCTGAAGGAAGCCCTCTCTCTGGTGCAGCTCTCCGCAGCGCTCCGAAATATTTTTGTGCCTATCAGGGCAGCCAGCCAAAACTCGCCGCTTCGACCATCCAGCAATTCTCGACATATAATACCCGGCAATGTCGACCGTTGAGCAGCAAGAGTCCAAGGACTACGCGATTGTTCCCGAGAAGAACACCGCTTCCGTCGATGTTCGTTGTTTTCCAGGCTTTGCACAGATCAATGGCTAACATCCTCGATCTAGACTTCGACTTGGCCCCTTCTCCTCAAGAACTACGACAAACTCCAGGTTCGCACCGGTCATTTCACCCCCATCCCTCACGGATGTGCGCCATTGAAGCGTCCTCTCAGGGACTACATCTCCTCCGGTGTGATCAACCTCGACAAGCCTGCCAACCCCTCCTCCCACGAGGTCGTCGCCTGGGTTAAGCGCATTCTCCGTTGCGAGAAGACCGGTCACTCCGGTACTCTTGACCCCAAGGTCACTGGTTGTTTGATCGTTTGTATCGACCGTGCTACTCGTTTGGTCAAGTCCCAGCAGGGTGCCGGTAAGGAGTACGTTGCTGTCCTCCGCCTTCACGACTCCCTCGACTCGGAAAAGAAGATGGGTCAGGCCCTTGAGACCTTGACCGGTGCCCTCTTCCAGCGTCCCCCTCTTATCTCTGCCGTCAAGCGTCAGCTCCGTATCCGTAACATCTATGAGTCTAAGCTCTTGGAGTTTGACAACGACCGTCACCTCAGTGTTTTCTGGGTTTCTTGCGAAGCTGGTACTTACATTCGTACGCTCTGTGTGCACTTGGGTCTTTTGTTGGGTGTCGGTGGTCACATGCAGGAGCTTCGTCGTGTGCGCTCTGGAGCCATGGGTGAGGACGACAACATTGTTACGATGCACGATGTCTTGGACGCCCAATGGATGTACGACAACACCAAGGACGAGTCTTACTTGCGTCGCGTCATCCGTCCGCTTGAGTCGCTATTGACCAGCTACAAGCGTATCGTTGTCAAGGACTCCGCTGTCAACGCTGTCTGTTACGGTGCCAAGCTTATGATTCCTGGTCTTTTGCGTTACGAGGCTGGTATCGATGTGAACGAGGAGGTCGTTCTCATGACCACCAAGGGTGAGGCTATTGCCATCGGTATTGCTCAGATGTCTACCGTTGAACTTTCCACTTGCGATCACGGTGTTGTTGCGAAGGTCAAGCGTTGCATCATGGAGCGTGATACTTACCCTCGCAGATGGGGTATGGGTCCCGTGGCCATGGAGAAGAAGAAGATGAAGACCGAGGGTAAGCTCGACAAGTTCGGTCGCACCAACGAGCAGACCCCCACGACTTGGAAGAAGGAGTACGTTGACTACAACAAGCTCTCTGATGACGCCGATGCCGCTGCCCCGGTGAACGGAGATCTCGTTTCCGACGCCACTTTGGCCAAGATGGAGGGTGTTGAGCAGACTTCCTCTAAGCGCAAGGCGGAGGATGATGATGATGACAATTCTGACAAGGAGGATTCTCCCAAGAAGAAGAAGGTTCGCACTGATGAGGAGAAGGCCGCCAGGAAGGCCAAGAAGGAGGCCAAGAAGGAGAAGAAGGACAAGAAGGTCAAGGATGAGAGCGATTAGACTCTATCTTCGTTGTTGAAATGGGATGGGCGGGTTACTCAAGGTGGTTTTGAAGGGCGGGGATCGAACCCCTGTATATAACTCGTCATTACGGCAAACAAATCTTGCTTTCGGAGTTGGGTTTTATTCGGTTTCTATGTTTGGTTCATCATGCATCTGTCTTGTACAGTATATAGGGTTATTTGGGTACGGTTAAGAAACACATCTTATTGATTTGATTTTGGTCGGCAATATCTTGGGTATCTTTCTATCATGTCATGTATGTGCGGGCCCATCCAGTACCACGCTGGCGGCCGCTCATGCTCGAGCTTTTGCAATGGTGAAGCACCCTACAAGGGATGCTGTGGCAACCACATCCACAATGGCTGTTCTGCGAAGAAGAATTGAGTCAGTAAACTTTTCGGCACTGGGATATTCAAGGCTCAAGACTCACAAAAGGGGTAAAGCGTTGTTGTCCGGGTCCCAACCCCGACGCCAGCAAACCATTGTTATTCCATGTGCCAGCCCTAATGCTACGAACACGACAACGACGTTCACTGATAGATAAAGCAAACAGAAGGTGACGCCAACTTCAAGAAGACCCAATCCCCACAAGATGCATAAGAAGACGAGTTGAATGGGAATTGAGAGAATGAGGAGCGTCGTCGGAACGGCCATAGCGCGTAACCGTGGGTGTGTTGACGAATAATGCAATAGTGTAGTAAGCTTCGACGCATAGATACATCCAACGTTTCCTGCAAGACCAGATAATACCGGCAGAAAAAGGGGCAGCTGAGAGTAGGACACCACATAACGTTCAAGAACGACGCCCGAGGCACTGAACAATGCTGTTAGTTCGGGGGCCAAAGAGTTTGAATTTTTACCTTACCTTGCAATAACCATGGACCCAAGTACGGGAATCCACCCCTGTAAGATGAGATCGTTGACGTACGGATTGCGCAGGACGAAAACGATGAAGACCGGGATTGCTGCGAGAAGCAATACAAGCAGAATGGTAGAAATCCACGTCTTGAAGACAGCAATCAACGCTGTGGAGACTACAGCCAGGAATATAGTAGTGATGAGATCTCCTAAAGATGCGGCAAGTGGTGTAGCGATATTATCTGGAACTTGCAGTCAGTAAAAGACCGGAAAGATCACAGCTGGTACCAACCTGGGTCGAGGCACCACATTCTTGCCAATACCACAAGCATGCACATAAAACTGTTCAACACGACACTGCTCAGACTTGCACACACCATGCTCGTTACAATCATGAGGGCACTCTCAAACCACGATTCTCTATGGGGCTTGTTGATATAGCCCAAAGTGAATGCCCATAAGCCAGCAATAGCACCAATAGCGAGTGAAAGGGCCTGAAGCAGCGCGAGGTTTCCCAGAGTAATGGATCTCCGGGTGCGCCGAATGTCGAGTTCTCCGAGATGTGCTGAGGTTGACAGCCGAGCTGCCAAGGCAAGCTCTAAACACCCTTTCAAGTTCAGCAGAATGGGAACTAATATGAAAAGCTCCTCAATTCTTCTGAATGCGTTCCAACTCTGTATCTTGTCCAAGAGTATACCGGCTCCGATAGAACCGATGAGAGCTAAAGCGATGCTGGGCGTACTCTGAACCACAATCTCAGCCGTTTCTCGTTTCCATATGTTGTCTTTTGCGCCAAGGTCGCCGCCGGAAACATCTACGCGGGACTCCCGACGAGACTCAAACGTCAAGGGATCGTCGTCCAGGATGCGGGAGTCGGTCGACTGTCTATCCTCGACAGAGCCATTTCCTTCGTCGTCAGAAGAGGAGACCAGACTCTCCAGCGACAATCTCCGGGCATCCTGTTCTTGTAGCTCGTATGCGCCCGGCCCTTGTGCTCGAGCAATTGCACTCATCATTGCAATCGTCGGAGTCCACCTGGTCCGTTGTGTAACGTTGACAGGGCCCGGGGTACCGAGTGCGGCAACCGCATGGTGCCTAGCCGTGAGTAGAGTGACATACTGGGCAAGCAGAGCCAGGTAAACAAACAGTGATCAGTCAAGAAGGACTGGAGGACGAGGAAGCGCATACATCCAGCATTGATAGCGGCGGCAGAGATGGCCGATGTCTCCGTCGATGATCTGGTGCAGCAAGTGCAGGCCTTGTACTCGTCGGATACCACCGATGCCGACCTTCAACACCTGGCCCCCATCATCCAGTTAGCATGCAGCTCCAGCCGTGAGGCTGATCTGGTGCACGAGCTTCAAGCCTTCGCAGACAGAAAGGAGCAAGAGATTGAGCGGCTATGCAACATGAACCATGCGGATTTCGTCGCGAGTGTGGACCAACTCTTGGAAGTACGACAGAAGACGGTTCAATTACGGGAACAGATTATGACCTTGAACGACGATGTGCAAGAAAGCGGAAAGATGCTCGGCGACAAGAAGAAAGCACTGATTGACACTCGATCGGTTACACAGAATGTCACAGATGCCCACACAGCCATTACCGCTGCTCTCAGACCGCTGCATACATTGCAGTCCATCCACGCTCTCATCGCGGAAAAGAAACATTACCAGGCTTTGCGCTCGCTAGATGAGCTACAGCTAATCCATCTCAAAGATATCTCACAGTATTCATTCGCAAAATTGCTAGAAAGCAGTATGCCCGCAACGCAGAAGATGATACAGGATGCTGTGATGGGAGACCTTCGACAATGGCTTCTTGGTGTACGAGAACAGTCAAGACTTGTGGGTCAGCTGGCTTTCGATGAGACGGACAGAAGGCGCAGAAGTTGGCATGATCGGATCATGTCAGACCCGGTCCTCAACAATGCCAAACTCAATACGGCTCTGGAGCTTGTATTGAATGAGATGAATCCGTTTTCGGCTATCGACAATGACAGGGTGCGAATTGATTTTACACCTTTGCATGAATGTATCCATATATACTCTCAACTTGGACTCTCAGAGGAACTGCGAACGAGCTTTGAACAAGATCGTCGAAGGCAAAGAGATTTGCTGTTACCTGCGAGTTTGACCGTAGAAGGTGGGGACGTCGCGGCATCTTTGGAAGTGCTTCTCGAGGATATCACGGGGTTTGCCATCATCGAACAGGAAACTTTGAAGCAAACCCGGGGAACCAACCTTCGCTCTTCACATGAGATTAATGATTTGTTCGCAAGTCTTACGAAACGCGTCATGTCACTCACGTTATCGGCCCTCGCCAAAACATCAAATCCTGATACTCTTCTCCGAGTCAAGAACATACTTGTCTTGTTCATTCAGACAGTGGAAGGCCAGGGCTACGACACGAAGACCCTGAACGCATTCATCTTGACCTTGTTTGAAAAGTACGCAGGTGTTTTGAAGGAGAAGTTCAGTATTGACTTCGGTCAGATTGTGGCTGAAGATGACTATATGCCAATGACGATCAACGATGTGGAGGAGTACGAGAAGGTTTGCAGCGTAAGCTGGTATAAGACAGATACACCGGCCGAACACATGAGGTTGGTCGCACAAATCTCCTCAACGCATTGATTCAACAACACTAACAGTATCTGCAGATTCCCATGCGCTTTGCCATTTTCTCAGATATTTCCTCTGTGTTGCGTCGACATCCGCAACTTTGTTAACCAGTATTATCTGTTCTCAGACGAATACACTCATTCTCAGAATCAAGTTGATGATATCCTAAAGAATTCGCTGGACGAACTCTTGGTACAGCATGTAAACAAGACTCTGTTGCAAAGATTGCACACCAATAATCTGGGTCAGGTTGTTCAGATCATTGTCAACTTGGAGCACTTCGAGAATGCGTGCTCCGAACTCGAGCAGCTCTTGGCAGAAACCCGTTCCTCCCATAGGACGGGCGCGGTGAAGTTGAAGGCAACGAATGAGTTTGGTGTATCCCGGAAGAACGCAGAGAAGCGAATCTTTGAACTGGTGAACTCGAAGATTGACGATTTCTTGGACATTGCTGAATATGACTGGGCACCGTCAAAGCCAAACCCCCAGCCCTCAAGTTACCTGTTGGAGCTTGTGAGGTGGCTTCGGACAGTGATGCAATCGACGATGGTGAACCTCCCGCAAAACATTCGGGTATTCATTTACTTTGATGCTTTGGACCATCTGGCTTCAGAGTTGATGGTAAGACTTCTCTGTCGTGGTGCTTACACAATTTATGACTAACCTTCCTCGACAGAAAATGCTCCTCAGCACAAGCACTCGCAAGTATAACGAGCACGGCATCGCCAATTTTGACAAGGACATATCTTACCTCGAGGAATTTGTGGAAGAACTGAATGACCCTTCCATCTCGGCTGCGGACACTTTCTTGGAGCTTCGACAATCCGTCAACCTCCTCCGCGCAGAGAACGTCGAAGAATACCTCAACACAACAACGAGAATGAAGTCTTATTCACGGTTGAAGCCACAGAATGCGATAACCATGTTGGAGAAGCAACTGGCAAACAGCTCTACAATTAGCTTGAGCTCCTTGGAAAGAAACAAGAGCATGAGCTTGAAGCGGGTTTTGGAAAATCTTAGAGCTTCTGAACGGAGGTGAGTTATGCAAATAGATTCCCCACAAGATACTTTACTTGTAATGCCACGGCATTTCATCTCGCCAGAATCCTGCCCCTCGTCCATCTGTCCCTCTTTATCATGACTGTGCTTCCTTCTCCTCCTTTGCTTTTGCAATTGCCTCCGACACCGGACCACTTGGTAGTGAATTCAGTTGCAGAATGTTGTCCTTATAGGGATGCTTTTCGCCCTCAAAACACTTCAGTCTGGCCAACCGCGGTTCTCTCAGTCTGTTCTTTGGTAGCATACGACTGACAGCTTTCTTGATAATTTCTGCACCTCCTTTCCTCTCCATCAGCCTCTGCATAGTGATTTCGTGAAGGGATCCGGGTCGTGTAGTATGGTGACGGTAAACCTTGAGCTCCTTCTTGCGCCCAGTAACGATAAACTGATCAGCGTTGGTGACGACGACGTAATCACCACAATCTGCTGATTGGTCGAAAATCGGCTTGTGCTTGCCCATAAGGGTTATTGCGATGCTGGTAGCGAGACGTCCGAGAACACGGTTTGTAGCGTCAACATGATGCCAGGTTCTGGCGTAGGCGAGCGCGGTCTGGGAGCAACGGTAAGCAACGGATTCCTAAATGCTGGACGGTATACCAACCCTTCCGATCTTCTGCGACATGACTTCTGTTTGCTGCCTTGCTGTCTGCCCACTTTACAGCCGTTCCGCCGTCGCACCCAATAATTCCAGTTGGTGCATTTGTGCCTGAAAGCTGCAGCTGCTACCGCCGTATGAAGAACTGTGTTTCTAATTTCACTACAATACAGGATGCTTGTTTGTAAAAAACTGGGCAAGAATCGTTTCGATATCCGGTTTACTGTATTTGATATACTGCGTGTTCGGTTGTCAGCTGTGTCCAGGTATCGTCAAGGAACCGCTCACCTTTTCCTTGTGTTTCGTGAAATCAGTGTCGGCATATTTGTCGTGGAAACGAGTATAGAGTGGTATGACAACCTTGCTGACGTCTCGCACGATCGTACCTCGCATTGCGGCGTCCGGTACTACCATCCCCTTATTCGTTCGTACGATCTCTTCGAACTCGGCGTTGAAGTTCCGGAAGTGCTCCTTGACTTTATCCCGTTCTTTTGAACCCATCGAATTTCGGACGGAACCGCCCAAGCCCCCTTTAGATATATGAGTAGTGTCAAATAATGCGTCAGTGCATGATCTCCAGCTTTCCAGATAAAGGTCTGATGCACGCTTTTGTATTCTGTCAAGTGTTTGAGTCGTCAGCTCTTTCGCTGATGAGCTGAAGGAATCCAGCTTCTGCCTAATAAGCGCAATGGTGTTCAGCATGAAGATGGCTGTCTGTGCGGTTCGCTTGTAATATAAACGAGCCCTGCTCTCAAGCCGAGTCACGAGACTGTCGACCACTTCGTTGCAGAAAGAAGACAACGCGGAGTTTGGATCGGCGACTCTTGAAGCCATATTCTGCCATGGAGCATTTTCTAGTGACATCAACACCGTTGCAAATGAAAGGTCGTAATCAAGAACAAAGACACGTAACCGATCCATGGTCTCCGCCGCAAGTTCCGATGCAGTTCCATTTTCGGACAACATGACGATAGCATCAGCTTTAACCTTAACTCCCTCGTAGAAGTTGATAACGACGGATGTAACTGTCTTTTTCGACGATTCCTTAAGGCCAAGCAGTTCCGTGTTGCCCAGTAAAGTAGATCCAAGCTTCGTGCTTGCCTTGGACACTTCCTCAAGGAGCTCGAACCCAAGAAAAGCAAAAGTTTCCACATGCTGACGAACATGATTGTCGAGTTCCCGGATGCATTGAATATAAGCTGACAAAGCGGGTTCCACTGTTCGCTTGAAAGCTACAAGAAAGAAAGAGTCGTCGAAGACTTTCGAAGCAAGGGTATATTCAGTCTCCAGCATCGCAATGATAGCACCTGTGTAGATTGCGATTCCATTTGTTCCCTTGGTATACGGAGCATTTGTTCTCTTCAGTGTTGTACTCACGCTTGCCTGGTTCAACGAAGACAGAGAGGTTGTTATGTAACCTCCCCTTACTTCAACATACGTGGCAACCGGGTCCACTACGACGCCTGTGTCGACTGAGGGTACATGTACTGTGAGGCTTTGAGAAAGCGAGCAGATCAACGCCAACTTGTCAGGCGCTAGTTCTGGAAAAGGCATGCCCTTCGTGATGTAATTCAGGGGTTGTATTGGCGTAGATGCTTCTGCTAGTGTGCGTTTATAGGTATCATTCAGCTGAAGCATGGCAAGTTTGAGAAGCTGTTCCATCTGTCTAATGGTCTTGTCTGTACTGCGAAAGTTCTGGCGTTTTAGCATTGACAAACTATCGCTTAGGCGACGCACGGATGCCATATAAATGGAGACGTTCTGTCCGGGCCTTGGAAGAAAAGTCAGCCTGGCTGTAGTGATGAGACACTCCGACCTCGAACGCACCCTCGCTTGATGATTTGCTCTTCTTTGGAGACAACATCGAACCACTTACGCGTGTCTTCAATTGCTCGTAAGGTTGAATCGATGTCTGGATTCCTGTGAACAGTGGCCATTGGCAGATCATGATAGAGACTTACTGTCTGTTGTTTTTGTCAACGACTGCAGCCTGTTTGAGAGCGGTCTGATGGTCGTTTCCAAACCACCCAGCCTTCGTTCGAACGACGACAAGAGAGCGGTCATCTTCTGGGTCAGGTCATCGGTCCTGGTCAGGTTCGCGGCGAGTACTTCCAGCTCAGCCTTTGTCTCGTCAATGTATGCCATTTCACCACCGATTGAATGCTTCAGCCGGCCTGGATTGTTGGGTGTGGTGGGCACGCGCACTTCAGGGGCACCAGCGACGCGTCCGACGTGCTTAAAGTTCGGCCTAGGATCAGCTGCAAAATGAGACTTGCTGGGAGCTGTTGGGTGTCGTTTGTAATCTTTTCTTTTGTTTTTGCAGCGTATAAAGCAAATCCCACTGTGTAGACGTGCAACACGTGACTTGACCCTGACTTTCGCATACCCGGCCAATATTGTCAACACATCTCGAGAAGTCTTCTCGAGCATCTACGACGGTGAACAGCACAGTTTCTACAATGACCGGGCGTCTGTCGAGGGTTGCTGTCCGATGCCTTAGATCACAGGCCCCTGTTCGTGCTCGCCCCTTTGCTGTCCGCTCTTCCGCAGGTATGGTTCACCCACCTTGTGTTCAAATCCGGTATTAATTTCAGTTCGCAGCTGCCGAACACAGATGCTTCGCGACTGCATCACCGCAATCATCCGAAAGCTCTTCAGATTCGGCTTCCTTGGTCCCGCCCTTGGATTCGCGGCAGGACTTGAAGAAGTTCATCGTCAAAGCTGCCCATGCCGGACAGTACGCTAAGGTCTTTACAATGGCAAAGGAGATGGCTGCGGCTGGCGAGAAAGCCGACACGCAGGTCTACAATTCTATCCTGTGTGCAATGTCGGCAGGTTCCGATGGTCGCTTCTCCGAAGAAGCAGTTGCCCTCATGCAAGAGATGGAGCAGAGTGGCTGTCCCCTAGACCGAGAGACTTGGAATTGGCTGTTGGAGGTGGGTTAATTTCTTCCTCCCCGTTCGAGAAGGTGTGCTGATTGCTATCTTAGATAACCGCCGATGCTGGAGATAGTGTTGGACAAGAAAAGGTGCTTGAAGCTATGTCAAGGTACTGGGTTGCGCCAGATTCGTACTGGCATATGTTCCGACTGAGACTGAATTCCCACCAGTATGAGAGAGCGATTGAGCTGTATGATTCTTTGAAAGCCCGCAGAGGATCCATTACACCTGCAATCATCCACTTGCTTCTCCATGAGTTCATAAGTATCCGAGAACCGAGTGTTGTGCGGAAGCTCATGGCGGACATGCAGACGCAAGAACCTGGTGTTCGATACCCGCAGCACCTTGTTCGAAGGGCATTGTCGTTATTTGCAGACACCTGTGATATTGAAGGATTGTTGGTGGTGTGGCCGGCTTTCAAAGAGTTAAATGCTGAGTTGGGAAACGTGAAGTGGTTCTCGGAAGGGCTGGCTTTGCGTATACTCCTTGCTGCTGGACGACATGGAAAGCCCGATTTTGCCACCGAGATTCTTCGCGCGGTAGCAAGCAACGCTCCGTTCAGCGAGCCCATGTTTGC
Organism: Saitoella complicata NRRL Y-17804; assembly: GCF_001661265.1. Taxonomy (NCBI): domain Eukaryota; kingdom Fungi; phylum Ascomycota; class Saitoellomycetes; order Saitoellales; family Saitoellaceae; genus Saitoella; species Saitoella complicata. The sequence continues at coordinate 245,908 of NW_017566993.1, forward strand.
TTCTTTGCTGGAGGCATATATTGGTGCGGGCGATGCCAAAAACGCGTTTATGGTCTTGCCGATTATGCGTCAAGCTGGCGTTACACCTACCCTGAAAACAGCGTTCCCACTGGTATCCTACATCTCAAAGGACATTGAGACTGTTGACCGAGCATTTTTCACCCTCCAGGATCTTCAAAAGGAACACAAGACTGTGGACTTGGTTGCTGTCAGCGCAGTTATTAAGGCATGCATCCGTCTCAATGATTTGGAACGAGCTGTCTCGACCCTCCAAGATATGTCTCAATTCAAACTGAAGCCCGACAGCGACACGTACGACATGTTGCTGGCCGCTTGCGCAGCAGACAGCAATAAGAATTTGAGCTTGTATATAGCGAAGGACATGGCCTCCAACAATGTCGCACCTACGGCTGCCACTTTCACGCATATCATCGGTACTTCTCTCTGGGCCGGTTCGGATTACGAAGAGGCTTTCGTATACTTGGAGGAGATGAAAGCTGCAGGTTTCAAACCTTCTCAAGAGATATACACCGAATTGATCAGAAAGTGCGTTATTTATAACGACGGTCGAGCGACAGTTGCGTTGGAAGAGATGCAGGCATTTGGTTACGAAACTGATTTTGTCTCGAAAATTATATCCGAAGGCCAAAGGAAGAGTCGGCGTGCTGACGAGGAAGAACGCAACACGCAATCTGGCCGTAAAGGAAATATTCTTGATGCACTCGATCTACTTCAATAAAGAATGCATTCATGCATGCATGGACGGCGTTTCTCGTGTTAGGATATATTCAGGTATAAATAAAAAATCGCTCACTCCGCCGAAGTGGTGTCTGGATAAAATACAACCTTGCGCACCTTCCGCTGGTCAAATTGTTCGTAACCCTCTACAGCCTTGGATAATGGCATAACTGTGTCAACGAAGGTCGACAAAGCCTTGGAATTACGGCGAAGGACTTGAAGTGATTCTTCGAAAATCGCTCTTACTGGACATCTCCCGAAGGAAATAGTCAAGTTTTTGCCGTACGCTTGGTTTCCGGTAAAGGGAATCTACGCACTTTGTCAGTAACCTTTTGCCGACTCAGATCTCCGGGTGATACGCACATTCTCATTGTGGACTCCCACGGAGGAGATGCGGCCCCAAGGCCTCAACAAATCGAACCCAAGTTGAAGAGCGTCTGCGTGACCAACAATTTCAAGGACGTTATCGGCACCGCGCCCATTTGTGGCTTTCAAGATCACATCTTTAGGGTTGTCATTCAAATTGATGGGTATAGCTCCATGCGCTTTAGCCTCAGCGAGTCGTTCGGGTACCGAATCAATGGCGTAAATAGTCTCGACCATTTCGCGAGCTGCGATAATCGCACAGATTCCCACGGGACCGCAGCCGATAACAACGTTGACGGAAGTTTTGCGTTCCTCCTCAGGCAGGTCTTTGAGGACTCTACTCGCCGCGAAATAACCGGTTGGAAAGATATCGGCCATGAGGTTTAGAACGGTTGGGTCAACATCCTCGGGTGCTTTGATTACTGAGGCATCGGCCAAAGGGATGCGGACGTATTCGGCTTGACCACCGTCAAGAGTAGGTGTCCCAAAGAGAAGACTCTTCTCGCAGCGAGACGTGAAACCGCGCTTGCAGTAAAAACATTCCCCGCAACTCACCGTGAAAGGTGTGACAACAAGGTCACCTTTCTTTACTGTCTTCACGTCGTCTCCGAGCTCATGTACAACTCCGGTGAACTCGTGACCCATGATGAAATCTGTAGCTGACTTCTGGTGACCGCGGTAGACATGCAACTCACTACCGCAAAGCGCAGTCATGCTAACCTTGACGATGATATCCTTGGGGTCCTGGATCGTAGGGATTGGGCGATCCTCAACCGCGACCTTGCCGACCCCCTTGAATATGACAGCCTTCATGGTACCGGACGACATTTGCGTATATTGTTTGATCTGACTATGTCCAGCAGTTGGTCGGGTTTATAAAGACTTGGCGGATCCAATTATCCGCTCACGGCACTGGTGGAGAGCACTTGACAACCCCATGACTCGAGGGCCGGCCGCGGGGAGGGGAGGGGAGGGGGAGGGAGCGGGGGCTGTGGCTGAGGCGGGTGACCGGCACGTCAAACTGCTCGGTGTTGGTCCTCCATCATAGGCATCTGTAGGTGGCATACAGTATCGTAAGCAGCTGTAGGAGATGTCTATCGATGTCCTCGATCATCCGCCGGAGTATAGCGTTTTTCTTCATGATTACCTCCTCCCCGGGAGGCCTGTAATCATCAAGGGTCTTTGTCGAGATTGGCAGATCATGAAAGCATGGCTCGCTCAGGATGGTACGATCGATTATGACTACCTCATTGCAAAGTATGGCGATTCTCAGGTTCCGGTCGTCGTGCAGACGCGGGACTGTCAGGACAGGAGCGAGATGACCCTTAAAGAATTTGTGGAACATCTGAGGGAAAATGAAGACGCTCCCAGCTGCAATGAGGAAAGACGGATTTACCTCAAAGATTGGCATTGCGTGCAAGAAAACCCAGAGGACGAGTTGTACGCAACCCCAGACATATTTCAGGATGACTGGATGAATGAACAAGCAGTCAATCGCAGAACGGACGATTATCGGTGAGCACGTTCCCGAGCAATGCTGAGGTTCACAAGCTAAATATACTTTGCTGAAGATTCGTGTACCTTGGTGGTCCAAATACGTACACGTAGGTTTTCCCTCCGATGAAGAAGTCGCGCTGCTAATACTCTATTGATGCCCATTAGCCCGCTCCATCATGATGTCTATCTCTCCTATAGTTGGAGCGCCAGTATTACCGGTACGAAAAGGTGGGTGTTCATCCCTCCACAATTCAAGGAGGCCCTTGAAAACTTCAACGGAGAAATGCCGGCAGATATCTTTGATCCCTGTTTGTCCGTGGCAAACCATCCAGCTTTAGCGCAAATGCGGGCAGCCGCTGTTGTTGTGGAACAGAATTCTGGAGAAACGATATTCGTGCCGTCAGGCTGGTTTCACTCTGTCAGGAATATCACCACCTGTTTGAGCGTGAATCACAACTGGTGTAACGCGACAAACATAACAATCATGTACCATGCTTTGGTCGAACAGGTTGCTGCAGGTGAAGCAGCAATTGATGATCTGCGAGATGTCGTGCCATCCGATGAATTCTATGACCTCGTGCAAAACATGACCCGGGCAAATTGGGGGATGGCGTGGCAGGAGTTTTGGACGATGGTAAGATATCACATGAACAGACTACAACATGCGACCGAAGGGTATATCAGCGACAAGTGGATTATCACGGAACAACACCGGCCATCGCGTGAATGGGAGGATGGTCGTGTTACCAAATTGATGAAGGACTGGGCAGAATATAAAAACAATGCGCATACTCGCAACATAATATTGGACATTGCATAGTTAATCGGGGTATAGCTTCCAACAATGCGCCTATCCTACCCTACACTATCGTAACAACCGTCATTTATCATCGTATTCCCGCATAATTAAAGAATGAAGAATAGAAGTCATGATCTCTCAGACCCGCTCAAGCTGCCGAGGCTTCTCGCTTGATAGGTTGAGGTACTGGCTGCGGGACAGGGACAGGTACTGCTGCCGCTGCTGCCGCTGCTGCCGGAACAGGTACCGGCATGGGTACAGAATGTATCGGTGCAGGTTGTTGGACCACGGATAGAGAAGCGGGCGTTGGTATCTGAGGCAGTGCAATATGAGACGGAGTTGGCGTCGGAGTTCCCCGAGGAATACTACCTGAAGGTAGAAGTTGAGCAGGATGTCTGTGTTGCGGAGTTCCTTGTTGCTGCGCATATAACTGAAAATCAGTTACAGGATGATTTATGAGGTTGCGCTGGTCGGGTTCCGACAAGAGGCATGACCGGAAACGAAGTGAACCATCGCACATGTCGTCAATCTCGAGGACGGTCTCATCGTCCTGATCGCTGTCCTCCTGGTCGTATTTCCACCGGTTACCACCAACATGATCGCGAGAAGCACGAAGTCCTCGGCGATCCAGCCAGACGCGACCACCCCTTCCGCAGCGCTGACGAAATGCTGGCCTCCGACGTTGCGATTGTGAGTCACCGAACGTATGATTGTATTCTCCCGTTCCCGATTGATAGTAAGAGGAAGCGACGGCTCGAAAGAAAGACAACGGATAGGGCTTTGGGAGCGGGAAGTACGGATCGTCCGACACGTCCTCCCAACCGATATTAGCCGCTCTGCGCTTGACCAATTTTTCTTCGATAATAGCCCTCGCTGCAAGCATTCTTTCCCGAGCCACTTCGTCCAGGGTAGTTAGAGCATCGGCGTCAGCACTCTTCGTAGTAGTTGTGGCCGTCGGAGTAGATGTCTTTGCGACAGGAATACGAATGGTCGGCGCAGTAGCTTCTTGCTGTACCTTCTTCTTCTTATGCGAAATAAGATCTTCGTCATCACCTTTGATACCAAGCTTTCTCTTCACATCCTTCACCTTGCAGCGCTGATTGAAGACTGCTTGCTCCAGTAGTAGCGATTCCCTTCGAAGCCGTTCGCGCCGTGCAACCATACCGACGAGATTGCGCGCTTGCTCCATCTCAAGGCGCAGCTTCCGTAGTTTCTCTGTGCTTTGGGCATCGGTGCGACGCGTTTTGCGCACTTGACGCACTTCCCTACGACGGAAGCAGACATAGGGGTCGCCCTCATCCTTGTCGTTTTCCTCAAAGCGAAGTACGGGCTGAATTGGCTTCCCACCAGAAGCAACTCGCCGTCTCTTCCAGTGCTCGTAAATAAACTTGGCAAAGTGCTTGTAAGGCGCGGCTGATGTATCATCGAACGTAGGCTCCAAGTCATTATACGAAGCGATCTGAGAGACATCCATGGCAAGATATGGTTGGCGTTCATTGGTAGCATTCTCGAACTGTTCCATGACAAGTTCAAAGGCATCCTCGGAGCATTGCTCATTTGCAATCTTCTTCTCGGAGTTCAGGTTAGTCAACCACTCCTCATCCTCTTCATCCATGTTATAGAGACATCCACAGCAGTCCTCTACGGTAGAGGAGAAGCGGATGTAGGTAGATGGTTCCGAGTACTTTGCACGATAGAGTTTGTCATAGTCGGAGACAGTTTTTGACGCATCAGGCGTAGGGATGTAGATTTGCTTGACACCAGCCCCTACCACTGCGGCCTGATGTGCGGAAATAGCAGCTTGCAGATGGTGCTCCTAGTAAACAATGATGGTTAGAACAACTGAAGGCTGGTTATCGATAGAGTGTTTCTCACCTCTTCCTCCTCCTTGTCAACACCGGTTTCAACAAGCGGAACATTACGCGTTGATGCCTCCTCATCCAGATCAGGGAGTTCACTGGCGCGAAGAACAGGCAGATGCTGCTTGATACTGATCTTCCTGTTGCGGAAGCCCCTGTCCTTTGCCATGTTTACGAGGCGCGTTGGTCGTCACCCGTGTGAGGTGAAAAATGTCGACAGAAACGCGTGAAAAAGGCTGAATTGTTCAGAGCAACATACTCAATTACGAAATGCGACGCGATGGACTGTGACGGACTGGTCCTGGGGTGACTGCTGACTGCTGTTTGGCTCTTTCGTTTTGGCGACGTTGAAGTTTTCCGGTGCTACTGCGGATCGTGCATGGGTGGTGCGTAGGTGGTGATAAGGAGAATAGAGGAAGGACGACAGAAACAAACAGCAACCATGGGTCAGACAAACTCGCACCTCCTGGAATCCATCGTCGCACAATCCAACTTCACACCGCTGGAAGTCGAGCGTCTGCGGAAGCGCTTCATGAAGCTGGACCGCGACAACTCGGGCTCCATTTCGCGTGACGAGTTCCTTTCTATACCTCAAATAGCCAACAATCCCTTAGCTCATCGGTTGATTGCCATCTTGGATAAAGATGGAGGAGGCGATGTCGACTTCAGAGAATTCATCCTGGGACTCAGCGCATTCTCGTCAAAGGGGAACAAAGAGGAGAAACTGCGGTTCGCTTTCAAGGTGTATGATATTGACCGAGACGGATATATCTCTAATGGGGAGTTATTTGTCGTGTTGAAGATGATGGTTGGAGCGAATTTGAAGGATAATCAACTTCAGCAAATCGTGGACAAAACAATCATGGAGGCAGACAAAGACAAGGACGGTCGGATCAGCTTTGAGGAGTTTGCTCAGATGGTGGAAAATACGGTTTGTCGTTACTTCCCTGAACTTGGCTTTGATGTAGTGCTGACTTGTGTCATCGCAGGACGTGGCTCATTCCATGACTCTCGATTCTTTCTGAGCAGCGGATTTATGTACGATTACTTGTTGTTTCAGCGGTGTTACATGATACCCGGACTTGCCGTTCTCCATGGCAGATACTTTCAGCACGCTTTCGCTGTTTGGAGTTAGGAAAGACGAGAATTACGTTAAAAGGCTACGCATTATGTACGGGTACGTTCAATCAGTCACCACACCCAAGTGTGCCCAGTATGCTCTCCATTGGTCGAAACACGCCTCAATTGCTGTAAAGATATGTTAGCTTTCCAAAAGTTTTCCGTCGTGGTATGTGTGGTCATGTACCTTTCAAGCACCTGTCTTCCTGCAGCCCGAGATCATAATCCACAAGTCCAAATCTTTCAAGTATATCAGACCAGCGGATGATATGTTGTCCCAAGTTTCCGAGCTGCATTTCGTTCAGCCTTTGCGTGCCCACTGGAGCGTGGTTGTCGGAGAGCAACCCGACATTCCGGTGGAAAAGATTGGACCAATTGTCGTTCAAATCGCGCCAGAACGAAAAACGTTGATCATATAGCTCGGCATCATCTGTGGTCAGTCCAAGCCGTTCTGCATTTTGGACGACCCATTCGGTGACATGGTAGAGTATCGAGCTGGCGTCTGAGCACCGTCCGTCAGCAATGGCGATCTGACATGCACGCATAGACGCCTGAAATCGAGCAAATGCATCATGAAGTTGGTGGTCAAAACTGCCGCTTCCGTCTTCCTCAAACTGCTGCATTGTCCATTCCTGATTAAGCGGTGCGGTTTCTGTAGGTTGCTGCTGTTGTGGGAAAGTTTGCACAGCGTGGGATGTATTGTTTTGGGGTTGATCATAAGCATCCTGCGGAGGTCCACTAGAAGTCATTTGCGCACCAAATGAGTCAGAGACCTGTTGTGCAGGCGAAGGCTTGTCGCGACTATGATCGTCGTCGTCTGGATTCGACATGGCCATTTGCTGGTGAGCCGCAAACCCAGACGTGCTGGACGATGCCACCGGAGCTGAGTATATGTATGCTTGTCTTTAATCCAGTACCTGTATCTACATGCCTACCTGGTACGTACCAAGCTTAAGGGCGGACCGTTGCAACAGCACTTGAGTTGGTGGAACGAGCTCGAGCTCGCGGCCGCGCGCGGGAACACGAGCACGCATCGCTCGCTGACAGCTTGACCCTTTGTACGTTTTAACCAAGATCTTTACTCTGGAACATTCAAAGGAGCAAGAGTCACTACTGAAAGTGGAGGTTAAACCAACAACGCCACTTTTACGTCCATGAGTATTAAGGTGATCGACCCACTTGCTCTCGTATGGCCATCAACATGAAGGCGCCTGGACGGATTACCGACATCTGAACGATGATCCTTAGGAAGCACTGAACAGGGTGTAGATGTAGATTTCGTCGTACCCTGCCAGTCGAAGATAGGAGAGCAATGTCCAAACATATGCCAATGACAGTGGGTGATTGTGTAAAGACCGTATATTTCACATATTATATCTCCGTCATCTTACACGTCCTCTCAGTTTTCACGCGTCATGCATAGCTTAGTGCTTCTTCTCAGCGTCCTCAGCTTCTTTCAGGAATTGCCTGCCGGAAACATCTTAGCGATCGCAAATGCGGACAAGGTTGGCAACGACTCACTTGATGAAGTTCTCCTCGTCTGAGCTGTCGGCAGTGATGGCAGGGATCTTGGAGGCCAAAGCCTGGGGCTGCTCCTTAGACCCGCCAGAAGTAGCAAAGACGATACCACCGAAGAAGACACCGAGAGTAGCCATAGACAACTGAAGATCGTTAATTGATTTCCTCTGAAAGTTCCGGACAAGGAGGATGTACCCAGTGAGATCCGACCTGTTCAGATAACGTGTTAGCCAAGGATCAATCAATGGAAGCAGGCAAGGCCGGCAACAGGCAGCGACCGCGGGTAGAGGCTTCGACTGACCTTGCGTCCAGCAATAACGTATTCAGAACCGCCGCCCATTGTAATTGATTGTTGTATAGAGGGGATGAATGCTGGATGAATGCTGGATGAATGCTCAGGCAGCTGGCGACGTCGACGACTTTCGTCCGGCGTTCCTGGGCATTGCATGAAAACCAAGAAACTCGTTCTTAACCTCCAGCTCGACCAGTTGATTTCTTAACCTCCAGCTGGGAGTTGCAAGACCGTTTGTTTGCCCTTGACCATCATGACCCTCGTCCGCTCGGCCTTGACTGTCCGTCGCGCCTTGCAAGCCGGCGCTGGTGCTGCTTGCAGCGCCGCCAAACCCGTTGCAGCTTGCCGTCACGCCTGGACTGCTGCCGGTAACTCGTCTCAAGCCCGACGAGAAGAGGAAAACCTGGTTCCGGCCTTCAGCTTCGTTCCCGAGTCGCCCTCATACTTTACCACCAAGAGCAAATACAACGACACACTGATCCACCTCGAGAATATCCTCCGGAAGTACGAGAATTTACCTACTCTTCCGGCAGGTGAGATCCCAGCCGTGCTATGGACGAAATTGGATCAGTTCAAATCACTTCTTGGAGACTACCGAATCAAACCTGTTGAGTTTCGCAGGGCGATTCTCGTCTTGAACAGGTTGCACGCCATCAAACCTGATTACATGACCGACGAAATCAAGGCTGTTCTTGCGTGGTACAAGCGTGAGGAGGTCACCAAGACGGTTGTTGAGAAGAAGGAGCGTACTGTGGATGAATATGGAAGGGCTTATGCTCTCGGAAAACGCAAGGAAGCTGTCGCCAAAGTATGGGTGGTGGAGGGGGAAGGTAACATCATGGTGAACGGCAAGCCACTGGCAGATATGTTTGTCAAACAAGCGGATCGGGAAAGCGTGGTTTTTCCTCTGATGGTAACGAACCGATTGCCCCACTACAATGTCTGGGCTGTGGTTAAGGGTGGTGGTACAACGGGTATACATGCAGTTCCAAACTATGACGAATGGACCTTTACTGACCCGCTTGCACAGGACAAGCTGAGGCTATCCAGCTGGGGGTCTCTCGTGCGCTGATGATCCATGATATCGAGTTGAAACCTGTGCTACGAAAGGGTATGTCAAGCGATCTCGTATTTTGTTGCGGATACTTACGTGAGCTACAGCTGGATTGGTTACCCGTGACCCGAGAGTGGTGGAGAGGAAGAAGCCCGGTCACAAGAAGGCCAGAAAGATGCCAACCTGGGTCAAGCGTTGATCTAGAATTGTATTTGAAGATAATAAAAAGCGTCTTTCTCCATCTGTATGTTTTGTATGTGTGCCACCCTTGTGCGCTGGCTGCTTGTGGTGCATCACATTTTTCTACCTCGAGCGCACGAGAGCTTTGAAGTCCCAGCAGGAATACCAACAGCAATGTCTTTCGGAAAGCTTTACTCCTACCCTGGTACGGATCAATTCGCCTTCTTTCGCTGCCATTACTGACATGGCCTGTCTTCAGGAAACACCAGGACCATCGCGGCCGAGGCTGTGGCCAAGGCCAACGGCTTGGAGCTTGAGGTTGTCCCCACCATGCCCATCCAGGGTGTCTCTGCCGAGTTCAAGTCCAAGTTCCCTCTCGCCAAGATCCCTTCTTTCGAGGGTGCTGACGGCTACAAGTTGACCGAGACTTTCGCTATTACTGTCTACCGTACGTTACCCATTCTGTAGCATATGACTGCCTGCGCCTTTGGGTTCGAGCACTTCAAATCACAGTGATGATTTTGCCTAATCAAACAGTTATCCCTGTCTGAAGATTTCTGTTGAGAAATGCATATACTCTGAACATGACTGAATTGACTGCTCGATCCACTGATGCCGGCCGTGGATGTGCCTTTCAAGAGATCGAAATATGCTGACCCGTTGTTGCTGTAGTCGCCAGCCAGAACGAGAAGACTGCCCTCCTCGGTAAGACCAAGAGCGACTACGCTTCCGTCCTCCAGTGGATGTCCTTCGCTTCTACCGATCTCTGGAGCTCTTTGGCCCAGTGGTTCGTTCCCATCTTGGGATACATTCCCTACAACAAGAAGAACGTTGACGACGCTGAGAAGAAGACCAACGACTACGCCGCCTACCTTGAGAACTACTTGAAGACCAGGACTTTCCTCGTCGGTCAGCGCATCACCCTTGCCGACCTTTACCTTGCTTGCCACATCGCCCCTGGCTTCAAGTTCTTCTTCGATGCTGCATGGCGCCAGCAGCACCCTGCCTTGACCCGCTGGTACACTACTGTTGTCAACCAGGAGATGTACAAGGCTGTTGCCGGTGAGGCTGTTCTTGCCCAGGAGGTCACCAAGTACACCCCCCCTAAGAAGGAGAAGAAGGAGGAGAAGCCCAAGAAGGAGGCTGCCCCTCCCAAGAAGAAGGAGGAGAAGCCTGCCAAGAAGGAGGAGGAGGAGGACGACACCCCTAAGGAGGTTAAGGCCAAGCACCCTCTCGAGGCCCTTGGTGCTCCCAAGTCCATCCCCCTCGACGAGTGGAAGCGTCAGTACTCTAACAACGACACGCCCGTTGCCCTCCAGTGGTTCTGGGAGAACTACGACTCCAACGACTACTCTCTCTGGAAGATCGACTACAAGTACAACTCTGAGTTGACCCAGGTTTTCATGTCCTCCAACCTTATTGGTGGTTTGTTCGCCCGTCTCGAGGCTTCCCGCAAATACTTGTTCGGATCCGTCGGTGTCTACGGAGAGAACAACAACTCCGTCATCACTGGTGCTTTCCTTGTCCGTGGCAAGGATTTCAAGCCCGCTTTCGAGGTTGCCCCTGACTGGGAGTCCTACGACTTCAGCCCCATCGACCCCTCCAACGCTGAGCAGAAGAAGTTCCTTGAGGAGGCCTGGGCTTGGGAGGGAAGCTACGAGGGCAAGGCCTACGCCGACGGTAAGGTCTTCAAATAAGCGGACGATGTGTACGTTTTAGATAGTTGTGAAATCTAGTGCAGATTCAAAACTCATACCTCCCGAGGTCTGTTTGCAATTGTCTCCTCCATATAAGCCATACCAAAGGTTCAAACGTCTCGCGGTCGCTGCCTGTGTATGCAAAATGCCGCGCGCTTCTGCGGGAAATACACAGCTGAGCATACACCCCGCTCATGACCTCGGTATAAACCAGAAGCTCAGCATCGCAACTCCATAGCCATCTTTTTCTCAATATTCTACCCGCCGCCACTCTCTTACCAATACCTCGACAGCGAGGCATTCTTCTGTGTTTTTCTTTAGCAAGGCATCTGGCAACTATGGGAAAGTCAAAAGCGGCAGCAAACGATCAGGCAAAGAAGCCTGATTTCGTGACGCCGGAGTACATAGCACAAATGCGAGGTATTTGGTCATTGATACCTGTGCGCAAGTGAATACTGACGCGGTTTTGTAGCTTTGCGAGAAGCAAAGAAGGCAGCAAAGGCGCTTGAAAGGGCTGCGAATCCTATTGAAGACACCGACCTAGCTTTCGACACGAGTTTTGTTAAGCGGCCATTACTGAAAGTTCCGTTCGGTAACGGCACTGCACCAGAAGGCTTGTCCTTCACCATTATGACGTATAACGTCCTTGCGCAGACCCTGATCAGAAGGAAATTATTCCCCACGAACGGTGATGCTTTAAAATGGCGTTTTCGATCAAAGATGCTGCAAGCCGAAATTGAACATTATATGCCCTCTGTTCTTTGTATGCAAGAGGTCGATAAGGACAAGTTCGTTACTTTCTACGAACCCTTGCTAAAGCGGTTGGGTTATGAAACCGCTTTCCATCACGGCTTGAAGAAGACCCACGGATGTTGTATTGCATGGAAGGGCTTTGATGTGGAAGAGCGTAAAGAGCTCAGTCTGGATGATACCTCGGACGGGAAGCCGAGACCTTTGAGAAATACGGGAAATATTGGTTTAGGCTTGCGACTCCGAAGTCGTGCCCAGCCTGCACAATTCTTCGTGATTGCAACAACGCATCTGTTCTGGCATCCGGAAGGTAGCTATGAGCGTGTCCGCCAGTCTTCCATATTGGTGGAAGAGATGACAGGCCTCGCTGTGGACGCTTGTCCTGTTTTTATTGCCGGTGACTTTAATACTGATGTAACGGATCCAAACTATCGTTGTCTCACAAGTTGCAGGCCTATCAACCTTAACGAGGAAGATCGGTGTGTCTTGAAGAGGAGTATCGAGTACCCTTTTGCACCTCAGGATGTGGACGAAGGGGGAGACGACGACGATGCCGTTGAAGATGATGATACTCCTGCTGATGATGAAGTTGGAGAAGGAGCTGGGCCAACCAAGTCTTCTTTCGAGGACATGACGCTTCTTCCCTACAGTGACCTTGTAAAGCGTCATGAAGAAAGATGCCCCGAACGTCTGATCAGTCTGTATGCTACCAAGTATACCAGTGTGCACGCTGAGAATGCCCACCAGCATGGTGAGCCTGCTTTCACGAACTGGGCCAGAGTTTACCGCGGAAATCTCGATTACGTGTTCGTTCTCGACAGAGGTGATCCTTCGAAAACGAACGATATCACACGTGGCGTCAGCTGCGGAGGGCTGCTTCGATTGCCGACGCCAGATGAGATGCCTACAGGTACGTTGTTCTCATAATATCGTTCCGCGTGTCGCTAATACCGTTTTCAGAGGGGCTTCCACGGGAAGGTCTATACCCGTCCGATCATTTGGCCATCATGGCGCAGGTCACACTCACAAGTGAATAGAAGGCACAGAGCATAGACAGTCTAGATATTTCAGTAGTTAGATATGGACAATGTGAAACGCTTGCGACGAATCTGCGAATATCTGATGGCATCAGCAACCGCGCCGCAGCCAGGCAACCTCTCGGGAGCCGAACACGTCATCTGCGAACCATATTACGGGTCGGGGAAGAACTTACTGCAGTCTCATACAGACAGACATACAGTGCGTTCATACAAGAGGTGCGTAGGCAAGCTGTTGCAAAATAGAATTTTATGGAGCAAAAACTCATGATCATTAGGCCAAGAAAGCAATACTACCAAGGGAAAAAATTGTATTAGGAACATCCCAATAAAGCACTCTAGCAATAAATCATGGAAAAATGCGAAAACGCATGGGAGGAATTATGCAGTAGTATTGGACACAATCAAGAGCGAAATTACCAGGTAAAACATGTCGTTTTTTAAAGTATTCTAATAGCTATAATAGCAGGAGATATGCCCTATGAACTCAAAAATCATGGATTAAGCCCAATTTTCCTTGGTGCGCGCGAATACAAGTGAGAATCGTGGTTTATGATGCTGATGAATCATGGATTAAGCCGAAATTTACTGTGGATTATGCTGAATAGGCCCTACGGACGATTTGCTCATGTTATCTACATGACCTCAGCATGTACACACCACGTAAGTTTACAGGTTGTGTACCCGTGGGAGGTGATGTAATCAGTCCTGTAATCAAATTACATGACGACCGTTGTCATGTAATTTGCAGACTGAGTACAGAACATTGTGAAGTGTATCACGTACAACGAAATCATAGATCAATTGGACGATTGACAGGCTAGCAGCATTCTTTCAACTAGCCAGCCCTACTGAGTCAGCGGTCGTGTAATCGTCATGTAATTTCTTTGCACGAGCACATGCTCGTGGATTTTCCCTTGTGTAATCTATCTGTGCTCGTGTAATGTCTTTGTTTGTGTAACTCGAGCGACAGCGCTGGTAAAGTTGCGGTTTTCATGGCTACGACCCGTTCTCATGAGTCGCGGTTCACCCTTGTGACCTCCACAACCGGGGTGCATCAACAACAATTGTCTAATAAGTGCCTCCTGCTCGATTCCACATGTCATCCCGGCCTGCCCGCACATACCGATTGACAAATTCTGTCTCGCCTTCCGTGTATACGTCGTTCCAAATGACTCCGCCCTATGCAACCCCACCCACTCTCCCTCTGCTGCGAATTTCAGGGTCTGGTGCCCTTCCAAAATTGCAAGGGATACGGTATTGGTCCCAGAAACTCGCGTTCCTACAACTCCCCCGGTACAGCACTGAGCCCATCCCCCTTAAGCTTTGCCTGCCCCACCTATGTATTACATACTTGTACATCGTCATACACCTTCCCCGACTATTACCTGCTACTACTGCTACTACTACTACTACTGATTGACACGTATATGAGGAACATACCCGGCTGAGCCCTACCAAGGGAAGGTGTGAGCGGCAGCTGCTACCACGAGTTTGGGTCTCCAATTAACATGATCGCTGTTCTGTCATTTACATGCTACCTGGTCCTCGGTTACAGATTTGGTGGTCTGTATGTTATATGACCGTTTACATGACTGTGTACAGACTATGACATGCTGTTTGAAAACGGAACGGAACACTTCGTAGGGAGGATTGCGGATTATATGGAACAGAATCATGAATTACGGGGTAAAGACTCATGGTTTGAGTCCCGAAAATCATCGATTAAGCGAGACTTTGTAATCCAGAATTCTCTCGACCGTAGAGTGGCCCTGTGACTCAGGATGTTAGCGCAGGCTTCTCGTTCGATAGTGAGCGCATCATTGATTTTACACGAGCAAAATCCACGAGCGCTGAGTCCCTAAACCTTGGGATAGTGTTTAATATCTGCTCCCTAAAATGCATGACTTTTGTGCTTTGGGTAAAGCGTAACATTATCATGGATAATGGGACCCAAACCTCCAAAAATGTGGCCCATGAGATTAGGCACAATGTAAATTCATTACACGATGTGGGTAGCATAATCTTCCGACATATCACGTTCAATCCTGCAAACCACGATTCCTATAAGAATCAAGGCCAGATGCCCGGAATTCTTGAGCAGAGTTTGGGACAATTATGAGGCCAAGCAGAGAACAGATCGAGATCATAGGTACGAAATGCGCCATTATGACTATACTAATGTAGCTCTGATAGCAATCCTCATGGTTCTTTAATCAACGTTAGCACAAACCTACATTCGTAAAAGATCATGGAATTCAAAATCCTGTTTAATCCATGAGTTTGGATGGTGGATTAATCCACAATTCTATTCATGATAATCCACGATATGATTCTGCATGATCCATGTTGAAATTTACAATCCATGTGTAATCCCATGGCCAGATTAATCTACAATTTTGAGGTGGATTACATACTTGCCCTAGGAGAAGTCGTGTTTAATCCATGATCTTTCACTTTGTAGGTCAAGCTCAATGGGAAGGAAGCCCTACGAACCTGGCGTTTGTGGAATCCAGTAGTGAAAATTTCATGTTATGGAAGGTGAGACTTTCTGCTCATGAAAATTCCAGAGTTGACTTGCAGAAGTACATGCCGGAAATTCCGTGGCATGGGCGATTGGACCCAATTCCATGAGCGCCAGGTCTATAGGGTGGTGATGCCTCCCATGCCGTCCTCTTCACATGAGCTACTGGTAGACTCCGCTCCACGACAGTACTCTTGACACACACACCCACAACAGCGACAATCAACATCGACTTTATGCAATGAACGCAGGCGACCAGCTTCATCCAGCAACATCCGACTAAGATTAGCTTGGCCGCGAGCGGCGAGGTGCTACGTCTACAGCTGATTGTGCTCAATAATACCGGTACTCCTTGTACACCTTTTGGCAAAGTCCGCAGCGCTGGCTGTCATTACCCTACGAGCCCCCCGAATTCGACTGTCACGAATACTTGATTCGTGATTGCACAAATATGGAATAACACATTCCACTTTCAGCAAAGGCACTCCAATATGTCATTCAACTGTACGAAAAACATGAATAAAGTGGGAAAGTATTCAAGTAGAGTGGAATTCCAATTCATGGTGCACGAATACCTTATTGGACGGGTTTGGATCGTGAGGTTGGCTAGATTTCATGGGTCTTTGAGGGTCTTTGAGGTTTTTGGAGGGAGGAGGGTCTTCGAGGATCAAGAGTCGAGGGTCTTTGATGGATCGACAAGGATCAATGGTCTTTGGTAGCAGTTCTTCGGTCTGCGCCTCTCGAGAGTGACATGTGAGCACTGCTGATGCGCTGGCAAATTTCACCAAGTCCTCAGCACCAACCAGGAACCCACCACCTTCAACATCTCAATCTCCCTGGGTGTCTCACGACTGACTGACGAAAGCATCGAATCCTACACCTCCCTGGTCCTCTCCCATCTGTTCTCCCGATGCTATGGCTTGTATCGTCTCAACCCACACTGGGCACATGATCGCTGTTGCTGAAAGGCTAACATGATAATGTTTAATCTCGACACTCTTGCTTGATGTCTCCTCTTATTTGGGTGAGTCCCACACTTTGTTGACAGCAACAGTAAAACGACTATTCATCGGGATTTACTAACCCGCCCTGACCCAATGGCAATGAAGGTTCGTGATAGGAAACAGCCCGGAAAGAAGACCTTGCGCACTTCAGGAGCATTGAATCGATACATGTCCAATCGCAGTTTCCAAGATGATCCAGAGTTTCACGTTGACGATGATGATGACAATGATGATGAAGACGATGAACTTGTTTCGGCTGAGTGGACAAAGAAGAGATGAGAGGAAGCGTCATAGTATGCATATGTGCGTTGACAGTGGGAATTGAGGCAAGGTTGGGCTTCTGAAATTTTCAGGACTTGTTTAAGTTTCAATAATGTCAATGGGCCTAGATTGATGACCTGTGATAGATGGGACCAATGAACGTCACGTCTGTGCAGTGTGCAGTCATGAGGTAGAATAGTATAACAGTGTAGTGTTGGTAAATCGTATAAAAAAATTCTACTTTCAAGACGAATTGTCAATCCAGATTGTGCCCAGAATATCCCACTAACTCGAATAACTCTATTCGTGATACTCGATAATTTATTCGTGTTTTATAACCGTGTTTGGTAAAATTTGGGGGTCTCGTAGGGATTCTATCCGAGCATTCAAATTCTGTTCTGGAATTCCATAAGCAAATCTCACATTCCATAATATGGAAATTCCAGAAGTCTGACCATGGAAAATCAAAATTGAATTCCATGAGCGCTAAGATCGTAGGGAATGGCGGTCTCATGTATGCGGTATGTCATGTGCAATACGAACTGTAAAACATACATATGTAGCTAATTCTGGCACAAACTAAAGCTTGGAGTCGTCTTCTTGCGCGATTTTGATGACCAGCTTCCCAAATCTGCAACAAAAATTAATGGATGGCTAGGAGAACGTCGTGCATGCGCAACATACTGGGACCCGTTCTTCATCACGGAAAATGCGTCTTCGAGACCTGCAAAACCATTGTCAAATGACCTCTCAACCACCGGTCTTATGTTCTTGTTGGCGACGAATTTGATCATGTCACGAAATTCTTGTTTTGAGCCCATTGTTGAGCCACGAAGTTCTTACAGAGTGTTAGTGATTCCAGACGACGCCGAGAAGTGCTTTACGAACCTATGTTCTTCAAACAAGCAGCCATCGTGTACGTAATTTTCGGGCCGGTTGTCATACCGTAGGTTGTAATAATACCTCCTCTTCGGAGGAGACTGGTCGTTTTCTCGACAATGTCGCCTCCAGCGCTGTCAATCACAATGTCCAACTCGGGTCTGGTCTTTGGCAAGAGTTCCCTCAATTCCTTCTGCCACGACGGTGACTTGTAATTGACCCCACCAGCTGCGCCCATAGACTTCGCCCGGTCAATCTTCTCCTGACTCCCAGATGTGACAAAGACAAGGGCACCCGCCGCGATGGCCAATTGCATAGCGGATATAGCGACACCTCCTCCTATGCCAGTGATGAGAACGTGACACTCGGACAATGCTTTGGCTGTCTTTGACTTGGTAAATACTGCACGGTAAGCCGTAAGGAATCCCAAAGGCAGTGCCGCCGCCTCAGAATTGGAGAGGTGACGGGGGGCCTCGACAAGCTCCTCCGGGGAGATAGCAAGGTATTCCACGAAAGTTCCATCGGAGCAAAGTTTTGTCCCACCCAGGATAGCATATTGACCTTCAGGACCTTCAGGGTCCTTCTCCCATCCACGTCCTGGCACCAGCACCACGCGTTTGCCGACCCAGTCTTTGTTATCATCCGAACCGCTCTGAACTACTACACCCACAGCGTCCGCACCCAGGGGGACGTCAAAAGTGACACCGGGGTAAAGATTTTGACGGCAGAATAGGTCGCGATGGTTGAGGGCGGCAGCTAGTATTTTGACCAGCACTTGGCCCGAGGAGGGTTGGGGAACGGGGCGATCAGCCAGCTTGAGCGGGTACCATACCTTGCCAGGAGCACCTTCAACTTGTTCGAGGACAACAGCTTTCATCGTTGTCTTTGCCATTGCAACTGATCCTATCTTCAGATTGTGATAGGTTGGAATGGGGAGGAGGAGGAGTGGGGAGGTGGGGTGGTGCGGGGTGCATGGCGCGGTGCTGTCATCGGAGTGACCAAGACGCGGTTCAACGGACGTCTATACTCACCACACCCATCAACAACCATGGCCAACCCGTATCAGAAGGTATCCGCCGCCTCGATGGCGTCCGAATCTCTTGCTGGCAACCCTCGTCCATCACTGGCTCCTCGCAAGTCGAGTTACGCCGTCGATTCAGCTTCCAATGCTATAGCTACTGCACCGCCGGCATCACCAGGCGGCGGAAGTACGAATTACGCGGATCTTAAAAGGTCACGGATGGAAGGTATGTTTCGTTTCATGGCTACCGAGTAATGATGCGTATTGAAGACATTTCAAAGGAATGTTGAGTCCCACGGGCACCAGAAAATCATATTTTGAGGCGGCCAGAGATCACGGAGAGGGGTATTCTACGTCCACTCCAGACCAGTAAGGCAGGGATACTGGAAATATATTATTTTAATCCGAGACGTTTCCTTGCTGTTGCCTCTGTAACACGAGCAGCTGTTGATGGACGTTTACTAAATGATTACTATACCACCTTCAGCAAGCTTACGTGCGGTCAACTGAGCTTCCAAATCGAGCTCCTCGAGGCTCTTTGTTAACGTCGCGACCTCATCCAGCTGACGCTGACGCTTAGCGTCTTCTACCATTCCTTGCACTAGAAATCTCTGTTCCTCGAGTACCATGAGCTGCTCACGCAGCTTAGTCTCTGCGTCTTCCGAAAGTGTATTCTGAACTTCATCAACAGCGGCCCCTTGACTGGTCGTCAAAGGTGTACCGGCACTCCGTTGGACCGACTGTAATGGTACAAGGTTCACGCTCATGAACTGTGTCGCCATCTGATGTATCGCTATCTGAAGCTTCTCCTGTGCCAGCGACTCTGCAGGTAGATTACGGATTCTCTTAGAGATCGCGTCATACTGCGCAAAAGCATCAACGAGACGTCTGCGAAGCCGCAATGCTTCACCGGCAGGTGGATCATGATTGGATTCAAGATTCCTGACTGCTTGCATCCGGTCAAGTTCTTCGTAAAACCTTGGAACCATAGATTCAATTCCCCTCTTGTATTGGAGCAGATTCTGGTCGCAGGTCAGTATCAATGCCACCGTGGGACAAAAAGGAACCATACGTCATATAGCTTGATGCATTGAGCCACGGTAACCGAGTGATTCTTAAAATCGTTCTTGCCAAACAATGTTTTTTTACAGTCGTGGCACACCCTTAAGATGATCGGGGAACTTAAAGCGTCCTTACCATTGACCGCAAACTCAACGCCGGACGAGCAGTCTGTCGAAGGACTTCCACAGACCACACGACCGCAAACCCGACAGTGATGCTTTCGACGAGAAAAGGAGAACATGGAGCTGGGCTGGCAGTAAGCTCGACGTCAGGGCGTGGCACATTCAACATACCGGCATATCGGGCAGTTCACGACCGCCTTATCGTCTTCCCACTTGATTACGCTTTGTTCCAAGGCTTTTTGCTGCGTTCGAGATAAGGTAACCGTGCGTAAAAGGCTAATCCTGGGCGAAGGATCGTGATCGTAGGTCGTTGATAAAAGGGAGAGAAGCTAAAGAATGTTAGTAAGCCAAAGACTTCACGTCGACATACTTGCCTTGTGTAGACGCTTCTCTAGACGTCGCAATTCAAGATAAGATTTATCAACGACTTTTCGACGGAGTGCCACGAACGATTCCGTATGGTTCCGATGGACGGCTGAAGCGGAGTCAATATACAGGTACTCCTTACCGTCTGTATCAGTATTTGGGGTTGAGGATGGGACAACAGTCCCGCAAGAACCATAACCACCAGATGCTGACATGGAAGTCAACTCGGGAATAGGAGTATCAAAAGCAAGAAGACCTGCCAGAGACCCTGCGCGATCGAAAGAGTCTAGACCTCTAAGTTTCTCCTGCAACATGGTCGTTTGGAAGGATCGTGCTCGACCCATGTTCTTTTCGAACCATGACCTAAAGCCTTCCTTCTGCGAAGAAGGTAACTCCGCATGATCAGTGTCAAGATGAGCATTTAATGCCTGTAACGTGTCCTGCCCGTACATGAGGTTAGAGCCCTTCATCACAGCCGTGGTCAGTCGTCATACCGCGGAATGATTGCAAATCGGGCAAGATAGTGGAAAGTCTTGAATACGGCTAGGAGATGATTCCGGCTGACCGTAAGAGCTCAAGGAGGGCTCACTTCCACTGGGAGTAAGCGGAGGCCTTCTCACAGCAGAAGTGTCGCGGGACGATGATGCGGACGAAGAAGACTGTGGAGGGCCAAGAGTACGAGGAGTGGTAGTTGTGAATGGACCAGCAGATTTGGATCGAGCATGCATTGGGAGGGGCGGTCGCAGGAGGAGCAGCAGCTGGCCATGGGTGCCCAGGCGTTGGTGGAGTGTTTACCCGCCTGCCCGCGCCCTGACTACAGTGGCAGCAGGAACCCGAGGCCGTATATACAATTACAAGTACAATTAAATGAGGTGTAGATTTATATTAAGCACAACAACGAGTAAGGTATCACAACAGCCGCCAGCACTGATTTTAGATGGGAAGCTCGAAAGAGATGTTGACATCCGACTTCCTCGCCATCGACACAATCTTGCTGAAGTCCGTAACGCGCTCGGCCGCCTCGTCGAGGGAGTCAATAGCGAAAATCTTCAAACCGGACTTGGACAACTGCAACGAAGCCTCAGTAAACGTTTTAGACAGGGATAGCGGCTTCACTTACGAGTTCCTGGGCTTCTCTCATGTTGGTACCTTGCAGACGAGCAATAACGGGGATCTGGAGGTTCATGTTTTGGACAGTCTGGATGAGACCCTGTGCAATGTTGTCGCAACGGACGATACCACCGAAGATGTTGACGAAGATGGCGGTCACCTTAGGATCCTTGGTAATCAAACCTAGACGCAGGAAAAAGAAGTCAGCCACCTTGTACACTGTAGTACATGTTACGGCGGGGTCTTACCGAAAGCCTCCTCGATAGCCTTGGGAGTGGCGGAACCACCGACATCGAGGAAGTTGGCTGGGGATCCACCGTAGAGCTGGATAATGTCCATGGTAGCCATGGCCAAACCAGCACCGTTGACCAAACATCCAATATTACCATCAAGCTTAATGAAGTTGAGACCGAACTCAGCGGCCTTAACCTCATCGGCATCCTCCTGAGTAGTGTCACGCTTCTCGAACACCTCCTTCTGTCTAAATTCGGCATTGTCATCGAATCCGAACTTGGCGTCCATGGCCAAAACCTCGTGTTCGTGAGTCTCAGAGAGCGGGTTGATCTCGATCTGGGTAGCGTCCTTCTCAATGAAGACCTTGTAAAGCTTAGAAATAGTGTCTGCCGCCTCATCGATACACGCGGGGGTGAAACCCATCTTCTTCGCGAGCCCCTTGGCCAACTCCGGGGTGACACCAGTGTTGATGTCAACGGGCTGCCTGATGATAGCATCAGGGTTCTCAGCAGCAACAGTCTCGATATCAACACCACCCTGAGACGAAGCAACAATAACAGGTCCCTGGCTGACACGGTCCATGAGAATGGCAAGGTAGTACTCACGACGAGCAAACTTGCGCTCACAAATGTAAACAGCGTTACACAACCTACCACCAGCACCGGTCTGCTTGGTGACGAGCTTGTGACCCAACATCTGCTCGGCGAACATCTTGGCCTCATGAGGACTGGTCAACAGATCAGCAAGTATTCCCAACGAACACAACATCCCATACTCACGAGAAGATGGTTCTAACACCGCCCTTCAAACCGTTGTCGAAGGTACCCTTTCCACGACCACCAGCAAGAACCTGGGCCTTGATGACCATATCCTCTGTGTCTGATAGATATTGTCAGCAATATTGCATAGTGAAATGGGAGATGAGCACGCACTCAATTGCTTCGCAATGGCCTCAGCCTCAGCAGCCGTCTTTGCGACTCCACCCTTGGGAACACCGACACCGTACTACTCAATCGCCGTCAGTCGTCGGCAAATAACGGTTCCAAGGCCTGCGCACCTCTCTAAGGAGATCGGCCGACAAGTACTCGTGAATGGAGAGGTTCCTCTTCTGGAGGAAACCGGGCTGCGGCGGAAGAAAGATCAGCCAGTGCATCAATTGCGCAGCGGTCAATGCGCACGAACCTGGGGGGCCTTGGCGGCAGAGGCCAGCGATGATCGAGCGAGCCTGAACATTGTACTGTAAAATCTGATTCTCGTTCTCTGTCGCTCTCGCTGTCGCTGTTCGATACGTCTCGTCTTAGCGCGGCCCCAAACTCGGAAAGGTAACCCTGTGCACCTATGATCTCGGGACCTTCCCCTCACGCACGTGAACTGCTTCCGGTCAGCCTGAACCCGACAAAAACGGTAAGGTAGGTAAGGTATCGGTGTGTGTATTACAGCTATAATAAATGTTCCCAAAAGATAAACTCCGGCCTGTCCTATCTATACTCCCGCGTCCCCGCCCAATGATTGCCGTTTTCGCTTCCGATTTTGGTCGTATCCTTCCGTGTCCGCTGGCCCAGATACCGATGGTGTCTCCTGGGGAGGATTCAACAGCGCGTGAACGCTGCCTATGCTAGCACCCCGAGAGTTTGACCGCCCTGGTTCGCTTTCGTCCGGTAATGGCGGTGGAGGGCCCTCGGAGGTCAGCGGAGGCCGCGGCTGAGTTAAAGGTGCCGCTATGCGCACATGCTGTGCGTCGTGACTGTCAGGCATGTTTGGCGGAACCACGATGGAAGGCTCCCGCCATCTATACTGCTGGAGATTTCTCAATTCTCCCGAAGAATTGCGATGCAGTGGATGTGGTGGAGACGGACGAGGCATTCCTGCGAAGGGGCTATACCCAGGATACGACATGTGCTGGAGACTGTCGCTCCTCGGAGGCAAATAAGGACGGGCACTCGACGTATAGCTATCCCGTTGATGGGGGTGAAATCGCTGGTAAGATTGCGGGCTGGATGTACTGCTTATCGTCGACATGTCGCTAATGCTCGGCCGTTCTGGAGGCTGCCAACCATACATAGTTGATCTTCGGCGATAAATATCTGCCTGTGAATAGGCACGTTGACTCATGTCCGATGTGATGTTTGCCACTGTATGCCGAAACTTCTCCAATTCCATATGCAGCTCGTTCACTAAGGACAAGTAAGCTATCTGATCACAGGATGCGCTTTCAAGGCCCTTACCATCACGATGCAGCAGGCCGTCGGCTTTGTGTGCATCCGTAAGCGCGGCGATGAAACCAATCAAACCAGATTGAAGCTATGAATGCCTCATTAGTGCAAGAAACCACTATATATCGATGGGTGCGCACCTGTTCGTAAGACTGCAAAGCCGATCTCACGGCGTGTGATTGACTAAGTAGTGCATTGTAGTTGTCTTCCAGGATGGCAACTCTCTCCGAGAGCATTTGGACAGTGTGATCACTTCGTGCTGCTTGCTCATCCGGCACTGTTGCATCCATATACCCACCCGGGCCACCTAACTCCATTACCGGCGTTGGCAATGCCGAGGATCCATTCGAGTTTTGATGTGAATACGAATCTCGGTGTACGAGCGGCTGGCGAGAAGACTTGCGTTTGATGCCTTGCAGAGCATCCACGCCTCCTCGTTTGAAATTAGGGTGCTTGAATTCCCATACCGTGGACTCTGTGGACGAGTTTTGATGGAACATGTCATTCACCTAAGCCAGGTCAGTCATGATGCCACAGAGAAAAGGATCGTCAACATACCTTATGGAACCCGTACATGTTCAATTGCCGGACGAAACTCTGCCAGTTGTTGTGTTTGAAAAAATGGCTCAAGCACTTGGAAAATTCGGTAACTTCCTTGACCACAAACGTTTCTCCGGACGTTGTCCATGAAATAAGATGCTGTATCGTAGGCTCTTCAACCATGGCGTAAAGCTTGTTAACGAATGCTGCTTGCACCTTGGGCTGCAAGGCGGGCGGAGGTTGTGATTGAAAGGGAGTGTTGCCCACAGCATTGGAAGCATTTACCTGGGCGGATGCAGAGATGCATGAAGGTGGTTGCTCCAGCATGGGTGGTGTGATCTGATCAGAAGTGGGCGACAAGGACGGATAGGTCGCGGGAACAGCAACCTCGGGAGGTCTGTTATCTTGGGCGGAGCTCATTGAGGCCGCAACGACGTTCTTATTATGTCCCATAACTCTTCGCTGGCGACAGCAAGGTTGGGATCAAAGCGAATCAAAGGCAGGCGGGTGCTCCAGATCACAAGTCGAGCGCAGAACGAGCGGAGATGGAGAACCGTCGAACGAAACAGCTGATGTCACTTGGCAGCAACGGGTGAGACGTCGCACAGAAGCTCTGGATCTCGGTGTGCGATGTCCAACGTCGCCCCGGGGCTTCTGTCTCTGGCGGACTGTGGGCGCACAACGGGCGCGGCCAGCTTTGGCAGCTTGGGCTGACCCAGGGGCAGCTGAATGTGTAGCCTCGATTTGCTAAGAAAATCCGTTACCGGGGAAATTTATTGATCGATCACCTTGTACTTTGGCAGAGCGACATTTGCGGGATTAGTTGTACGTACACGTCTATTCGCGAAACGTGCGAAAAGCCGTCACAACACATTTCATCATACTACCATGTGTACCGCGCCGTTGCAGAACGCAAAACAGTAAAAATTGGTCTTCCAAGTCTGTATCATCATCCTAAAAAACATCGAGTAAGGGACCTCCAGCTGAACACCTGGGCATTTGAAGTCCGCCGCTGCAGCTGGGCGGGATGGCCAGGGTGTTCCTTAACGTACCGGTAATGCAAACAGTACACGTGCATACGACTGCAGATATGAACGTAACGTTGACTCGCGACCATCAAGGACCACAAGGACCGTAAAAAGACAACCTTGGGACCTTGAACCCAATTGCAGCGGCGACGATACAAACGAATCGGAATATGATGGCTCACCCATCGCAAGGTGGGGCACATCCGCTGAGTGCGGGCCCTACGAACCCTCAGCCTTATCAGGACGCATACAGTGGCTTCACCGAGTACGTTCTTTCGGTGAGTATATGCGCACCAATTGTATCGGCTTGAGCATGTACTAATACGCTTCCTCAGATCAACAGGCCCCAATATCCATCCGCCAACGAGATGTATCTCAAAGAGCAATTGCGTAGTTTGATTGACGTAGAGATAGTGCAAAGAATACAGCCGTGTATGCGCACACCCGTTGCTCCACTTGGTCATTGCTCACGCTCGAACTTCAGCAGCACGTGTCATTCCATTCGGCTCCTTGGTGAATGGATTCGCAACTGCCAACAGCGATCTCGACCTCTGCATTCTTGACGATTCCCCCAATCCACGATATAAGATCAAGACGGAACTCCCCGAGGTTCTTGCCGCAGAATTCGAACGATATGGTATGTTATCAGTCAAAAGCGAAACCGGGGTTTCGCTGACTTCATTACAGGGTTTGAGGTCAAACTTCTTACGAAAACAAGAATTGTATGGGCCGGCCTGTCGCGTTAGGAAGGGTGCACTTTGAGCTGATATGTTGTCGTAGCCCATCATCAAACTTGTACAAGGGCCAACAGCACAATTTCCGCTTGGATTAGGTGTGTGCCATACGCGACAATGATTGTGCATGTCGTACTAACACATTTACATAGCCATGGACATCGGCTTTGAGAATAGGTAGGAAGAATTTCTCTTCGATAACGTTCTCACGGAATCGACTAATACGGCATCTGCAGACTGGCGCTCCACAATACTCGCCTCCTTGCCACATACTCAAGAATAGATTCTCGCTTACGGGAGATGGTATTATTTGGTACGTACATCTCTGCCTCAATCCACACCTGCTATAATGCTAATGGGTATGCAACAAGTGAAACACTGGGCAAAAGTCAGAGGAATCAATTCTTCGTATCATGGGACTCTGAGCAGGTAATCCTCTTTCATGGCCTCCGCGTATGCAGACTGCTTACAAAATGTTGCAGTTACGGATATGTCCTCACAATCCTTCACTTCCTTATCAACGTGGCTAGCCCTTCTTGCCTTCCAAACTTGCAACATATCGGTGCGCAAGTTCCGGTACCGTTCGAGGAACTAGAATGCGAAGGTTACAACATCTGGTTCTTCAAGGACCTTACTAACATACCTCCATCGCTCAACCGGCGGTCGATTGGCGAGCTTATGGCGGAATATTTCTCATATTATGCTCAGTTCGATTTTCGGAATATGGTCATAAGCATCAGAACACCGGGAGGGCTGCTCACAAAAACAAGCAAAGGCTGGACTCAGGCAAGTGACAAGTCATGCCTTTGTATCCGTCAGATTTGTATTAACCGATGCTATAGGCTCTAGATAGAGTTGGTCCTGAAGACCAAAAAGTTCGTAGCCGGAACTTCCTTTGTATCGAGGATCCATTTGAAATTACTCACAACGTCGGGCGGACGGTGGGCAAGAATGGGTTATATGATGTATGGCCTTTTGTCTCGTTTGCGTGAATAGAGCTGATGACCGTACATACAGATCCGAGGAGAATATATGCGTGCTTCAAAGTTGACACGAGCGCGTGATCCGCGAGTCTTCAGAGCGTTATGCGAGCAACGTTAAGAACGAACTATTTTTGTGACAGTGAAGAAACAGGGCCAATCACATGTCCTCTGTTGCCCAAGAATGATACTGAGCCTCCTTGACAGCCCGTTCGTTTTGTCTGGTGAACCACTGCTTCTCAAAACCATTCGACCGATCCACTCCGTCCCACCTATACCCCGGTTGGATACCATATCTGTTTGGTGGGAATCCACCTTGATACACTGGCTTGGACCCTTCTGCTGCCTCCGTTTTCCTCGTGGATTTCAGGAATGCTGCTGCAGGATCATTCCATCTCTCTCTTTTCTTCAGCTCCTCATTGATCTCTCTGTCGTCTGCTCGCCTTGCTAATGGTGCAACCTTCATTGCTTCCAGTTCTCTTCGTCTCATCTCACGCTCCCTCTGTTGCACCAGACCCTGATTCATCTCAAGTTCATTCTTCTTTCTCTCTTCCTCTTCTTCCATCCGCTTTCTTGCCTCCGCTCTCTGAAGAGCAATGTCCACTCTCCTCCCAGTAGCATCACGGTATACCGTCTCGGTGCCCTTGCCAGTCTGTGCTGCATCTGTAGAAAGAAAACGTGCTTCGTCTTCGGCTCTTCTAGCAGCTATTTGTGCCTTGATCTGGGCAGCTGTTTGAAGGCCTGCTAGCGTACCATTGGCCATACGCAGTCCGTCTCGAGGTGCTGAACTTATTATTGACGGCTGTGGAAGCGATGATTGTGAACCAGGAGCAACTTGTAGCAAAGGTGCTTTCTTGAAACCTCCTGGAGCCAGTCGTAGTTCAGATTCAGCAATATCTGGTGCATCCTCCTCCTCCTTCCCTTCGTTGTCCACGTTCTCCCAGCCTGTCGCATCGTCTTCCTTCACCACGACCTGGGTCTCTGCGACCTTCCTCTTTCTCTTCTTCCTCGTTGGTTCATCCTTCGTCAGATAGTTCTTTGCCAGGTATTCAGCCAAGGACGACATCTTCGTTGTAATCGTCTTCGTACGCGCTGCTCGTTCGATGTCACCGGCGCAGGTCCCCCGTGCAATACGAATTGCCGTACTGACAGAAACAGAACTCCAATTGCAAGAGGCCTCGACCTTGGGACGTTACGATGTTGATTAGACTCCTGTTTTTGTCTCTATACCTTCTATGCGCAGCGGCGGAGCAAGTTCGCATCTCTCTTTACGAGCAGGTGGACGAGGGCCTCCCTTCACAGACACCTCGAGCCGAAATCATATACGATACCGTATCTCAGACCGCGGAGACCAAATGGGCGGCGCGATTGTCTAGTATTGAGGGCAATTTGTACAAGCTGGGGCTGCTAGACGAGTCAGAGAAATCGGTCAATGGCGGATTCATCTCGCAGGTTGGTCCAC
Organism: Saitoella complicata NRRL Y-17804; assembly: GCF_001661265.1. NCBI lineage: Eukaryota > Fungi > Ascomycota > Saitoellomycetes > Saitoellales > Saitoellaceae > Saitoella > Saitoella complicata. The sequence goes on from NW_017566993.1 coordinate 274,354, forward strand.
TTCATCGTCTTGGGAGCGTTCGTTAATCAATCGAATTTGAATCCAGGCCGCACGAAAGCTGTTACACAATTCCGATGGCTGGCAGAACATACATGAAGAAGTCAAGGTCCACCTGGACAAGCAAGGCAAGCCATGGAAAGTTGACTACGGAATTTCCACGGGCTCAAATCCGGTATGGCTTTCGTTGAGCACTCATTGCTGCCCCCGCTGACAATCTGAGTAGCCGACCGTGATCATGGTTCCTTACCAGCTCAACGGACCAAGTGTGTCGCTCAAGAAGCCCATTGTTGCCCGTCCTGCTACTGCCGATGGCGAAGAAGTGCCGGAGCCAGAGAAGACATTCCTACAGAAGTACTGGCATTACTTGGTACCGATCATCTTAGTTATGCTGCTTACCGGCGGGGGTTCAGAAGCACAAGCTAAGTAGTGAAAGAAAGCAAGACAAAGTATATGATATGCTCTACCGTGTACTCCTAAGATACGACGTTACAAATATTGAAAACTCCTACACCATGGGTGCAAAACACCAAGAATGATCCCTTGAAATACGAGAACGCCCTCAGCTGGTATCAAAACCGTGCAACAAAATTCCATACCCAACACTCATTTCAGCACTGCTTCCAAGACCGTCTCGTAACATAACACGAACTGCCGTAGTGTTTGCACCATGGACAACCGGTCTTCCCTGAACTCCTTGACAGTGCGGTACACCCAGTCTTCTTCATCGGCGTCGTCGGAATGCTTGCCTTCTTCCCAATCGGAAGGGATAGGCGTTACATCCTCACCGGGAGCAGCCTGGGCTAAATGCATCGACTTTTGCACAAGATCAACGACAGAGTCGATCGTGCAGTAGGTACCGGTACGCCCACATCCAGCCGAACAATGTACTACAACCGGGTTCTTTTCCCGTCGATGTGATGTGGCTCGGGCGTCGGTCAATGACGAGAGGGAGGTGGATCGTGAGTTGACAGGCGTGGAGCGTGTAGTCGCCACAGTAGCCTGCTCAACAACGGCCAACAATGCTGCCGGTACAGCGGATCCAAAGTCAGGCCATCCCGTGTATTGAACTTGGGTAATCTCCCGAATGGGCTCGAAGGGGTAATCGCCGTGAGCAAGCGTAAACTCACGAATGATGATTGGCGCCGACTCGCCCTTGGGCAGGCCTTTGATTTCCGGACCAAAGTCTGCACTTTCCATCTTGCGCTCGGAGATTTGGTTCAGATACATCGGCCCATGGTGTTTATCCTTCCAGTAGGGGTGACACTTAACTTGACCTCCTTCTTCTGTGGTAGTCAACATCACAATCGCGCGAACATCCTGCTCCCAACACACTCGCCAAAAGTCTTCAGAAGTTGCCGGAAGCGGGCCCTGAGTAGCGATGTATCGCCTGTGGTTTGCGTGATTCTCGACGAATGACGCATTGACGTAATCAGTACCTCCTTCCCTGACATCGTTCAGCTTGACGCGCGAATGGTCATAAGGCCAGATGTTATTGTACCGGTTCCGCGTGCCTTGCTCCATAGCTGAAGAAATGCTCCAATGACTTCGTGCCCGGCTTTCACCATGGCCTGGAGTCTTGGACCCTTGGGTATTCAAAACAGATTGCAGACGCTTTTGCTCAAGCTTCTCCACCTTATAGAACCGTTCAGCAACTAAGGAAGCACCACCTTCTTCGAATGCAACACGATGCAACCACTTCGGCAGCGCCGCGATCTTAGTCGGATCCGCATCTTGAGGTATGCGAATGGGAATCGCATCCCCGACACCATTCATAAGATCCATGTTTTGTCGAATATTAGAGAAGAACGGATTCACAGCAGGCTGAGCCGCGGGCAAAGCACATGCAAATGCACCTCCGCCAGCAGCGTTCATCGACTGTCCCCTTGCGCTCAGATGCAGTCCTCCTGGGCTTCCAGTACTCTGCTCCGGTGCTTCATGATCCAGCACCTCCGAACATTCCCTCTCGATTGCGGCAAACCCACCCTTCACAGCATACAACCGTCCCTGCCATCCTTCTAACCCAAACTTCTTCGCCGTCTGCACCACTGGTCCCATCTCCGGCCATGCCACACTGTCCACATCGTACACAATGATGTTATCAGCCTCCCTCCACTTTGCGAACGTCTTCTTCTCCGCATCACTCGCCAACGTTTCTCCCAACTTGGCCACCGTGAACGTAGGTCGCTTCAACAAGGTAGTCGGAATGCAGACGTTAATAGCACACCGAACGCGCGTTTTTGAGAACAGTGCGTATGAACGCACATCAAGAACGACAGTCTTACCAAATCTAGACGATTGAACGTATTCCTTCAATTCTGAAGGCATAAGCGGTGCGATGGAGGAAGGCGTGCTCTGGGCCGGTCTGACAACTTGAGTCGGAACAGGGCTGGACCTTGAAGAGTTCGAGTTTGCGATAGATTCAGCACGCTTACGGCGAGGCTCCGGTGAGTTGAATGAGAATTGCGAAAGACCGGTCGTGGCAATTCTCAGTGGTGACATCAGACCACTACCATCTGGCGGCGACAGCGATCTTTTTCTTCCTGTCTCAGAGTCCTTTGATCTTGGTGTAGAAGCTCCCGGTGTCTGTGCAGAGTCCAGTCGCATTTCGCTCATCCCAAGATGGAGACGAGGTTTCGATTTGATTTGTGCAGGGCCCATCAAACCTGGGGTCTGCGCAAAGACCATAGGCGTCTGCGCTTGCCTTTCTGCTTGCCTCTCTAACTGCTGTCGGAAAAGTATGTTGGGATCGGCCAGATGTGAAGGCGTCGCTTGTACACCATCCATCTGTTGTGGAGCCGGGGTCGTCGTCGCTAGAGTGGCCGGGACTGGCGAGAAGTTGCGCTGGGAGTATATTGATCCGCCGAAGGGCTGTTCTGTACTTGTCGAAGGCTTGCTGAAATCAAAGTACGACATGCTGTTGTCGGGATTCGCTGAAACGGAGCCCGGAGCTGGAGTCTGCGGATACGGAGTGTGAGGTGAATGCTGGATCTGAACGGATGTAAGGAATGCAGGAGTGGGTAGAGGAGGAACAGGCCTCGCTCTTGGACCCATATTTGTCATTATTCGTTGGTTGACGGGATAAATGCTGAACGCAATGGTGCTCCCGTGTTCGTAGTGCTGAGCGCTCTGAGTGTGGTTCTCGCCGCGCGCGCTGAACGTCCACCCTGTAAAGTGGCCGCCGCGGCATTCGAAGGCGCAGATACAATGAGATGAACAAACGCCCCGCCGTGGAAAGCCTTCTATGTCATACACCGAAAAAAAAGCATAATCATCAGCTCAAATCATTCACAATTCCTTTCCCGTCTTAGAGTCTATCCTTTTGGCACTCAAAAGCCCTGCCGCTACCTTCCTTCCCTCGGCCAGCAACATGTTGAACGTGCTTGCCGCATTCCTCGAATCCATTACATCCACCGAGATTCCCAGATCATATAGCCTCTGTCTTGTCTCCTTGCTCAACATCAACGTCCTCGCTCCTGTCCCAATCATGATCAACTCTGGCTTAGGATGACAAAGCTCCAATACGGCAAATGCGTCTTTCGGCAGATCCAGGACTCCAGTCCGTGTAGCAGATTCGGATAGAGTAACGTCCCACAAGAACGGTACATTATTGATGATGAGCGCAGAACCCTTCAACACCTCTCCTGAAGCCAAAACGAAGCCTGTTCCATCGGCCAGGGCTGAGTCGACAGAGGAGGATGAAGGCATAACTCCGGACGCAGCCAAAACATCGTCAAAGAACTGATTTGACGCCCTAGAAGGCACACCAATTTGACCGGATGGTATCGCTCCGAAATCTTCAGGGCGTTTCTTCGTTGCCGCTTGAGCAACAACATATGACGTATGGAACGGCCTGGTCCTAGCAGCCGATGCGACGAGTGTTCTGCAAGCTGACCTCAACATATTTACTGTGATCTGTATCTGTCGCACCGCCGAAGCTTGAGGTTGAGAGTTGAGGCGTGTACTTGATGATGTCGCGATATTCTGCGGGTACGTGCAGCCGCCAGAGTTCGGGTGTGCAACCCCGGAAGTACAAACATCACCTCAAATTGACCGGTATAAGACTCACACCCTCTGCTCCCGATCAGCTGTAGAACAACACCTGTCAAAACTACTCCATCATGTCGCAGCGCACTCCGCCTCAGAAGATGACCCTTTACTCGTCGACAAACTGCCCATGGGCTGCTCGCTCGTTGATCGCTCTTGCCGAAGCCAACGTCCAGTACGAAACCGTCGAGATCGATCTCGACAACAAGCCTGAATTCTTCTTGAAGGAGGTCAACCCGCAGGGAAAGGTCCCTACTCTCGACTACGCTGGAGAAAAGTTGATCGAGAGTGGTCCCATTGCCGAGTTCGTTGCCGATCTCTTCCCTGACGTCGGACTTTGGCCTCAGGGCTCGACCGAGGAAACTGCCCTTTTCAAGCTTCGCGCAAGAATCTTTGTAGAGACCTTCATCACCAAGGTCGTTCCTAACTGGGTAAGCACCCTTACTTTCCTTACTTGCTTCATGTTGAGTGCTGACCAACCGGACAGGCCGGTATCCTCTTCCGCGCTGATCCCGCCGCTCCTGCTGCCATCTTGTCGGCTGTCGAGGGGTTTGTCGAGCCTCTGTTGCCAGAGACCTCTTCTGCAGGACCATTCTTTGCTGGCCGTACTGAGTTCTCCATGGCAGAGGTCCTCACCGCTCCCTTCGCAGCTCGCATTGACTTGATGGGCCGTACGTCTTTCCCGGCTCCATGCATATATTCCTATTGCTAACTTGTGCCCTTAGGCAACGGTATCGTCCCAGCCGACGTTTATGAGAAGCTTCAGAAGCTTCCTCGCTTCGGTAGGTGGATGAAGGCTGTCATGGAGAGAAAGTCCATCAAGGACACATTCGATGAGGCGTCTAACTTGGCCAAGATCAAGAAGAAGATGGCCTTGGCTCAGGAGAAGAAGTAAGCGCTTTCTTGGTTCTTTTGCGCGTACGATACGAATGATGTCGGTTGACAGAACACCACCACGGTTGTAAGATCTCTAGAGGCGTGGAAGATATCATCTGCTATAACATGGTATATCCCGAATATCCTATTCCGTCCTATCCTAGTCATACATATCGTAACGAAAGTGTTGTCACACACACCTATGATCATGAATTACGAACCTCTCTTATGCCATCCAAAATCCCTGTTGGGTGCGAGAACACTCTACTCAGAGTGCTCTCTCGCCTTATCCTTGGGGCCGGAGGCCGAACTTGTCCCTCTGCCGGTCGTTGTGGAGCGGCCTGATTGTCACGCAGCTCTTGCAATGCGGCATCCGATACCTGGTCATGCCTTCCGCGACGACGGCGCATAATAGCGAGGTACCTCTGGAAGCGCCTGGAATGTTGACCCTGAGCGTCGCTTTGGCGGCGTTCAGTATTGCTTGATTGAGGAAGTTGTGAATGAGGAACCAAATTGCCCAATACCGATGCTGCCATTTCTGGACGGGCACGAGTCGTCTCGTTTGACGCTGGATCCGCAATTGCAGGTACACTTGCATTATCGAGTTGTGCTTGTGCTCTCTCCTCCGGGGTTTGCCTTACGTCTTGTCTGCAGAGCGGACACAATGACGAAACATTCAGTAACCATGGGTCGACGCATGCTGGATGGAACTGGTGCTCGCAGGGTAGCACTCTAAGCTCTTCTCCATTCTCAAACTCGTCCATACAAATGGCACAGGGTTGGGCCTCAGTCACTTCTTGCGGTGCAGGCCTCGCAGGAATACTTTGTCCATCCTCTGCCACGCCCTCACGGTGATCGACGCTGGCTTTATCTCCCGTTCCAGCACCATCACCATCATTGGCACCTCCTCCTGTCATCTCGAAATCCTTTCGGTTCTCGTGATCACCTGTTGATCCAAAGCGAATGACTGGGAAAGTGTCCAGCATGGCTCTGGCGATTCCCCTTGCCCGACGAGGTCTACTTCCCACGCCCCCGTACATTCCATATCGCTCCGGGTGACGGCGCGCTCGCCTGGCTCCAAGGACGATGATGACACAAAACAGTATTCCAATCAGAGAGGTAATGACATACAAGATGACCATTGCGACGCTTGTCGTAGACGGTTGCCATGTACTTGCCTGGGAACTCGAGGAGGCGGTGGGCGCGGCAGCCTGAACGCCGGTCGTACTCGTACTACTTACATGCGTGATGTTTGCTATAACCGGAGTGCTCGTAAACGAACCGGTGTATTGGGTATATTGCTGTATAGTATAGAGAAGCATGCTCGCATCTCGATTGCTGATGGTGGTGAAGGCTGTACCGACCGAATCCGGTATTGGCGTGGTGAAATTGCAGTAGTCAGAGTAAGCAGAATACAGGATCATGCAGGCAGCACTGGCGGAACTTGCCTGGTTGATCCAGGTAACTACATCGTCTGAATCGCAAGAGATCAAGGCGACGCTGTTGGAGTCCAGTGGACGTCCGGGATAAACCACGAGGGCGCCTACGATATTCCGATGAGTACAACTTCGGGAAATCGGCGCCGCGCTGCGCAAACTCACCAACACAACCGGAATGATTTGTAGTTCCAGCCAAACCGTTTGCCGGAGTTGCCCAAGTCCTCGTCTCGCCGCCGACACCGATGGCGATCTGAAATGCGGGAGCGGAGCCCGGGAAAGCGGAAGCGTTGAAAGTGTTGTTGAAAGGCGCGGCATCATAAGCGAGAGCATTTCGCAGGAAGCCCAGGCCTACCAGGAGGATGTACGGCATATACATCGCGCTACACGACTGAACTGATCTGTTTGGTGGTGGTGGTGGAGGACCCCGCGCTTCCCCAGCGATCAGTCCAGCGCCGACTTTGCCGCGGAGTGCTTTGGTGCACGCGCCTCTGCAGCGCTCGGCTCACATGTGACAGTCGCTCCAACCACCACTCCTCCATCGAGTCGGTCAGTCAGTCAATAGCATCAGCAGCAGGCAATGGAACAGCCCTGCAACCGATGAACACCTATCCACGGAAGCTTCCTCTGGTTCCCGACACAGCTGCTACTCCATCCATTACAATCCCCGCCGACGACCCGACTACCGCAGACCATCCAGACCACTACCTGCCCTCAGCACAACCTCCACAGCACCCTAATCTACTGCCAAATACCGCGCATATATCGCCTACTCGTCCACCGCTACAGGACCCTATGAGCATACTCGGTACGTACACTGTTTCTTCTTGCATGTGAAAGTGTCGGTGCACTGCAGCTGCGTCGCATGGGGAAGAACCCTGAGCAGCTGTTTCGAGACATGGACATACTGACAGTTCTTCTTCTTCAGCGGCATCGCTCAGTATGTCGACGATGGCTTCGCAACCTCCGCCGACTTATCATAGTCATAGTCATCCTCCTGCACCTCCTCCTTTTCCCCCGCCCTTTACGGGTCAGCTCTCCGGCAGTTCCCTCCTCAATGATTCGGAAGCCATGGCCTTTGCCAACTTTTTAGACAACATCGCCGGTAACGACATCTTTCTCTTCCAGCCGGTCTTGCCAGACAACCTACCGAGTTGGCAGCCAGACAAGCAAGGGTATGCCAACGAAACTACGGTGCCAAATACCTCAACATGGAGTCAAAACTCGCATTTTGGCAACCAGGCAGTGCCTATGGATACAAATACAAGCCAGAATGGTTACAACGGGATGAATGCCCCGGTACACGGCCCTCAGCAGTCGCCCATGCCCAATAACGTCCCGCAAACAAACTTTCCTCCACGGCTGGAAAGTCTGGCACCACTCACCGCCCTCGCCGACATGCGAACGCCATCCCAACTCAGGCGAGGCCGCCAAGAAGACTATCCACCCGCCAAAGCCGAATGCACGGATACGCGGCAGCAAGACAGTACGCCACCCAATTCAAACGGCTTCTCACCTCCGTCATCTACGACACCTACTGCACGAGCCATGAGTCGCTCCGCTTCTGCGTCCCACAATGGTTCCCTTCCATACATGCCCGTGGGCCGGTCCACACGCGGCAGGAAACCGACCCTTAATCGTGCGTTCAATAATGACGGCACGAAGGCCGACGCCTCGGGATCGACGGCAATTATCAACGGCAGGCGTGAGAATCTTAGCGAGCATCAGAAAAGGTCGAATCATATCATGTCGGAGCAGAAGAGACGGGATCTTATCAGGCAGGGATTCACGGATTTGACGGAGTTGGTGCCGAGTTTGAGATTGGGCGGTGATTCGAAGAGTGTTATCCTGACCAGGACGGTTCAGTACGTGGAGGACCTACTGCTTGGGAACGATAGGTTGAAGAAGTTGTTGGGTGAGGAGTGAATGTGGGTAATGCTGGCAGGAGTTTTTTGGTTTTCTGTTGTGTGCTTGTTCTTAAAGCCTTTGGGAGCGGCTGGGGCGCGAGTTCGGAGTTTCTATTACTTGCTTTCTTGGGTATCTGTTTACGCATGGCGGCGGTCCATGTCAGGCTGGGTTGACCAGTTTGAAGGCCGGGCCACCTTTATTCTTTCTACACAATTCTTGCTATTACCGACCTTGGGCCGAGGCAGTCGTATGACGAAGCTGGCCCAGGACCGCGGTTTTGAATTGATCATGGTCTTTACTCCAGTCATTCCAGCACGGGCGGACCAACATTTAAGGGTCCCAGCACTTGGTCAATGGTGTTTGTACGGCGCGGACCCGCTTGGCCTTTCAAGAGAGCGCGCGCGGGCCGCTGCCACCACCGCGGCAGGTTTCCTTGGTGTTGTGCCGGTACGGTATAAAGGTCCACCGTACTGCCACGTATCAACTTCAACGTAGCAGGACAGACAAAAACAACGACTCCCCGCCCTGAATGTCTGCCTCCATATAGCAACCACAGACAATGACTGATTCCGTCATCTCACAAGCATTGGACTTGCTCCCGACTGGGACCGTCTCGCCTGCTGTCTCTGCTGTTTCGGACGTTATTAATCCATCACAACTGGCTATGCCTCCGGCTTACCTGTCACCGGCTATGCTCCTCAGCACCACATTCAAGACAGAGGACGATCAAGACAATGAAGACGACGGCGACATGTCTGCATCACCTGCATCTAGCGACAATACACCATCAAGACCGTCACGTCCACCGCCAAGAAAGAAGGCCAAGACGGCGGAAGAAAAGGAGATTCGAGCACAAGAGCGTATCCTTCGCAACCGACAAGCTGCCCAAGCTTCACGTGAACGGAAACGCAAGCATATGGAAGAACTAGAAGTGACCAACGAGAAGTTGGAAGCGGAGAATGCCCGGTTACACAAGAGGGTGAAGGCCGCTGAGGAGGAAAGTGCGGAGCATAAGCGTCGTCTTGATGAGATGGCTGCCCAACTTGCTGCGATTCAATCGAGCCTCTCTGCTATCAATGCAGCCAGACCGATTACACCTACTACTCCCGGAAACCTCCTCGAGCAGGGAAACACCATCATCCCTGCCTTTCACCCATCACCCATCCGAGTCGATGTTCCTCTTGTCAGTAAAGCCGTCTCGACCGAGTCAACAGTAGCACATCCAGCACGGATGTCCTATCGCCAGCAGTGCCTGTTGACTATGTCGGAGCTTTACTGCCGACAAGCGAGCACCTTCCTCATCTCCACCCTTCTCAACTATACGACTTTTCTTCTCTTCTTATGTCAGAACTCGCCCCTCCTTCGTACGATCATGACGGCTTCTTCTTCGACGCCCTTCTCGACTCAAACCATTGTTCATATCATCCGCCTGGCGACTCTGTCCTTGACTCTGCGTATGGCGCGGCGCTTACAGCCTGCGACGACGCGACGTTCATCTGAGGCGACGTTGGTGAATGAGCTGGGTTTGGGACTTGGTGTGCGTCAGAATTGGCGGTTAGGATCCTCGAGGAACGGCGTGGGACGTAAGGAATGGATCGGAAAGGAATACGAGTATGAGACGGACCCTCCATGAGGTGGGATACGAGGCGAGGAATGGGATATGGGATTGGTTTCGAGGGAAATCTGGGCTCGGTGTTTTTCTTGTTTCTTCTTCTACATAGCGTTATCTTCTCAAGAATTCTTGAGGGGGCGGAACTTCTGTCAGTTGTACCTCTTAAAGACAACTGACAAGCAATTGAATACCATCATCTTCTTGCTCTAAACGATTGCACTTGCGATTTTCTCCGATCATACATCTCGTACACTGTGTTCCTTCGAGAGGAGCGGGGAGTGGCTGAGCGCGGGAGCCGCCCATGTCTCGGCCTCAGCTCGTCCCCTTTGTACGGCATGTCAAGCAGTGACGTCCCTTTGTGAGGATCAATGCGAAGAAGAAGAAGAATGAATGCTACGTCTATGTCTTTGCCGCTTGCCGTTTGACGCCCAGCAACGATGCTCCTCTTCAATCTCGTCTCTCGACACCGCCGCTGCGCATCCAGATACAAATACACCGGCTTGATTGCACGCACGGGCCTCCCTCCCGAGCCTCTGAGCAGGTCACCACTATCAAACGTCTGAGCCGCATCAAGGAGGCAACCGCAATCTATACCCACAGTCGTCTTTCTGTGTGACATCTGATACCGTCTAAGTCCCCGACACTCCCTACCTTCGTTCACAGCAGCCCGACCTTCGTTTGTCCCGCATACTTACCATCATTTGCCATGAGATTCGCCATTCCAGCACTGCTTGCCAACATTCTGGCACCGTCTATTGCGTTGGCAGCTCATGCGGCTCAATGGCGCGAGAAGCCGATTTATCAGGTTTGTACCCTGTTATCGGCGTGTGATGGTCTTTGCTAACAGTCGCTTTCACAGGTGATCACAGATCGTTTTGCTCGAGAAGATAATGCGACGACCAGTGTCATCTGCGATTCTGGTACAGACATTTACTGTGGAGGATCGTGGCAGGGGATTATCAATCAGTTGGACTACATCCAGGATATGGGATTTGGAGGTATCTGGATTTCACCAATTGTGAAGAATATCGAGAACTACACGCAGTATGGGTGGGCATATCACGGTAAGGCTACCATAATATCACGGACGTAGTGCATGGCTAACAGGCAACACAGGCTACTGGGTGCAAGATTATTACGCATTGAACCCTCACTTCGGTAATGAGAGCGACCTCATCGCCCTCTCTGACGCCCTCCATGCCCGTGACATGTATCTCATGGTCGATATCATCGTGAACGACTATGCCCAAGCAGCGTTCTACCACAACTCTCCTGACAGTCGCAACATCGACTACTCCCAATTCCACCCCTTTAACAAGGAAGAGTACTTCCATCCGTGGTGTTGGGCGGACTTCTCAAACCAGACCAGTACGGAAGACTGCTGGACGGGTGACATCAATGTTCCCTTGCCTGATCTGAATCAGTCAATTCCGTACGTGCATGATACCTTGTTGGAGTGGATTGCGGAGGTGGTTAGCAATTACTCCGTGGATGGTATCCGTCTTGATGCAGTGAAATCCGTGCCGATCGAGTTCTGGCATGACTTCAACAAATCATCTAACGTTTACAACCTCGGTGAGAACTTCGATGGTGACGCGTCCTATGTCTGCAACTATCAGAACAAGTCGATGGATGGCTTGCTCAACTATCCGATGTACGGTACTGTCCTCACGGCATTCTCAGCAACCAATGGCAGTTTCGAGAGCCTGAATGCAATGATCGCGACAATGCAGGAAGAATGCGTGGATCCGACTACTATGGGCAACTTCTTGGAGAACCAGGATACGCCCAGGTTTTGCTCTTTCACCAATGACCGCAGTCTTTACTTGAATGCGTTGACCTGGAACTTCTTGTCCGACGGAATTCCCATTCTTTACTACGGTCAAGAACACTATTTCAACGGCACCGCTGATCCCTACAACCGTGAAGGCTTCTTCTCGACTGGTTACAACAGATCATCAGAGGCATACGCCCAAATCCGCTCGCTCAACCTTTTCCGCCAGAAAGCAACGGCTGACGACGCGACTTTCCTCGAGACCTACGGTTCAGCTCAGGCTGTCAATGGTGACAGAAGCATGGGATACGTCAAGGGCGATGTTGTTATTCTGTTCAACAACTACGGCGAGGATGCTACTGATATCCCATCATCGGCTGTCAGCTTGAAGACGTCCTGGAGCAATGGTGACAGTGTCACGGAGATCTTGACGGGGACGACATATACCGTTGGTGCGAGTGGCGCTTTGAGTGTGAAGTATCCCTCCAACGGATGGCCGCAGGTTTTCTACCCTACGTCACAGCTCGGATCAGACAACTTTGTACCTACGATTCAAAAGACGCCAAAACTGATTCAAACGGCAACGTCCACCAGTACGGGGTCTTCGGCGACCGGTGGAAGTGGATCTAGTAGCGGAGCTGTTGCGGTCGGAAAGATGGGCGTTGAAGCAGGGCTTTATGCCGCGATCATGGCAGCGGTGTTTGGAGGTATCTTGGTACTCTAGTGATATGACGGGACGTCGTTCGATATTCACACATTTAGCATATGCATTTAAACGAATTGATCACGAGAGGCTATCCTGTAAATTGCCCGGGAACGTGTAGGTAGCCCGCGGACGATGCTGCAGCTTCCCGTATATGCGCCGCGCGATCGAGCCTCGTCCAAGACACCAAAAGCGCCCGGGTAGCAACAATCACGATAAAAACCAGCGGCAGACGGGAAGTGAGAGTCGTCCGTTGACCCAGCTGTCTAGGCGATTCCCAACAAAGAGATCAAAAGGCCTTTGTGCTGCTCCTGCTCGGAACACGGACATTCAGCGAGCGGCGCATTTACCTGGTATCGGCTCCTTTGATCTTGCGACGACAGTTTCCTCAAAATGAACGCTCAACAATACAGTAGCGGTGGGTCTGGACAAACCGGCTATCCGCAGGCGAGCTCTGTTACCCGCGGAACCAACTCCCCAGTGGAAGGCACGCATTCGCCATCACCCAGCGTACCGACGGCAAGCTCAGCCTGCATCGCATGTCGTCGCAGGAAAGTAAAATGTATACTGGCGCCAAACCAGTCGATCTGTGTAACATGTACAGAGACAGGCTCTGAATGTACATTCGCAGAAGGGAAGAAGAGAGGGCCGCAGAAGGGATATTTCGATGTCATCTCAAAGAGGCTCGGGCGCATGGAAGAGTTGCTGGCCAAAGTTGTTGGCGGTGGTGAGATCGCACCGGGAATGCAGGCACTCCTGGACGCGGTGGAAGAAAATGAAGAGAATAACGGGGCGGAAACCGACGAAGAGGGTGATGAAATTGAGGAATCACCATTACCGGACGTATGGAAGATTGAAGTAGAAGATGGATCTGATGGGCTAAGTGCCGCAGTGACGTGGAGAAGCTGGAGAGATCATCCTCGTCTTGGCGCCATGGAGAGACTCACAAATGACACATGGATGGACCGGAGTGTGGATACGGCAAAGACGCGGCGGCACGAGGAGCTTTATGTTCACCCTCAGCTGGCCAATGATCTGATCGAAACGTAGGTTGTAAGACTGTTTGCACGGTACATGCTGACATAGGTTTCAGATACTTTGAACGTTATAATGCTGCACTGCCACTACTCAGCAAGTCGACATTTATGAATGCGCACCGCAATCCGCAGTACGAACCCATACCGCCATGGCTATATGCGGCAATATTCCAGGCAGCGCGGACTGTTCACTCATTATCCGACCCAGACCGCAGTCGCATCCGACGAGCCGTTGCCGAGATTCCGTATGAGCCGCGGTTGAGCTGTGTACAAGCATTCGTGCTCACCGCAGAATTCTCCGTGCCAAACGACAATAACGTTGCACGAGACTTGGCACTGATGGCGGCTATTAGGTTAGCAGTGGATATGGGTATTCATCGCCGACTGCCTGAAGCGGACCCACTATCGAAGGGCGTGTGGATTGCGAGTTGCCTCACATGGACTCGCATCTTCACCCTCGAGATTTGGTGTTGTGCACGGACCGGAGCGCCTTCAATGCTTCCCGCCGACTTTGAGATGGACCTACCAGAGCTGCCAAAGAGCAGCAATTACGCATTCTTGTCTGCACTCATGCATGTGTCGAAGATGCTGTCGCGTGTGTTGCGTGTGTTGTATTACCCTGGACAGCAACGTCGATTTGGACCGCGTGAAGCTGCACAACTACGACGCGTGCGAAGAAAGTTGGATGACTGGTATCAGAATCTTCCTTCGCATCTTCTTCCTGAGGAGGATAGTCCAGCGGAAGCATCATGGAAAGCAGATGTTCTTTTGGTTGCATGTCACAGTGTGATCATCTGGATGCACAGACCTTTTGGCTTCTTGCCAGCACTTAACCGCTCCAGATCAATCATCGAAGGAGCCATCGGGAGATGTACATCCAACCCGTATGTCCCTACCGCCGGTATAGTACAGCACATTCTCCGTGCTGGAGCGGAGGCTGCTCTGGGTGCCACCGGTCGGAGTGACAATGGAAAGCTTGAGAGCTTCTTGGGGGTAAACCCGGCTCATGTGCCAGTTGTCGCAAATACCAGTGTCAATGTGGGTCCCACGGAGTACTACATGCCTTCCAACGGTCGGGAATATACACCGAGTGTACTAACAAGCACGGAGAGCTCATGGGGAGGACCAGTCAGTACTGCCGGCAGTGACAAGCATCCCGCAGCGAGCTTTGGAAGTGAATATCATAATGGGTGGCGACGCGGTTGGCAGCCTTCTCCGTACCAGGAGCAGGCTGCAGTGAACGGCCCCAGAACACCGGTGAGCCAGTTGGAGGGGAGGGCATATGGCGGCCCACAAGCACCATATTCACCTTATAGGCATGAATAGCCGATGGAGTCGATGTTGCTAAAACAATTCTCACATATCATAGAACTAGCCGAGACAAATTTCCTAATCGTTGCTCTATGCATTCGGTGATGCGCTTTCTTGCGAATGCCCATTAATAACACCGTTGCTCGCCGTCTAGCATGCCTCTACCCATATACCACCCACCATCTGTCAGTGTTCTCTCGACCGTCGTCCAATATTTCCCTTTGGTAACTTCGTCTTTAGGATCAAGGTCGATGATCCTTACCATTCCTCTACGAATGTCAACAAATAGCGTGCAATCTCTGAGTGTCATGGCCAGTGGGAGGTCTTCGTTGCCTTCCACTGCAATGCTTGCTCCTTCCTGACGGAATGGTCCAGTTCGATCGTAACGGGCCTGAGCTTCTCTCAGGTTCACCAAAACGGGCGACGCAGTCAATATCCGCACGAACTGTGAGATCAAAGATTCCTGTGACAGTCCCGAGCCCTCAAGGATCGCTTTCGCTGCACGCGTAACCCTTCCTGTTTCACCCGAGCCCAGATCCAAGGGACAAAAGTGACCTACCTTCGTCTTGCCCTTACTTCGACGAAGCGCACATGTCCGGCAAGCAACCCAATTATCGGGCGCTGTGGGAGATTGACATAACCACTTTGGCTGGACCCAAGAACGTTAATCGGGGTAGGTTCGTCGTAGACAAGCAACTCACCTTGAACTGTACCACATCTTGGTCTCTAAGATCCTCCATAAGCAATGCCCACCCGTCCTCCAGACTTATCCTTCTGTCATCCTTCCTGGTTCTCTTGACAACCTTCAACATGTCATTCAGTTCCACAATAACATTTCTGTCGGTAGGTATCAGTTCACCCACCACAACGTGAGCAGCTCCCAACAGGGGAACTATCTCCCTCACGATATACGAGTGGGCATCCTTAATACCGACGGCTGTGCCACTTTTGCGAAACCTCAATATCTTGCCGTCCTGAGATTAATGTCAATATGCGTGCATTCATGACATGATTGGATGCCAAAGCTCACAAAGTTGGAGTTAGATGCTCCTGTGTAAACAAAAATGAGGTTGGCATTGCCCTCCGTCAAATAGGCCCAGTCATGACACTGAATGCGTAGTGCATTCATCTCGAGAGCACTCTCGTTGCCTTTGCTGGAACGATGTCGCAGTGATGTAAGGTTAAAGTGAAGCTAAGGTTTGTGACTTGAGAACTGCGCAAGGGTGGTCTTCGCCTATCGTGACATCTTGTCTTACAGCTTGGAGTTTAGGTACAGGTGGTTCGTCACCCCTGTACGTTACGAGGGATGTTGTTACGTCCAATGGCAGTTCTCAGGTGTTCAATACTACAGGTGTCGCACCCGCAAAAGAAAGTCGTGAACACATTAATTGTCCAACGTAAAGTATTAGAATAGGAAACGACCCTTGTCGATCAAACCTAGCTGAAAGCCACAATGAATCCCAATCCCCCTGCTCAAAAATAACGTAAAAGGTATGTGACGTCCCCGTAGGCTCTGTAAACTTGAACCTGACACCGTAGCGATAGGACTGCATGTAGCAGTCCAGAAACCAGACGCATTCTCCTCCCCTCCACAGCTGACTTCATCGCCAGCCTGATTACACCACCCTGCACACCCAAAACATCTCAACAGCATCCACCGACCATCTTCTTCTCTCCAGCTCCGTTACCAAGCTTCACATTCTTATCACCTCCTGGCGCCTCCTGCTGTGCAGAATCAATCAACCTCTTCTTGATATCCCTCGCCAGCGAAAAAAATGCCTCCTCAACATTAACATTCGTCTTTGCACTTGCCTCCACGAACCCGATGCCCAACTCACTCGCCAAAGCGCGTCCTTGCTCTTCTGATACTACGCGCTTCTCTTCCCAGTCACACTTGTTACCGATCAAAATCTTGTTGACGCCTTCTGAAGCGTGTTGTTCGACGTTCGAGAACCAAGTTCTGATGTTGCTGAAGGAGCGCTCGTCTGTTACATCGTATACCAGCAGGATACCCATGGCACCGCGGTAGTATGCTGTGGTGATAGTGCGGAAACGTTCTTGACCTATACGAAGCATGTAAGAATGTGTTCTTCAAGCCACGGCAATCACTACAAACCTGCTGTATCCCAAATCTGAAGCTTGATCTTCTTCCCGTCCAACTCGATCGTTCGGATCTTGAAATCAATGCCGATTGTGGTGATGAAACTAGGCGTGAAAGAGTCCTCTGAGAAGCGAAGAAGAAGGCATGACTTTCCAACGCCAGAGTCACCGATGAGAAGGAGTTTCTGCGTAAAGTGTAAGCAAAACACGCGGTGAACATGCCACGATTCAGGGGACGTACGATAAGGTAATCGTAGTTGCGGTTACTCATGTCGGATGTATGCGGTTCGTGAAAACAATATAAACAGGGCGGATTCGGTCAGTCTTAGGATCTTGTATTCAAGGTTTTCGTAGATGGCTGGTTCTTCCCTGAGAGGTCAACGCATCTGACGTCGCCCGCGCAGGGGCTGCAGAGTTGGAGCACCCAACTGTAGGTTTGTACGTATATATCGGTGGTCATGTAGAAAGCAGGTTGAACGAAAAGGTATACACGGTATCATTGACTCGAGCTATCCTACAAAACATGCCCAAACGACTTACTCAGAACGACTGCTCCCTCTCCCTGGCCGCCTCCGTGAAACCCTTCTTGTCGTAGGCGAGCTGATCGGAACCAACCTCCATTTCAATCGCACCCCTTTCAAGCGCCTTACCCTCAATATAGGCCTCAGAACCGACTTCACTCCATTCAGAAGGCCACTGGCCGGGACTCGGCCAAATTTTGCAAAGGGCAGCGTATGTGCAAGATGCCACGATGAACCCGGTGAAAAAGTTCAAGCGGTAGATGTACACAGCACCCATGGGAACATCAGAGCCGACAGCATTGGCAAAGCCGATAACATTGATGAGGATACCGGCGATGTATGCTACATACGCCTTCAGCCCAATGCCGCATGTGTACCAGTAGGAATCATTCTTGTTCGCACTGTAGAGATCCTCAACCTTCAAGTATCCCTTGCGCACCCAGTAATAGTCACCGAGAATGACACCAGCGATAGATGACAAGAACACCGAGTATGCTGACAAGTATGTGGTAAAGTTGTTGCTGCTGCTGAGCAAGTTCCATGGACACATACAGATTCCCACGACAGCCGCGACGTAACCTCCGCGACGGATGTTGATCAAACGAGGGCAAAGGGCAGTAAGGTCACTACCAGCAGAGACAGAGTTTGCTGCAATATTCGTACCGAGCTGCGCAAGTGCCAATGCGAAGGCGATGAAAAAGACACCAGCACGGGTGCCTGAGGTGGGAGCGTCGTCCAAATACAACTTCAAAAGGTCGGTAGGGTTCCAGATAGCCTCGCCATAGATCACAGTCGAACTGGAACTGACAATGACCCCGATGAACGAAGTAATCGCGAACGCAACAGGAATTGTAACAAGCTGCGACCAAAGCGCATCCCTGGGCTTCTTGGCGAAACGGGTGAAATCAGGGTCGTTAACGATCAGCGTAGCAAAGTTGGCGATGCAGTTCATGATGGCAGAGACAATCGCCCATCCCTTTTCCGAGCCTGATAGCGTGCCACCTTGCTTGACGATTGGTCCAATTCCATGCGCCTTAATGATACTCCAAATGAAGAACGCAACACCAGCGGTGGGCACAATGAACGCCTTGACAGTAAAGAGATGTTTGATCTGATGAACAGGAAACCAAATGAATGGCAACTGGAATAGCCAGAATAAGAAGAAGCAGACGAAATCGCGAGTGTTGGTTCCAGAAGATGTAGGTAAGCTGTTGGGCATCGTCTCGGCAGACGGCCAAATCGAGCGAAGCATGAGGAGCACGCACTCCCCTCCGATCCACGACTGTACTCCATACCAAATCGCTGCCATCACACCACGGTTCAACACGGGCCACAACGATCCCCAAATCCCAAAACTCGCACGAGCAGCGGGAGGGAAGCTGACGTGATAGGTGGCACCAATCCTACCGCTGGCACAGACGAAACAAGCCGTGATCAGGTATCCGACCCACACACAGATCCAGGCTTCCCACCAAGACAAACCGCCGACGACGGAGGACGAGATGATCATCCAAGTGTTGATATTAAACGCTAGACTCTCGAGTCAACGATTGATCAGGGGGGCATATACGAGGATTGCTTACCGTCACTGACCCAGAAACCAACATAGTTCCACGCACCCCACGTACGGCGCGCAGGCTCGACCGGTTTCAGATCGTAATTGTTCAACATCGCCTCGGAATGGTTCTTGTACTCGGGCTCCCCCGGCTCACGGCTAACAAGGATCCAATCCATAAGGCGACCCATACTGCTGAATGCGACTGATCTGGTTCAACCTCACTATCGTACAGCCAGATCAAGCAAAAGAGCAGGAATCTTTATACCCCAGGATCATCTCGTAGATGAAGTCATGGCAGCTGCCATAGATAGGTGGTTGACATTTCCTTTACTCGAGATCAGCGGTCGACGACCCTAAGCGGGCTACGGCGAGCGATAAGGCTTGACTTCTCCATCCTATGCCCATATGTACATGGGCCGACTTCGGGAGGCACTGATAACGCGGGAGGTTCGATAGAGTTTTGGCGGTTGGTCGGGAAGCGCAACCCGCCCGCGCTTAAGGGACTGCGGGAAATACAGGCATCGCGGGGAAACTCGCGCACGAGAGAAGCTCAAAGACAAACAACAGACGTGAACAAGGCAACATTTGCAATACGATAAAGAGGAAGGTAATTAAGTAGCTGCTCTAAGTAGGTACAGCAAGCACGTGTAAAACATAGTGAACGTCGCCATATGTATAGTCTCCTGGTCAGCGGCGACGGACCAAAGATCGCAATCGCTCATGGTATGCACAAATCATACAAAAAGAAAAGAACAAACTGCGCTCCTTATTGACCCTTCTTCTGGGCCTTGAGAGCAGTCTGGGCCTGCTTCTCAGCGGCCTGTTTGGCACGGTAGGCCTTGTACTTCTTGTCAGTGCCAAGGAAGTGGTCCCACCACCTGAAGGAAGTAGAGTAGCAGTTGACAAAAGCCTGGTGGTGGTAGTCATGGTGATCGGCACCAGACCAGAAAGGAACGAAGGTCCTCAAACCCCAGGGGAAGTCGTAACCAGAGTGAGCGTCAACGGCCTGGAAGAGACGGAGGATAATCCAGACGTAGACGGTGACGATGTGCAAGTCCTTGGTAAGGGCGCAGTAGAGGATAGGAGAACCGACAGTACCCATACCCAAGATCATGACCTCGGCAGGGTGAGCGTACTCAGCAGCCAAACCGAAGGGAGCGGAGAACTGGTGGTGAATCTTGTGTATGTGCTTGTAAAGGGGCCCCCAGTGGAGAGCGCGGTGAGCCCAGTAGTGGAAAGTGTCTTCCATAACGAAGAACAAAGCGATCTGGCAAGCCATCTTGAGGGCGCTGGGGAAAGGCACGCCGACTTGGAGCCCAAAGTACTCGCACATGGGGTGGAAAAGCCAGATCTGAGGAAGTTCGACGGTGAAGTGAGAAATAAGAACGAGACGAGTGCACTGCCATTGCTCGGCCATAGAAGGAACCTTGGCATCCTGAATCTTCCAGCGGCGGAAGTAAGGAATCGCGTCGATAATCATCCAGGGGAGACAACGACCAAAGTAGACGATCTCGTGCAACAAGAAAGACATAACACCTAGAAACACCGTCAGAACACGTCCAATTCGAGCGGCGCAATCGACTTACCAGTAGCGATGACATCGTTTTGCCACCACGCGTACCAGGCGGACCACAATTGCTCAGCGTAGGAAAGCTGAGGCTGCGACGCCTTGATCATGTCGAGGACACCGAAGTAGTTTGTGTTGGGAAGGAATGACGCGGTTGCATTCTGAGCGTGCGCCCAGACAGTCTGGTAAGCAGCCTCCATTTGGTCGAACGAGTGAGCCGGTCAAGGAGAGGTGATCGCTGAGTCGGATGGCGGCACGGCGTGGACAGGGATGACTTTATCTGTTGGGGGGCAAATGTAGTGCGTTCAGTTGCGTGCGCGCCAAAGCGCAGGGTACGGTAGTGAGAGCAGCAGCAGCATGACAAGTGGCGAGACTTTGGGCAGGTATTCGGAGATTTGTCAGCTGCCATTTGTTATTGGCCTAGCTATCTTAGCTGTATACCTGTGTGTATACAATTTGTTCTACTCGCCATTGCAACTGCAGCTGGTACCACAACCGGTACCGCGCATAGTACATCGATATCATGGTCGACAACGTCAAAGTCCAGACTCGCTCGATCGCGAACATTATTCAGCGTACATGCCACGTGAACGTCATGCATTATCAGATCAGGAGCTGCCTGTGTATCCTCCCACGGCCGCCTGGTGGTGTTCGATGCCGTTTCACTCAGGCATATGCGTATCAAGCCCTGATCTTCTCTCTACGACTCTTCTCGGCGCTCACGCTGCTCTTTCGCGGCTATTCCCCCGGTACAAATCCAACATTGATGCAACGCCTTTTCGTACGAGTGACTTTCACCTCCTCCGCCTTTTCCTCTTCATCTTCAACGCCTGCTTCCTCCAAAGTGTGATAATCCAGTAGTGTTTGAAGCTCCTCATTTTCCTTCACAACATCTGCGTTCGCTCTTTTCCTCAACTTCTTCTCCGCTTCATTTCTTCTCCCCGGCCGTCTGCATTGCCACCTTCATTTCGCTGAGCTTTTTGAGAAACTTGCTCACAGGCAATTTCTCCTCCGATTCCTCTTCCTTCTCCGTCAGTGTCACTTTTGCTTTCTCTGACCACGTCTCGAAGCTTGATGGTTTTCCGGCTACCGCACCTTCGGCATTATCCGTCTCAACTGCAGCTGCATTCGGCGACTCGACAACGGCTTCTGGAGTATTCTGCAAGTCTTTTCCCTTCTCTATTAGGGTCTTGGCCTCCAAATCAACCGTGAAGTCATCACCCAAGCTTATCGCGGCGGTATTATTCACCGACATCAGCGCAGCTTCCTCGAACCTTTTCCGGACTTCCTCTTTAGCTCGTGTGTCCAACCCGCTTACGGCACGATAGATTGCCGAACAGTATTTGACCTGATGTATCGCATCCGCAAGGGCGTTATGTTTCTCGCCCTCAAACACAGTTTCCGTTTTCAGGTTTGTATCCGTCATGCTTTGCCCAAGATCAACAAGTGTTCGCACATCCCTGTCACCGAAGACACTCCATGGTTTCGTCATGCTACACGCTTTGTACGCTGAGTCAATCCACACATTGTCCGCAGGGATCCCATTACCCCACACACTGACGAATCGTGATCTGGATTCCGCCTTGATTCCATCAATCCAAGCCGTAAAATCTCCCAAGACATCTTTTATTGGTCTTCCCTCCTTCAAAGCCCTGATTAAAACATTTTCCAGAACCCCCGACGGCTGTTGCAGCCAAAAATCCATAGCACTTCCGTCGCACTTCATCATTCCTGTTTTCATACAGGACTGCGGCGAAACAAGACATGAGAATGTACTGAACGTTTCGCCAGTTTGAAGGTCGAAATGCACAGCTGCGATCTGAGTGAGAACTGGTGAAGGATTTGTACCGAGCGTTTCGAGGTCAAGCATAATATCAATCCGTGGATATTTGCGGGACGCCGAGGTCGAGGAAGCCGCACCGTCGGCAGTCGACATTCGTCTGGCTACTGAGAATTCCGACGCAGACCGTGGTCTGCAGTTGACGGATGGCGAGACTCGGAATAATGACCTCATCATCGCGATCAGTAGCTGTTGAACCACTTCGACTTTACTTTAAGCTTTTG
Source organism: Saitoella complicata NRRL Y-17804 (assembly GCF_001661265.1). Lineage (NCBI taxonomy): Eukaryota > Fungi > Ascomycota > Saitoellomycetes > Saitoellales > Saitoellaceae > Saitoella > Saitoella complicata. The sequence goes on from NW_017566993.1 coordinate 296,865, forward strand.
GCGGAGGTAAGATGCCGTGTGTGAACCCGCCTGGGAGGCTGAGGTGGTTCAGTCAGGGATGCCCTGCAGAAGCAGCCGCCGGGGTGCGCTCGAGCACCGCGGTACAGCCGAGAGAGCTGCCGATATCTTCACAGCTGGCCTTGACACGGACTCTTCTACATGCCGCCGACCGCTTGCAATTGAACTCGAGAATGTCTGAAGCCAGAATCTATGATGTGCGCGAGCCTGTCTTCCCCGGCCCGACTGAGGCTGTCGATTACTCTTCTTTCCGAGGCACATCGACACCAATCGTAATCGACAATGGTCAGTAACGGTCCTGGTATGCAATTAGCTCATTGAGAAGGCTGACTAGATGTTCAGGATCGTGTAATCTTCGTGCCGGCTATGCAACGGACACCACACCGCGCTTCTCAATCGAAAGTCTATACGCCAAACACCGCGACCGACGTATGAATAAGACGTACCAGCTGGTAGGCAACGATATCATGGCGGATCCCCTGGCGCGTCTGAGCGCAAAGTCTCCATTCGATGGACCGATAGTGTCAAACTACGAGATCATGGAGGGCATATTGGATTACGTGTTCCTGAAATTGGGTGTCGAGGGAAGCTCGGTGGATCATCCAGTCGTGATGACCGAAGTGTTGGGAAATCCTGCTGTGAATAGAAGATCGATGAACGAGGTCCTTTTCGAGTTGTATGGAGTTCAATCTGCAGCATATGGAATTGACTCCCTGTTCAGTTTCCACGCCAACAATGGAAAGGATGGGCTTGTTATTTCAACTGGCAACAACTCGACAAATATTGTTCCAGTTGTCAACGGCAAGGGCGTTCTCAGCCTTGCTAAGCGGCTGAACTGGGGCGCAACCCAAGCAGCTACCTTCCTGCAGTCATTGATGGCTTTGAAATACCCGAATTTCCCACAGAAGCTCTCCCTTGAGCAAGCTACGCTTCTCCTGCAAGATCACTGCTATGTCTCACCAGAATCGTACGCGGAAGAATTGCGAACATACATTACAGAAGATATTTTGGCGGAAAAGGACCGCATTATCCAATTTCCGTATACAGAGGTCGCGACAATGGAGAAGACACAGGAGGAAATCGATCGTCTTGCCGAGCAGCGAAAAGCGAGCGGAAGAAGGCTACAGGAACAGGCAGCCGCAAAGAGAGCGGAGAAACTGCAAAACCTCGAAAGAGAAATGTCGGCGTATCAAGAGCTGAAGTTGTCACTGAATGAGCAAGGAAAGAGAGACGGGAAGAAGGTGCTGGAAGCTGAAGGGTTTGAAGATGAAGCAGCCCTGGACAAGGTTATGAAGAAGTTGGAAGCTCAGATTCGGAAGTTGAGAAACAAGAGTCTCGGTCTGGAAGAGGAAGAGGAAGAGCCTGAGGTTCCCTCTTTCCCTCTTCTCGATGTGCCGGACGAGGACCTTGACGAGGCGGGCATAAAACAGAAGCGTCAGCAAAAGATGCAAAAGGCAAACTACGATGCAAGAATGCGTCTCAAGGTTGAGAAGGAAGCGGAAAGACAACGTATCAGGGATGAGGAAGCAGCTGACGACTTGAAACGTACGACTGCCCTGGATGGGTGGCTTGCGACGAAGAGGGCCGCTCGTGAGGAACTTCTCCAGAAAATCAATGACAGGAGAAGGCTGAAGGCGGAGTTGTCCGACAGAAAAAGTATGGCTTCGCAGATGCGGATGAAGTCTCTCGCAAACCTTGCATCAGATAATCCTTCTGGGAAGAAGCGCCGAAGAGGAGGTGATGACGATGGGTTCGGCATGGATGATGCGGACTGGGGTGTCTACCGCGACGTTGGCGATGTTGACTCTGAAGATGAAGAAGATGACACAGCGGAACTGAAGAAGCTCGAAGCGTCTTTACTGGAACACGATCCCGAATTCGTTGCAGGTATGGAGCATGATGCAGCGGTGGATCCCAGGGATTCTCTGGTGTATAAGTTCTTGCGCGGTGTCCATCCACAACCATGGCAGCCTGACAACCTAGCACACGCTCATCAGCTCCATCTCAATGTAGAGCGGATACGTGTCCCAGAAGTACCCTTCCAACCTGGTATCGCAGGCCTGGATCAAGCCTCCATTATCGAGATCGCTAAGGACATTCTGTCGCGTCTTCAGCCGTCCCCGCGCACAAATGTCGTCAAAGATGTCTTCCTAACCGGTGGTCTTAGTCTCCTGCCTAATTACAGGCAGCGAATGAAGTACGAAGTCAGAGGAATTCTTCCGGTCGATACCGATTTCAATGTACGACAGGCAAACGATCCTTTGAACGATGCTTGGCGCGGTGCGGCCACGTGGGCGAGCAAAGGGGATGAATTAAGGAAGTGCTTAGTAACGAGGCAGGAATATCTGGAAATGGGAGGAGACTACATGAAGGAGCATGGCATGGGCAACGCCTTAGGATGTTGAATCGCGGGCATAGTGTAGCGAGCTATATCAATCATAGGAGGGTCATCGACGATTAAAACACGAACTCGAAATGTTGCTTTAATTCACAAGATGCTGTCCCGCACGCGTACTTGCCACGGCCGAGGTTGGATCTGCGCGCTCATGCGCCCAACGTCATATGGACAAGAGCAGCTGTCCGACAAACCTCCAGATAAACACAATGGCTCGCCCATTGAGCGAAGCATTGACCTCAATGCCTGGTCTCTCCGGCGAGACTGCTCCTGACTACGTCATCCTCTTCCGCCCTGATCCATCTTCTCGTCAAAGAACTGCGGCTCAGCTCGAGCGACTAGTCAGAAGAATAGTTGATGTCGGTATGAGAGTGAAATGCGAGGTTGGGGATAACAGTGCAGTTCTCGTAATGGTTCGCTGTCCCACATCAAAGCTTCAATCGGAAGCATACACTTCCAGAGTCAAGGACTGGCTAGCTGGGATCAGGATTGCTGCACCCGTCGAGGAGACGAAGGATTCAATTTCGGCAGAGCCAATGACGCCTGCGGAACGGCTGCGCTTAGTGCACGCTATTCTCACGATTCCTGCTGCTGAGGGCGGTGTGGGTATTACACCTAACGTCGGTGAATGGGATCTCGTTGCGAGCATCTTCCCTATTCATGATCCGGTCTTTGGGCAAAGCTGGTTAGCCGCATGGTCAAAGCGCGGCATTATCTCCGACTCAAGCTTGACGATCCTCAAGGACAACTTCGGAGAAAAGGTCGCATTCTTGTTTGCATTTACGCAAGTTTACTTCCTTTTCCTCGGTGTCCCTGCCGTCGTTGGTGTCATTGCCCACTTCTTCCTACCCCAGTATTCTATCATATACTCACTGGTCCTCGGTTCGTGGTCGATCGTGTTCGTGGAGATGTGGAGGAGAAAGGAGACGAACTTGGCTGTGCGCTGGGGTGTGCACGGGTGTGCTAAGCTGGAGCACCGTCGTGCAGCATTCAACGGGGATAAAACCGTCACAGACCCTTATACGGGTGAAGACGTTCCCGTATTTCCAGTCGGGAAGAGGATTCTCCGCCAATTGCTCAGTGTTCCTATCGGTTTTGTCGCAGCCATCACCTTGGCAGCCGCAATCATGAGCATTGTTGCCACCGAGATTCTCATCAACGAAGTGTACGACGGGCCGGGCAAGAACGTGCTCATCTACCTGCCAACTGTCCTGTTTAGCACCGTTGTTCCCTTCCTGTCTAAGTCGTATCGGTCGGCATCAAAGAAGGTCACGATGTTCGAGAACCATGAGACAGATTCCTCGTATGAACAATCCTTTACCAATAAGATCTTCGCCCTGAACATGCTTACGAGCTACATGAGCTTGTTCATTACGGCTTACGTCTACCTCCCATTCGGTGATCTCATCGTCCCGAAACTGGACTTTCTCAACCTCTTCCAGACCTCGACCAAGTTCACGGAGAAAGCGACAGGTGCCGGCCCGACCTTCCAGATCAACAGCGGCAGGCTTGTCAATCAGATGCGTTACATGTCAATCACCAACAACCTTGTCAATTTCGCCCTAGAGCTTGTCGTTCCGTTCATCACCAAGCTCATCTTCAACGAAGCTAAGCACCTTCGAAGTAAGTACCGCAGGGCTCCAGCACGGCCGACCCTCGAACGTCGAGGCACGGTGGAAGAAATGACACTGAACCGTGTCAAAGAAGAGGCTGCATTAGACGAGTACGAGATTTACGGGGACTACGCTGAGATCGTTATCCAGTTTGGCTTCGTGGTGTTGTTTTCCCCAGTATGGCCACTTGCCCCAGTCTGTTTCCTCATCAACAACTGGGTCGAGCTCCGCTCAGATGCTGCGAAGCTGTGCGTTGGATACCGGCGTCCCGTCCCTGAACGGGCTGACTCCATTGGTCCTTGGGTTGAGCACCTGGCATTCGTTAGCTGGTTGGGCTCCATCACCACGTCTTCCCTCATCAGCATCTTCCGTACTGGCGCTCATCCGCGGGATGCATCTATCCTCGGTACACTGGGTATTGTTCTCTTTGCTGAGAATCTTTGGTTGGGTACGAGATTTGTGGTTCGTCACATTCTGAAAGCTGTACCTCCGCAAGGGCAACGCCAGTTGGACGGGGAGAAGTACAAGGTTCGGACGGAGTACCTCAGACAGCTGATTGGTGAACAAGCTGCTTCTGCCGGTGACAAGAAATTGGGTGAGGCAGCCGCGCAGGAGGAGGACATGGGTGCTTTTTGGAGAATGGATAGTGGTGTTGAAGGTGTCTTACAACGTGCGAAAGGGTGTATGGTGAGCGAGAACAAGAAGACAGCATGATTCACGTCAAGGTGAATGCTAGCCTGGGGCTTATACGATGAATAACCTGCGGTTTTCCTCATTCTAACGAATAACGATACGATTGTATTAATGGATTAATCAACGAGTGAATGAATAAGTGAAGAACAATATAACCACCACGGTACTCGGCCGCATCCACCACTCTTAAGCAGCGCATGCGCACTCGGAAGAGTGAGCACCACCCTCCATACCACACCCAACACACTTGCCGGATGAGCCGACAACACCCTCTGCAGCCATCTTGCAGTTGCACTGACCCTTGGCCCTGGCACCGCATGCACAAGACTCCTCAGGCGACAAAGCAGTGTTCTCGGAAGTAGCCTTGGAGCACGCACAAGCCTGAGCGGGCTTCTCACCACAGCTACACCTAGGACCACTGCAGCTCGCTGACTGTCCCTTTCCACCGCAACAGGCCTTTCCGGACTCCCCACCACAGGTGCACGCGCCAGAGGCACGAAGACCACAAGCACATGCAGATCCGCTCACAGGCGCGTTCTCGGTGGCAGCACGAGAGCAAGAGCACTGACCAGCAGGGCACTTTCCGCAAGAGCACGTAGCAACGCCGCTAGACTTGGGTCCCTCCTTCGCGCAGGACGCACAAGAGCACTTGCCAGGCTCGCAGGTGCAGGCAGTCACGGCACCTCCACAACCGCAGGTCTGAGCTTCGGTAAGCTTGCGGGGAGCAGTTTGGGCGTTGTGAGGGCCGAGCTTGGCGCAGGATGCGCAGGAGCACTTTCCGGGTTCGCACTGTAGATAAAAAGTCAGATCAGGGTCTCATGATGTGTGTATTGTAAACTTACCGTGCACTCCTTCACATCACCGCTGCATCCACAAGTCTGGGCCTCGTCGTGGGGACCAGGCTTGGAGCAAGACGAACAACTGCACTTTCCAGGCTCGCACTACACATGGTCAGCAGTTGGTCAAGTAGCATGAGGACGTAGGTAGCTTACAGAGCACTGCTTCACATCACCACCACATCCACAGGTCTGAGCCTGGTCATGAGGACCAGGCTTGGAACAGGAAGCGCAGTTGCACTTTCCAGGAGCGCACTGATCGATCCGTTAGATAGGCACGTCACAACGAACGACAGAGTAGGCAAGAACTCACGGAACACTGCGTAACCTCACCACCACACGCACAAGTTTGCTTCTCAACGTCGGCCATTGTAGTCTTTAGGGATGTTACAATCTTCCTTGTTGTTCTTTGCAGGATGGCTCCAAACCTTATTTCCTGTAGGTCATATAGGGTGGCGCGCTTGAATGCGTAGGGAACCTGCACCAGCCAATCGCGGACCCATCTCATCATGGTGGTGGAAACGTCGCAAACATTGGTCTAAATAATACTGCGATAATTTTGGAGGCAGATCTGCAAAGCCAGGCTCTCGAATGCTATTTACATATTGTTATAAATAGTGGGTAGCTCCACCTCCTGCAATTTGCCCTTTTCATTCATGTCGCTATGCCCAGTTTTGCAGTAGGAAAGGCGATTTGCCAACAGCCATATACAAGCGCGGACAACGGAACAAAACGAGTGAACGGTTGAGAATCCTGGTATCCTAATATGCGCCTAAATAAACTCCGAGTATTTTTGACTGGTCCTTGCTACCTTGAACCTCCTCCCCACACTTAATAAGCCTTCATGGCATCCAACACAACATCCTTCAACGTTTTCGGAACAGCCTCATTCGTCGCTCTAATCGTGCACCGGAATAACTGTGAGTCATCGTTAGCATGCCACATTTCACTGCTGCAAGAAGGGATACCTACGTTCTGATCCATATTCGGCTCCAACCTCATCAACACACCAATCTTTCCGGTCTTGCTATGCAACACACCAGCACCAACGATATTCTTCGGGTTCTGATCGACACCATCCAACACTGCCCACCTCAATCCCTCGACCAATCTCCTGTTTCTAGCCAAGTCAATGCGTTCGCCAGAGACGGGACTGAAAATCTTTTGTGCCTCGCGCTCACCACCGCCGATCTGCTTCCATCGTGGGAAGAAGTCATCCGCGCCAAGTTGAGCAGGCTCGATGAATTTGTTGAGCGTGACGGGGAGTTTGAGCGTTACTGCCTGTAACGCACCCGCAAGATACGAAATTCGAATCGTAGGTGCCTCGCGGAAGACACCCAAGCACTCAACGTTGAGCATCTGCTGCGTCTGTCCCTCCGCTGGCAGAGTCGTACTCGGCAAATGCGGGCTAGTGATCGACAAGGCACTCTTATCAGGGTTCTCCACCGTTGAAGTAAGAGACTGGTATGTCGCCGTCGTCTTGTTTCCAAAATACAACGCCACACGTCCCAACGGCCCATGAAACTCCGACCGCCACCCAATCTGAATCTGCTCATCCTCATATAAAACACCCTCATTCCGTGACAGAAGAGAGTAATACCCTTCCTCCCACCCAGGACTGAGATGCGCCGCGCTAGCCAAGTTCGGGAACAATGGCGCAGCCAAATTCACCGGACTATTCATATCCAAACCACTCATCACCAACTCCTGCCCAGGCGACGTCGCGTTTCCGTTCGCCTCCGTCCTCTTCTGCACACCGCTCAAATTCAACTTCAGAGCTTCCTTCTCGTTGCTCGCGTCCTTCCCACCCAAGACCCAGATGCGTTTATCCTCCGTCTCGCCAGTCTTTCCATGCAATCGCTTCAACAATGCACTCTGTCGTTCCGGAAATGGTGGCATCTCCTCCAACACAGTTTGCATCAGATCATCGGTAGGCATGGAAACCAACGCCAGATACTCACACGCCCTCTGCTGTAACTCCGCATCGATGCTCTTGCTATACGTGTTGAACACTTTCATGCACACATGCTTGATCTCCGGAAACAAGTTGATGAACTTGACATACGTGCTCAACAACATTGCCCTCGTCCCCGGGGAGCACACCGCGAACTTGGAATGAACCGCATTAAACTGATCAATAGGTGCCGAACCAGGTGTGTTGGCGATCAAATGCCCGTACTCACCCAAGATGTATCCACCAACTCTTACCAAGCTCTCATGACATGCTGGACTCTTGAGGTGCTGCAATACCGTCATAGCGGCATACTCCTGCAACTCCTCATTATTCGTCACGATCTGCACGACACGTTCCCAAACCTCGTCACTGACATAATCTCCTGCAAAACTTAGCAATTGCAGAGTGATGTCGATGTACCACGTCGCGTCCGTTGCAAACTTCTCCGTCAAGATTGCGATCTTCAAAACCATCTCCTCGCGGATAGAATAATCCGCGCTTTGCAAATACCTCAACAATTCCGCTACGACAACCTGTGCGTTCGACGAATCGCACATGCTGTACAACAAATCCAGTCCTCGCCGTCTGACAGAAATATCTCGATCCCGTAATGACTGAATGATAGTAGCCTGGTGCTTCTGCAGCGGTCTCAAATCCTCCAAGGTTGATGCCAAGTGCGTCATCGTCTCCAATCCCAAATACCTCACATTCGTCTCCCTGCTCGAAATGAACTTGCCGAGTAATGCCGTGCATTGCGCCAAGTACTCCTGAGATGATGGCGCAGATGAAAGGTGAATGGAAAGGTTGATAGCTTCGAAGAGAATTGCGTTTTGCGCATTGTTCTGCTGTACGTTCTTCTGCGGTTCTGACGCCGTGTCGAGGATTCTCTGGAGTGATTTGCCGATAAGTTTCTGGACTGTTGGGTCATCTGATGGCGGGTAATACTGAAGCAACCGCAAAAGCTTGACTTGCAACCACGGGATTGGTACATTGTAGTACAGGTACTCCTCCGAATATTCCCGCTTCACAACGAGTCTGTATAGTCGTCCAGCAGCCTTGACCAAACTCGCTTGCCACAACTCCGGGCTATCCTGTACCAATGCTAGCACGAGCGAAGACACGGACAACGTCACACCAAGATCCGGGTCATCCATGATGGCAATGATGCGCTCTACCCACGAGGGCTGGATAATCCCTGGGTATTTCCGGTATAGTCTGAGTAATGTAAGAGCAGCCTTCTTCTTCACAAACGGCTTACTCGTCGGTGAGATAAGTAGTCGGTGTACATCCGGACTCAACACCTCCGCCATTTCCTTACTTCCGACGTTCGCGATGGCGTGAAGGGCAAGGCAATTGAACAGTTCGCTGTTTACGTCGAGATCTTTCTTGATGGAGTTGATGACGAGGTGCAGGAGTTCGTGGTTTTCGTGGAGCATGAGCGTGACGGCGAGGTATCCGATCTGCTTTTCTGAGTATTTCGAGGAGGACACGAGGGTGACTGCCTCCAAATGACCGAAGGAGACATCCCAGCCAAGGATGTAGATATAGAGCAACTGTATGGCAGATTAGCAGAGCTCGAATGCCTCTGTCAACCCGTCCACCCTACCTTACAAACATATTTCTTCCGCTGATACCCATCCAACTTCGCTTCCTTAAACTTTGACCGAATATTGGCCAGCTCCTTATTGATTCGCTTCTCTTCCAATTCGCGTACTCTCGCATTTCTCAGATCCGAGATGAAGACGACAAGACCACGCATCGACGACATGATGGCTGGTCAATCCTGGATGAATGCTCAGTGCGACGTGTTACGGTACGCTGGCCGTATGTGGTGCCCCTGAACGACTCACACCAGCTACAGAGCAGCCGCGCGCGGGGATCCTGGATCCGCGACCCGCCATTCCGAAATCCCTCCTCGACCACCATTGATCTGTAGCAATTGGATGCTCAGGACCGTAAAGGCATTGCTCACAAACACTTCTCCACTCTCTCGCTTGACACGACTCTACTCCACTAACATGAGCAAGAACTTGACTGGAAAGACGATCCTGATTGTTAGTGGTTGGATCCCGCTCATACTACGGATGGCTGACATTCAATGACAAACAGACCGGTGGCTCGTCAGGTATCGGAAAAGCTACCGCCTACGAATTTGCCCAGACTGCTTCCAACCTCAAGCTCATCCTCACCGCTCGTCGCCTCGAGACTCTTCAAGCTATTGCGAAAGACATCGAATCGCAGTTCCAGGGAACCAAGGTCCATGCCGTCAAGCTCGACGTCTCCAACCTCAAGGAGGTGAACGGCTTCGTCGACGCCTTGCCTGAAGAGTTCAGGGACATTGACGTCCTCGTCAACAACGCCGGTTTCGTTCACGGCATGGACAAAGTCGGCTCAATCGCCGAAGAAGACGTCACAGGAATGATCAACGTAAGAGCGTATACTTCAACGGACAGAAATACATTCACTAATACTTCTTACAGACCAACGTCATCGGCCTCATCCAAATGACCCAAACCATCATCTCCAAGATCATGCTCCCAAAAGACAAAGGCGACATCGTCAACATCGGCTCCATCGCCGGCCGAGAACCCTACGCCGGTGGCTCAATCTACTGCGCAACCAAAGCCGCCGTCCGTTCATTCTCCGATTCTCTTCGCCGCGAACTCATCTCCACTCGTCTTCGTGTGATGAATGTTGATCCCGGGCAGGTGTTGACCGAGTTCAGTGTGGTCAGGTTTAAGGGGGATAAGGAGAAGGCTGATAAGGTCTATGAGGGGGTTGAGCCTTTGACGCCGGAGGACATTGCGGAATGTATTGTGTTTGCGTGTGGGAGGAGGCAGAATGTTGTCGTTGCTGACATGCTCTTGTTCCCTAGCCACCAGGCCGGAGCTGGTGCTATGCACAGGAAGTAGTGAGCACCATGCTACCACAGGTGAAGATTGGAGGAATGTATGATACTATATCAATGATATCCAGAGTTTAGGCCTTCTTGATCTCGCGCACCGTGCTTCCGTCGGGCTCTCCGATGTCCTCGTTCCACAATTCTGGCTTCTCTTTCTCGAATTTCTCGAACAACTCTGTGCATTCTGGATCGTCGGCCACAATGACCTCCACACCATGCTCCTTGAGCAGGGCCTCTCCTCCCATATAGTGCTTGTTCTCGCCGATGACGATCTGTATGCCGGAACATTAGCCCGATTCATTTGAATAATTATATCCAGAACACACCCGTGGAATACGATACAACAACACACTCCCCGTACACATGAGACACGGACTCAACGTCGTATACATCGTACACTCCCTATACACCTCCGCCTTCAACCTCCCAATATTCTGCAAACAATCCGTCTCACCATGCAAAATCGGTGATCCCTTCTGCTCGCGCTTGTTATGTCCCACGCCGAGGAGTTTGGGGCCGTCAGGGGTGTGTTGGACGAGGGCTGCGCCGATGGGTATGCCGTCTGTTTGGTAGGAGAGGAGGGCTTGGTCGTAGGCGACTTTGAGGAATTCACGGTCGTCGTCGGTGAGAGGCATGATGATAGGGAACCTTGGAGGGGATCAGATGAACTTGTTATTTCTACGGGGACGATTTCTCTTGGCTAAACAGAACAGCCGACAGCCGAGTGACCCGAAGGGCTGGCACCCCCTGTACCGGCAGCTGTCATCTGCCATCTGCCGTCTCCGGGTCATCCAGCTCTGTCGTGGTTTTTCCGCCTCAAATAATTTTTTGTGCGATTCCACTGAGTCCTCCACCGAGTACCGGCCGGTTATGCGATAGAGAGAAAGTTAAAACTGGTCCGTGTGCCGCTCTCCCCCTCTCTCATCGTCTCATCGACTGCCAAACTCTTCGCTGAACCCCGGGGCATCAACGGCATTCACTCCTGGTCTTGTCCGAGGAGACCTCTCACAACCCCCCTCTCCCGAGTCGTTCGAAATCTAAGGTTATCGCCGTGCGCATACCCGACGCTAACGCGCCCGCATACGTACGAACCCGGGTCCACACCTGAGATCTTGCAAAACACAATACCAGAGCATTCATTCCCCAATGATGCTGCCAGTTATCAGAGGACGTGCCGTCACTTTGAGAGCCGCTGCTCGTCCAGCTGCTTTGCAATTGAGCGTGCTCAATGCCCGTAAGACAGCTCTTCCGGTGTTCCGCCGCACGTACCTCCATTCAACTCAATCCACAGTCACCGATGCACCAACGAAGAAAAACATCTTCGCTCCTCTCGATACCTTTGCCAGGCGCCATATCGGCCCGCACGAATCCTCAAACTCGGAGAAAATGCTGAAGAAGCTCGGCTTTGAAAACTTTGATGAGTTTATCAAGACTACCATTCCGCCCTCTGTGCTCTCCTCCCGCGATCTCAAGATCTCCGAACCACTCTCAGAACGGGAATTACACAAACGTCTCGACGAGCTGGCTGATAAAAATAAGGTCAATCGCTCGTATATCGGAATGGGCTATACGGGCTCCATCACGCCTGCTCCCATCACTCGCAATATCCTGGAGAACCCTGCGTGGTACACCCAGTATACCCCATACCAAGCCGAGATCTCTCAGGGTCGATTGGAAGGACTCTTGAATTGGCAAACCTTGGTTTCTGAACTTACTGGTCTCAGCATCAGTAACGCCAGTTTACTGGATGAAGCCACAGCCGCGGCTGAAGGTATGGCGATGTGTGTGTCAACCGCCCTTCCTAAAATGAAGAAGAGCGACTCCAAAAAGATTGTTTTCTTCGTCGACGCAAACTGCCATCCGCAGACTATCAATGTCGTCCAAGCCCGCGCGCACGATCTTGGCGTTCAAGTTCGTGTTGGCAATGCACTTTCCGATCTCAAGGATCACTCACAATCGTCCTCGGAGCACCTAGTTGGTGTTTTGGTCCAATACCCCGATACCAATGGCCAAATCATCGACTATACCCCCTTGAAGGAGAAGTTGGGTGACAAGACCCCTCTCTTGGCTGCTACGAACCTACTGGCATTGACCCTCCTAAAGCCACCACCAGCCTCCATCCTCCTCGGCAGCTCCCAAAATTTCGGTATACCAATGGCGTATGGTGGACCCCACGCGGCCTTCCTCGCCTGTTCAGACGAATACAAACGCCGCATGCCTGGTCGCCTCGTCGGTGTCTCCAAGGACACGAGTGGACGTCGTGCACTCCGTCTCGCGCTCCAGACCCGCGAACAGCATATCCGTCGCGAAAAAGCCACTTCGAATATTTGTACCGCGCAGGCGCTCTTGGCTAATATGGCGGCCATGTATGCCGTCTATCATGGGCCGGTGGGGTTGAAGCAGATCGCGGAGAGGATCAGGGGGATGACACAGGTCCTTGCTGAGGGGATCCAGAAAGGCGATGCCGGGGACGTGCAGGGCAGTGGATTGTTCTTTGACACACTCACTATCCGAGTGAAGGACAGGGAGGCGCTCCTGAAAAAGGCCGAGGAGCAGGGCATCAACTTCAGGAAACACTCTACTGAGAACACCGTCGGTATCACGTTGGACGAGACCGTCACAGAAGCCGACGTGAACGACCTTCTCCGATTGTTTGGTTGCAACCAGATGGCCTCTGAGATCGCCCAAGCAATGAATGGACCCAAACCGCTTCCCGAGGCGTTTCAACGCAGTGGTAAAGTCCTTCAACAACCGGTCTTCAACACATACGGCTCCGAAACCGAGCTTCTCCGGTACATGCACCACCTTCAATCCAAGGATCTCTCGCTTACGCACTCCATGATTCCCCTTGGGTCTTGCACCATGAAGCTCAACGCGACCTCCGAAATGCTGGCACTCTCCAAGCCAGAGTTCATGAACCTGCACCCCTTCGTACCGAAGGACCAGGCTCAGGGCTATGCTGAGCTTATTTCGGAGCTCGAAAAGGACTTGAGCGAAATCACTGGATTCGACGCAGTGAGTTTGCAACCCAACTCTGGTGCACAGGGAGAGTACGCCGGTCTCCGCGTGATCCGCGCCTACCTCGATGCTCAAGGCCAAGGCCACCGCGACGTCTGTCTCATCCCGGTCTCTGCACACGGCACAAACCCTGCCTCAGCCGCCATGTGTGGTCTTCGCGTCGTCCCCGTCAAGTGCGACAAAGACGGTAACCTCGACATGTCTGACCTCGCTTCCAAAGCCGAGAAGCACAAGGATTCTTTGGCGGCGTTCATGGTCACTTACCCCTCCACCTTCGGAGTCTTCGAACCCCGGGTAAAGGAAGCGTGTGAGATTATCCATAAGAATGGAGGACAGGTATACATGGATGGTGCGAACATGAATGCGCAGATTGGGTTGTGTTCGCCTGGGGAGATCGGAGCGGATGTTTGTCATTTGAACCTGCACAAGACATTCTGTATTCCGCATGGAGGAGGCGGACCTGGTGTTGGACCCATCGGTGTCAAGGCACACCTCCAGCCCTACTTGATGGAGCACCCCATTGTGTCGACGGGTGTAGGTGAGAAGGGAGTTCCTCCGGTCGCCGCTGCACCGTGGGGAAGTGCAGGAATCTTACCTATCAGCTGGAGTTACATCAAGATGATGGGTGCGAATGGTCTTACGCACGCTACCAAGATCGCCTTGTTGAGTGCGAACTACATGGCAAAGAGGCTGGCTGAGCACTATAAGATTCTCTACACCAACGAACACGGGATGGTGGCTCACGAGTTCATCCTCGATGTTCGTGGGTTCAAGGCGTCAGCTGGAATCGAGGCGGTTGATATTGCGAAGAGGTTGCAGGACTACGGCTTCCACGCTCCCACGATGAGCTGGCCCGTTGCGAACACCCTGATGATTGAGCCCACCGAATCAGAATCATTGGCAGAGTTGGACAGATACTGCGATGCCTTGATTGCGATCCGAGAGGAAATCGCCGAGATCGAGCGTGACGAGCAGCCACGTGATAGCAACCTTCTCAAGAACTCTCCACACACTCAGCGCGATTTGTTGGTTGGCGAATGGAAGGATCGCAGCTATTCGAGAGAACGTGCTGCGTATCCATTACCGTGGCTGCAGGAGAAGAAGTTTTGGCCGAGCGTGGGACGATTGGATGATGCGTACGGTGACTTGAACTTGTTTTGCACGTGTGATCCTGTCGCAGCCGAGGAGGAAGGAGAAAGGCCGTACGGGGGTGTCGGTGTATGATACGAAGGGGATGAGATGGACGGAAGCGGTGATTAAGATATGAAATGGGATAGGCTGGGCGTTTGTGACATTCAACTGTGTATGGGTACACTTGGCGGGGCCGTCTTAACACGCCCAATAATACGAGCATAATTAGCAAGCAAGGCAAATTGGACAGAACAGCGGATGTTCGATGTATTCTATTCTCTATGGACGTGTGTGTGAGACGGTGTTAAAAGCGTTCGGCGCACGGCATGTCAAAAATGCCTCAGCTTCCGGTCGGGCTCAATGTTGTACGAGACGCGCACCTGCACAGAAATTGGGTCTGAACCCCATCTAGATCTTACGGTCCGTCATGAGCGTTAACATATGAAAAGCTGCTGCAGCCGAGTCTCTCACTGCCACTGGCAAAAACACCTCAAAGTGCGTCACTGGCGTCGCAACATACTGACGAGAGGTTTCCAATATTGCCGATCGGTAGTCATGCCCTCCTCTCGCCTAAACCCACCATCCCATCCTTCCCCTCTTATCTATATCTGCCCGTTTCCTTCCTCCTGATTCTGTGAACCTGCGCTTCCATAAGCTTCTCATCACATCCAGCTGCAATGAAGTGGATCGAAGAAGGTGCGACCCAAGCGCGTAAGCAACAAGCCGAGGCTGCTGGCCTCACTCTTGCCGAGTACGAGCGTCTCGAACTCAGGAAAACACGTTCTTTTTTGGGTCTCAACTGGCCCGAAGTCAAGCTTCTTTCCGTCGCCGGTACCGGTTTTTTCCTCGATGCGTACGATCTGTTCATCATCAACCTCGTCCAACCCATCTTTCAGTACGAATACTGGCATGGAACCTCTTACCCTGCCGGCCTTCGTGGTCTCGTTTCGGCTGGTGCCAACATTGGTAACATCTTTGGTCAACTTTCTTTTGGCTTCTTGGGCGACATGTTCGGTCGCAAATACGTGTACGGCAAGGAACTCATTATTTGTATAATCGGCACGATTCTCGTCATCTCGCTTCCTAACTCTATCCCTGGTGGTGGCAAAAAGATGATCTGGATCTTCATCTTCCGTGTTCTTATGGGTATTGGAATTGGTGGTGATTACCCTATGTCCGCCGCTGTCACATCCGAGCGTGCGAATTTGAAGCGCCGTGGGCAGATGCTCGCCTGGATCTTTTCTTTCCAGGGTTGGGGTAACCTTGCTGGTTCTATCGTCACTATCATCGTTTTGGCGTGCTTTAAACCTGCTCTTCAAGACCGTGGGGAGTATAACCAGCTCGATGCTGTTTGGCGTATCCAGTTCGGTGTCGCCCTCGTACCGTCCTTTTTGACCATCTACCAGCGTCTCACCATGCCGGAATCGAAGAAGTTTACCGAGAGCCAATCTCTCTCAAGCTCAGAGACTGGCTCAATCGACTACCAAAAGCACCCCGCCCCCGAAAAGATGAACACCGGCGTCGCAGCCAATGTCGACGGCGACCTCCAGCAAGACGGTTCCCTCCCCCGTGAAGCCGGAACCGGCCAAGCCATCGGCGGGACCATCGACCTCGCTCCTTCCCCCACCTCACGAGCCAAATGGAACGTCTTCTTCACTTACTTCTCTGAATGGCGCCACGCGAAGATCTTGATCGGCACAACCGTCACCTGGTTCCTCCTCGACATTGCCTTCTACGGTGTCAACCTCAACCAATCCGTTATCCTCGCCGAGATCGGGTTTAACACTGGTAACAACGAGTGGCACAAGCTCATGCGTAACGCTATTGGTAACCTCATTATCTCGGCTGCTGGGTATGTCCCCGGGTATTGGTTCACGATTGCGTTCATTGAGATATTGGGACGTCGTTGGATTCAGGTGCAGGGTTTCTTGTTGTGTGCGTTGTTTTTTGCGATTCTTGCTGGAAAGTGGAATTCGCTTAGTACTGGTGGTCACGTCGCTCTTTTCGCCCTCGCACAGTTCTTCTTCAATTTTGGCGCCAAGTAAGTCACCTCCTCACACCTCCTCTTTCTTCCCTCTTCACAGACTCTATGCTAACCCCTCACCCAGTGCAACAACCTTCATCATCCCCGCCGAAGTCTTCCCCTCGCGCGTCAAAGGCTTCGCCCACGGCCTCTCCGCCGCCTGCGGCAAAGTCGGCGCAGTCTTCGCCGCCCTCGTCTTCAACTACCTTCAAGGCAAAATCGGCATCCCCAAGATCTTGTGGATTTTCTTTGCATGTATGATTCTCGGTGCTGCCTTTACGTTCTTGATCCCAGAGACGAAGGAGAGGGATGCGGATTTGGTTGATTATGAGGAGGTTATGGAGGCGAGGAGGGCAAAGGGTGGATGCAATGGGAATGGGCCTGGAAGTCCCACGGAGCATGGGCGGCCTGCGCATATCTAGAGAGTGACAGGTCGATTTGGCTTGGTGTTTTTCTTGTTTTTCTTGTTTTTATCTGAACCAACTTTTGCGAGGCCACCCGCGGTCTATTGTTTCCCACGGTGTACCATGCATGTGACGGAAAAAGCGCTCGTGACTCCCAAACGATGGCATCGCCGGTACCACCAAGTTCTGCTACGAGATGGCTGACAAAGACCTGGGAACATCAAACCAAATGGCGACGACTGCTGAGATGAACATGCATGTTACGTCGAACGCGACGCAAGCGGGTCCAATGGATCCTTGTTCGTGTGGAGCGGAGCATGATGCTTGCGAGTGTCGTCCAGGTATGCAAAGCATGAGGGGTTTCGTGGCCCACTGCAGCTGTGATAGGTTGAGCGTATGTGCTCACACATAGTCTTCCAGAAAAGTGCTCTTGCGGCGTCCACAAACAAAGTTGTGCTTTGAGTGCCTACGCACATTGTACCTGTGGTGGGGTCTTGAAAGGGTGTACTTGCGGTCCCGGTATGCCAGGTGTTCAGGTATTCGAAACATGTTACTGAACCTGGCGTACAGGACAATGTGACTGCGGTGCTCATAAGGACTTTTGTCCCAGTTCGGGGAAGAACGATAAGTGATCATGTGCACGGGCGAGGACTTGGAGTGACTTTGAGAAGATCATGATGATATGATACCCGAGATACCGTCGTTACATTTACAGTTGGTTGAGGAGAATACTGTCGTACCAGGTATGGTCCACGAACAATGGCGTATAATGAGGAATTGTGAGGAATTCTGCTCATTGTGTCTAGCGATGAACTGACTTGATCGCGGTCGTTTGGGATATGAAGCAAGCTTTTTGGAGAAGAACGTTATGAAATGTTCACTTGCATCACCTGCCATGATCATAGGATGCGCCTTTTCATCACATCGCATGGAACCTGATGTTGTCGTGACAGTAAACCTGGCTAATTGCAGCTGACCCAAGGCATGTCCACTTGGACCAGATGCTCCGGAACAGAGAACGCAAGCACTCCAGCCATGAACGAGATCCCCAACAACCAGAGTCCATGTCATACAACTCAGTTCCAACACCAAAATTACGCAGGACTGTTGCTATAATTAGACCAGCAAGCCCATGCACGTCACCCGCGGGTTAATCTCGGGACCACGGTTGCCAAGGCACCCCTGCGTATCCCCGAGGTGCGAAGGTAAACACCAAAGACCATTCACCTCCTCGGCCTCCAACGAAATCCACCTGTCTAAGCCATACCATCGACGGCTTCAACGGCCCTGCTTCCTTTACGCTCCTTACATCCGTCCTTGGCCGCTCATCTCGACATAGTTTCGTGAAGCAATCTATTGTCATTTACATAAGGTTTTAGTCTAAAACCCTTGGCCCGCTGCACTCGAAAATCACAGAAGTTCCCGAGGTCAAGTACAAATGGCAAGCAGTGATCCAAATACCCAACCACTCAAGCTCTCTCCAAAAAAGAAGAACGTGCAGCTTGCTACTTCAACCAGCGGCTACACGAACATCTCGTTGACCGAGAGTCCTTCTTCTCCTTCGACCGGACCACAACGTCCGGAGCCTCCAGCTACTGGATTGTTCAGGAAACCTACTGGTGGGTATTACGAAGATACACCGTATTTTGCAAGTAGGCCGAAGCCTGCTTCTCCAGCACCAGCTACAACTACGTCTGCACCAGCTCAACCAGCAGTTCCACGTCCACCTGTGTTGAACCCACCACCAGCCGTTGCACAGCCAGACACAAGTTTTGCACCAGTCCTCTCAAGTCCGATCACCCTCCGTGATCCACCCGCAAACACAAACTACTTTGCCGCGAAAGACCTCGCAAACACTGACAACCCCACCATGGCCATGCCCCAACCCACTTCTCCTCCCGTCGCCGCTACTGCTGCTGGCCAGCATATCTACCGCCGCGAGGACTTCATACCTCTCCAAGACCTCTCCGCGAACTCGCCGTCTGTGTCGTACGCCCCTTCGACCCGTGAGCTTACCCCTGGTGTCGAGTTCACCAGTTCCACCGAGGCTCGTCTGGATGCTCGTAGGATGGGTACGAGCGATACAGCCGTCGAGAACGAGAAACGTCCGCAGCCGAAGAGAATGCAGAGTGGTGATACCCTCAACAAAGCCGGACAAGGTTTTCACCGTCGTGGACATTCGAGATCGTCGTCATTGGGTGAGCCACAACCTGACCGCATCACCAAGATGGGACAGTTCTACGATAAGTTGTATGGGTACTCGGTTATCACGCGATATCTTTTGATGGTGTTGCCGCTTGCTATCTTGCTTGCTATTCCGATTATTATCGGGGCTACTGTTGCGCAGGATGCGAAGATTGGTGGGGTGAGGATTGTGTGGCTTTTCATCTGGCTCGAGGTCGTGTGGGTTTCGCCGTTCGTTACCAAGCTCGTTGCTCAACTCCTTCCACGTCTGTTATACATCGTTATCGGTGTCGTGTCTGTGTCTACGAGGAAGTATGCGATGATCATCGATGCGTTGCAGGTTCCTCTCACGATTCTGGGTTGGTTCTTCACGAGTTATATCACGTTCTTGCCGATTATGACGAGGAATCCTGATCAACGGGCTGCGAATGATACGACGACGAAGAAGTGGGAGAGTACTATTGCGAGGATCTTCGCTGCTCTTACGTTGGGTGCATTGCTCTTCTTGGCTGAGAAGGTCATGATTCAGCTCATTGCTGTCAACTTCACCAAGGTGTCATACGAAGATCGGATCAGGGAAAACAAGTGGTCCTTGCACATGCTTGCAAACTTGTACGAGTGCTCTCGCCGCTTGTACCCCACCTACACCATGGAAGCAGAGGCCGAGGAGGCGATGTTGGGTTATGCTGACCGCTCCGGACGTTCGAGCCGTATGAGTCTATTCCAGGCCAACCCTAAAGGCGACGCGAAGAAGCTTCAGAAGAATGTCAAGCGTGTGGTTGATAAGACGACTTCTGCATTCGGTAACGTTGCTAGCGAGATCACCGGAAAACAAGTCTTCAAGCCCGACTCCCCGTACTCTGTCGTTGTAGATGCTATGGCATCCTCGAAGAAGGCATCTACGCTCGCTCGTCGTTTGTTTTGGAGTTTCATTCCGGATGGTGAGGATAGAGATGAACTCATCCTCGATGATCTCGTCAGGATCATGGGACCCAATAAGCGTGAGGACGCAGAGAAGGCGTTTGGGTTGTTCGATAAAGACGGGAATGGGGACTTGAGTATGGATGAGATGATTATGGCCGTACAGGAAATCCAGCGTGAACGTGATGCGTTGTCGAGGTCAATTAAGGATGTCTCGTCTGCTGTCCGTAGATTGGATGATTTACTCCTTGTCGTTGTGGGATTCATTGATGTCTTCATCATGGTGGCGATGTTGTCGACAAGTTTGTCGACCCTCATCACGACGTATGCTACTACCTTCCTCGGTATGACTTGGGCTTTCTCTGGGACTTGGACGGAGTTGTTGAATGCGATTATTTTCTTGTTTAACAAGCACCCATTCGACGTCGGAGATCGTGTGGTGATCTTGGATCAGAAGTATATCGTGGTTGAGATGGCGCTCCTGTACACACGGTTCAGGAGATCGGATGGAATGATCGTGCAATGTCCCAACTCCATCCTCGGAACATTGTGGGTCAACAACGTTCGTCGTTCTGGTGCGATGTTCGAGTCTCTTACACTTTCGGTGTCGTTCGCTACCACAATTGAGGAGATCAATGAGTTACAGTACGAGATGATCCAGTTCCTCAAGGCTAACAAGCGTGACTTCTACGAGGACTTGTCGATCGAGATCAATGATATCCCCAAGCTCGGATCCATGGATCTGACGCTTTCTATTAAGCACAAAAGCAACTGGCAAAACGATGCATTGAGGGCGCAGAGGAGGAACAAGTTCATGTGTGCGCTCGTATTGGCTGTGAGGAAGGTTGGGTTGTACGCGCCTGGTGCTGCGGCTCCTGTCCCCGCTCTGGGTGAATCTGAGAACCCGATGTTCATCATCAAGGAAACTAGGGCCCCGAAGGAGAACGACGAGACGGAGGAGAAGTCGAACAACCCCTTCTCGAGTCCCGCTCCTGGCGCGACAAATCTCGCTAGGAGGGAGACCTTGGCGAAAAACAAGAAGAACGAGGCGGCTTTGCAGTTCTCCCAAGTCCTTGCCCCGACTTCGCCTTTGAACACTGGCGCGCCCCGCTTGGATATCACCCTCGGTCGCCGTCCCTATGAGCAACACGACAATCAGTCCTTCGAGCGTGAAAGCAGTGATGACGAAAACGTGATGGACGATAGCTTTGCGGCCGACGTCGAGCAGATGTATTCCTCTGGCAGAAAAGGCAGCGCACAGGAGGAGAAGACTGGGCTCCTGAGGAGGCAGGTGAGGGACAATGATGATGAAAGTGATTCGGACGCGGAGAAGTCGGGGAGGCAGAGAAGGGAGAGGAGGAACACGAGAGATTTAGAGGAGGGGAGGCCCTTCTAAAGTTGGTGAGGACGAAGAAAACATTTGCGATGCATAGTACGTATACTGTTATGATACAACGAGAGTATGATTTTGGCATGTTGACATTGGTCAATCTCATGTATTTGGAACACATAAGGATCGCGGTGAAAGAAACGCACTTTTTCTATGCTGATCACAACCACTTGTCGTAACATCTCCACATCCTATCGATGGTCCGCCTCTGTCGCTTCACGCCCAACTTTCGCCCTTCAAGGTCACTCAAATCTTCCAGGAACTCAGCCTTGATATCCTCCGGTAATCTCTTTGCATACTCCCTCAACAAATGAACCTCACAAAGCAACAATCCCTGGTCCTTGTACGGAAGCTTATCATGTGCTTTCGCCAAAGTAAGAATCCGGTCAACATTACGGAGCGTCTTCCGGATATCGCCCTGCTGCGTTGACTGCGCCAACTGTGACCTCCGCGAAAAGATCCCCGAAACCCAACGCGATACAACATAACATACCGCCAACGACGGCGTTACACCCACGAACCCAAACACCAATTCTTGACTCTTGAGGAGACGGTCGATACCGCTGATAGCAACCTCGACATCCACCTTCGTCTTCTGAATTTGGATTAACAAACTCCGTACCAAAGTTCCCATGACTGCGTTTTTCAGTGGACTCCGTATGTCGTTTTCGTATGCCCGAAGTACAGGGGTAACGTCGCCTTGCTTGACCTGTGTCCTGACAAGCTCCAACTCTGGACCACTCAAATGCTGCCCATCAACGACGAAATCAACGACCATCCTCTCCAAACTTTCCATATCCGCCCCTAAACTCCGTTTCGACATTAACGCAACCTCACTCTCCTCACTATGTCGAATCGTGCCTACAATCTTTTCAAGGGGCTGAAGAACCCAGTTATGCCAAAAATCGATAGTAGTGGTGTACATATCCTTCACCCAAACATCAAAGGCTTGTCGGCGGCTCAGCAGGATCCGCAACACAGACGGCCCGAACAAAGCAGTTGTCAAGGCGAGGGGCCAGTAGCGGGTGAGTGCGGAGGGACAGCCGTAGAGTGAGGTTTGAGAGATGGAGTGGGAGGCTTGGGTTGGGAGGAGCGTATCGCACATGCGGAGGAGGCGAAGGCGGAGGTCTTCGGGAGTTGTGTTGGCGGGGGAGAGTGAGCGTTCGGGTGTACCTGGGAATACGGCTTCTGCTTCCACTTCTCGCATATCGGCAGAAGATAAACGCTGAAGTACATCCTCGATCAAGTCGATGCCTGTTACGAGCCTCTGCTTCCATTCCGCTTCATCTCCAAGATCCAAGGATTCGGTGACCAGAAGACCGAGCCCCGCAGCCTGGACTTCCCGTACGCTCCTCAACTTCCTCCTTCTGGCCCTCATCTCACCTCTTAGTAGTGTGCCCAAGCTTAAGACACTGTCGGTAGCCTTAGGGAGTGTTGGGAACGCAAATTTGCGGAACATGGCACGATCACCCAGCGCGCCTCTGAACGCTGACGTGAAGAACGCCAACTGGCTCTGGCCTTGGCTTTGCGCCATGACTAAGTGACCTTGCTCGACAGCCTCATCCCAGACGGCTTTTCCGAGGGTGTACACTCGTTCTGGTGTTGTCTGTACTACGTAAAGAGACGTCCATAGCCGACTTGATAGTACACGGTCCCAATACAGAAGGTCTCGAGAGATCGGCAACGTCTGATCGAACAACCTGTTCAATAACGTCCCATATACCACAATCGCGCACCGTGCCAAAAGCAACCACTGCAACTCCTCATCCTGCGTCGGCGTCGTCTCCACAGTCGCATCCGTCGAAGCAACCGGAGGCTCAGCCGCTCTCAGCGTCTTTGAGATATGATCCAGTGACGGTAGTCTCCGCGCATTTCCGAGTTCGAGATTCTGGATGAGGGATTGGAGGTGAGGAATGGTGGACTCGGCGTGCTCCGTCGTGAATGACGCAACGAATGAGGTTGCGGCGATGCGGTCGATTTGGTTCGTCAGCTCCCTAACCTTGTCGGTGACGAGTGTCATCTTGCAGCTGGTTGATCAATTGAGCTCAGTTGGAGGTGTAACGTGGATTGTAACGTAGACTGAGATATTGGACGGCTTGGTGATATGTACCGTATTTCGTACATGATCGTCAGATTGCATGAGCGTTGCAGCGCGACCAACCGTGCGAGATTAAACACCTCAAATTTTTGAAAGAGTTCACTACGAACAAAAGTAGAGAAGAATTGTATGAGATTATTACGGATGAGATTATCTGCATGATACAGCACGTCTACCTGCGTCCGGCTAAACTCAGTCCCAGATAAGCTTTATGGTGCAGCTGCACAACGCCGCACGCCAATTAAGGACATTTCATACCCGACATATGCGATCAACCGTCGGTCGTACGCCGCCAATCCCACCATACGAGCCGTGACAGTCATGCAGAACGGAGGCTCGGATTCCCGATCATGACATTTTCCGACATCTTCCGACCTCGAGGACGATATTGATCTGCTTTAGCTGCAGTAGAGTGTATCTTATCGACGGACTATACGAGACTGCCGACGCTTGTAGGGGGTAGGGACTCGCTTGGGGCATGTGAAAGCGGGGCCGATATCTGTTATCTAATGGATAGGGCTCGTCGAGCTTTGATTCTTCGAGGCGCAGTCTGGAGTTTTGGAGATGAACCCTCGAGGATGCGAGGATACGAGGATCCGGAGGGTGACCATGGGTATAAAAGGCCCACGCTGATCCCGTTCAACAAGGGTCCAACGACCTCGAGCAACAACTTCGAGTACAACTTCTGACTTCTGATCCGCCTCTGATCCGTCACATCTTCTCCCAGCACACAAGGATCAACAACAATCATGCTCGAGATCCAAGTCTTCGAGCAATCCATGGGCTACGGCATGGTCGTCGGCGTTGGCCTCTTCTTCGCCGCCGTCATGGCCTGTATCTCCATGGTCCAGAACCGTTACACATCCTTCAACACCCACTCCTCTGAAGAGTTCAACACCGCCTCACGCTCCGTCAAACCCGGCCTCATCGCCTCCGGTATCGTTTCTGCCTGGACTTGGGCCGCGACGCTGTTGCAGTCTTCAACGGTCGCTTATCAGTATGGTGTTGCGGGTCCGTTTTGGTATGCGTCTGGGGCTACGATGCAGATCATTTGGTTTTCGATTCTGGCGGTGAAGACGAAGCAGAATGCGCCAAGGGCTCACACGTACCTCGAGATCATTCATACTCGTTACGGTACCCAGGCTCACATCGTGTTCATCTGCTTCGCGCTCATGACCAACATCATCGTCGCCTCTGAGCTCCTCCTCGGTGGATCTGCGGTGTTGTCGGCGATTACGGGTATGTCGGTCTACGCTGCCAACTTCTTGATCCCGATCGTTGTTGCCATTTACGTCGCCCTCGGTGGTCTCCGTGCTACCTTCTTGTGCGACTACTCTCACACCGTCATCCTCTTCATCGTCATCCTCTACTTCGTCTTCCACACCTACACCGGCGGCGCCGACTCCAAGATCGGTTCCATCTCCGAAATGTGGCATCTCCTCGAGCGTGCCGCCGAGGTCACCCCAGTCGCTGGCAACGAGGGCGGATCGTACTTGACCCTCAAGTCCAACTTTGCTCTCATCTTCGGTGTTATCCAGCTTTGCTCCGGTTCTGGTACCGTCTTCCTTGACCAGGGTTACTGGCAGCGTGCCATTGCTTCTAAGCCCGAGACGTCCGTGAAGGCGTACCTCCTTGGTGGTCTTGCGTGGTACCCCATCCCTTTTGCTTTCGCTACCACAATGGGTCTCGGAGCCGTTGCGTTGACGATCGACAACCCCCTTACCGCCTCCCAGGTGTCCTCCGGTCTTGCCGCTCCGGCGGCCGCTACCCTCCTCCTGGGTAAACTCGGTGCCGGAACCCTCTTGCTCTGCTTATTCATGGCAGTCACCTCCGCCGCATCCGCCCAACTGATCGCAGTCTCCTCCATCCTCACTTTCGACATTTGGAAGATGTACGTCCGCAAGAACGCCGAAGGACCCGAGTTGGTCAAGGTCAGCCACATCATGATTGGCGTGTTCGCGATCGTCATGGCTGTGTTCGCGTGTATCTGGCACTCTGCCGGTATTGATCTCGGATGGCTCTTCCTTGTTATGGGATTGTTGATCGGTGGTGCTGTGTTCCCTGTTGCGTACACTGTGACATGGAACAAGCAGCCTAAGATTGCGGCTATTGCTGGTGCGTTGTCTGGATTGACGGCAGGGTTGACGTCGTGGTTGGTTGTTGCCAAGTGCTACTATGGCGAAATTACTGTTGCGTCTACTGGAGCCAACTACTCCACTCTTGCCGGTAACCTTGCTGCTATTGGTACTGGTGCCATCGTGTCTACCACATTGACTCTCCTCAAGCCCGAGAACTTTGACTGGGAGATTACCCGTGCAATCGGTCGTAACTCTAACATCCAGATGGGCCACGGAGGTGTTGTGACTACTTCCCCCACTGCCGTCGTCAACTCCGAGGGCAACTCCCGTTCCGAGTCGCCTAACGGCATCAACGAGAAACCCTCCATGCCCGAGAAAGACGTCACTGTCCTTGCCTCCACCGAACCCGAAGCTCTTCTCGAGGAAGACGTCGACCCGGCCCTCCTTCACTCCGCCTACAATTGGGCCAAATGGGCTTCGATCATCATGACCCTCGTCCTCGATGTCATCATTCCCCTTCCCCTGTTCTTCTCGCACTACAAGTACAGCGAGGGCTTCTTCAAGGGATGGGTTGTCGTCTCGATCATTTGGACCTTTATTGCGGCATTTATTTGTGTGCTGTTGCCAATCTGGGAGAGTAGGGAGGCGATCATGGTGCTTTGTAGGGGTATGAAGAAGGATATGTTTGGTGGGAGATGAAACGTAGTTAAATAGATACCAGAAGATACAGATACAGTGTTTTACCCTTACGCACACGTTTTCAAGCCGTACAGTTTCTGTTTGAATGCCGAGCTCGAGTACGGTACGGTCTGGGTCCCGCCCCTCCAACCCGACGTCATCGCACACCCACACCTTCGGGTCGCGATAAGCCCTCGTCCCCAAAACAAACACCAACAACCATGACCCAATTCTACATCCGTCTCCAAGAAGGAATCTGCGGCGGCATCAAGCCCGCAACACCCCGTCTTTTGCTCGAAATCACCTCTCCCGGCGAGGGTGCACCATCCATCAAGAGTTCGGAGAGGAAGCAGGGGACGAAGGTGTTTAAGGAGCAGTCTGCCGAAGTTTCTGCGTAGGAAGTCCGCGAATAGTAAATTTGAGAATCGGCTAATGCTTCGCCTTCGTACAGTGAGCAGATTAATGGCCTCGCGTCCGAGCTGAAGGAGGTCCTTGCGGGACTACCGACGGAGAAGCCAAGAGGTGCAGAGGATATCTACGGTCTTGATACCAGTATCTTCTTCGGCTCAGATGAATTGGAGTGGAGAAATGGTGGCCCAGAAGGTTTTTCCTTCCCTTATCCGCTCGTCGATGTCCGTGCTAAGGAATGTGAAACAGGATGCACACCAGGCCTCTACGAATCTGACATCCAGCCCACTGCTGCACAGAAGGCGAAGTTCAAGGATTTGGTGGAGAAGATCAAGGCGATTGCCAGTTCGAGCTTGCAGTAAGGTGATGCTTGGTTAATGCATATGCGTTGAATGCGCTCATGTGTCCTCTGATACGTGGATCGCTGGATGGTTGATTCACGCAGGTCGTGTTTATTCATTGTGGGTTAATGCAATATAATATCGGTCTTTTGTCTATCGATGCTGTCGCATGCTATGTCTTCATCTCTGTTGGCAACTGCAAATCGTGCTGTTCGTGACTCCTCTCCGTCTTCGTCCGTCTATGTCAACTCCAATCGTGTTGGAACTTCTACACAACCTTCTTGTCTTCTTTTTTAACTTCCCACTTCCCCTCCTCAACCGCATTAAAGAACTCTACCACAGGCCTCACAAACCACCTCCTCCCACTCGCACTTGCCGGCGCCCACGTTTCATACCACGTCAGATGCCCCCCAGTCGCCGTAGTCGCCATAACAACATACGGATTAACCTTCACCTCCTCCCACGGCAATGCCTGCCCCGGCGCAATCGGATCATCAAGCGAATGGAGCACGAAAAGCGGTGTACGGACATTCAAAACTTTCCGCACAGATGACGCATCACGATAATACGTAGTCACCGTCGGATACCCAAACATTTTACTCGTACACGCCGCATCAAACTCATGCAGATACCTAGCTTTCCGGACGCGTTCGATTTGGTGTGGTGGCATGTGAGGCGAGAGGGAGAAGGCGGGGAGGTGGATCTCGAAGAGGCGTTGGAGGTTTTTGCACATTGCTCTGGAGTAGATTTCGAGGCCGAGGTGGGTGCGTTGGAGGTGGAGGTTACCGGCTTGGAGGTCCCAGGGGCAGGAGAGGACGGTCGCTGCGGTGAAGGGGGAGTTCGGACCTTCCTCGCCGAGGTAGTTTGCGAGGATACTGGCGCCGAGGCTGAAGCCCACGCCGTAAAATCGGCGGTTTGGGTAGCGGGTGCGGAGGAAGAGCATGACTTGTCTGATGTCTTCCGTCCAGCAGGCATTCATGAATTGTGGGCTCGTTACTTTTGTGAGGGCGCATCCTCGGGCATTCATCACGCATGCCGCCCATCGCTGTCCCCCCACTTCCTCTTTCGTGATCTCGGTCAGTACGGCACGGACGTACGACTCATGCGATCCGCCCGAAAGACCGTGGAGTGCGACGAGCATGGGTCTGGAATCGTCCGAAGTATAGTCCCGCTCCTCTTCCGTCATGAACCGCGTCCGGGGTGGAAGTTCAGGATGGGATCCACCCTCAGCTGCATCATCCAACACGAAATCAATACCCGATGTCCCGCCATCTGGGAGTGGATACAGGTATCGCGCATACTCTACCCGATCGATACACTCGAAGTTACCGAGCGCGGCGTAGAATGTCTGTAAGTGTCCGTTGAACAGCCATGGAGTGGGCCTGAAGGGCTTTTTCAGTGAAGGAAGGCTCTCGACGAGGGCGCTGATGGTCGTGGTGGAGGTGGAGTCGGGGTTGTGGAGAGAGGCAGTTTCAGGAGCGTGGTGGAGTTCGACTGGAGAGCCGAGCATGGCTGAACTGGAACCGACGGACGTTACTGGCTCTTGGTCGGATTAACGAGTCGAAGCCGGACAGCTTACAAATGGTGTTGTGTTCCCAATGGTCTCGGCCGAACCGTCCGTGAACATTCCCGCATGACGCTGCATGCCGGCTGCAGCAGACATATGAACAGTTCCCCAAAGATCCATATGCAAACTTTAACCTAATGATTGACCGTTGGTCGTAATGCACTCCACCAGTTCGTATGCCCCTCCTCATTTCAACCTCGCTTCAACCTCCTCCCACCACTTCCTAACGTCTTCACTCTCCTTCTCCTTCACCCTCCCCACCTCCATCAACTCCCTCGCCTTCTCACAGATCTCCTTATCCAGCGCAGAAACCTCAGCCTGTAACGCCCGCTCCTGAATCTTGCAGACCAGTTCATCTGTCTCGACACTCAACTGCTTTGCCAAGTCGGCGATGGTGTCGATGGAGGCGATATCTTCTGGTGCTGGGGTAAGTGATGGAGTCGGTTTTAGTCTGGATGCGTTGAGGCGAGCGTAGAGTGCCGAGATTGTCTTTAGTCTTCTGACAGTCGCCTTAGCATACTCGATCTGTGCCTCGCTCGCCGGGTCCAATTCCTTCCCTCCACCCTCCTCGTCGCCCGAATCCTCCGTCTCACTGTCGTTGTCGCCAAACGCATCATCCCAATCCTCGTCCTCGTCATCTCCACCGTTCTCGATCCACCCTTCCAAGTCTTCGATGGCGTCCTGTAGCATGGACTTGTATCCCTCAACTTTCTTTTGCACGATTCCGTGTAGTCCGAGGTTGTTCAGTGCAGTGAGGTCGTTACAGGCTTCCCACAGCACACCAGTGCTCGCCAGTCTTCCGCGTTGTGAACTCTCATCAGCTGGTATTAGCTCGGATGCCAGTGCCTCCATCCCCGAGAAAACCAGCGACACATTCTGCTGTGCGGTTTCATACAGACTCCTCCCATGTTTCTCCGGAAGCGTACAATACACAGCCGCAGCCAACGGTCCCACAAGTCCACTCAACTCCTCCAAACTTTTCTTCGCAGCATCTACTGTGATCGGAGGTCGACATGCCAGTGAAAAGTTGGTTGCGCGGGAGTGTACGAGCGCGCCGAGGTCGGAGAGGGCTTTGAGGGGTGGCGCGGCGTCTGCGGAGGAGGAGATGGTTGCTGCGATTGCGTCGGGTACGGCGGAGGAGAGGGAGAAGCGGTGGTAGGAGACGTGGGAGGTGAAATCTCGGAGAGCTTTGAGGAAGGCAGAGTCTGTCATGGTCTGTCAGCGCTGACCGGACGAGGAAAATTGCAGAAACGCTTACCTGGCGCCGGCTCCGTTGACGAAGGCTTCTTTATGATCTTCTTTGCTGGAGCCATTTCGATTATGAAGTTGGAAATTGAGTTTGTCGTACTTTTTGGAGCTGCAAGTCAACGTCGCGTGTGCAGGGGCCCTGTCTCGGCCATGGACATGTGAACACCCGAAGTCGAGTATGACCGATCTGAAAGACGATGAACCATCCATTCTTGAATCTTGTATCACGGCTCAGCCGTCGACAGATTTTCATTCACCGGTCTTATCAGCGGATGACGTAGGATCCGATAAGCAGTCGACTCGTGGAGTGACTTCGTTCCGCTGTAACATCTCGGAATTCCCGAACCGAAATACCGCAACGAACGACTCGCAAGGACCCTTCAATTGCGTTCATCAGACCAAAATCCCGCAGGAAATCATGGCAGTCGACTCCGCCATCCTCGCAATCAACGCCGGTTCCTCCTCCGTCAAGTTCTCTCTCTTCTCCCGCGACGGCAAGAACCTCCTCGTCTCCGCCGACGTCAAAGGCCTTACATCTTCTCTAACAACTCTAAATTACACTGCTTTTTTCACAGAGGATGGATCAACCATTGAGGAAATCGAGGGACAAGAGGTTGAGGTAAAGGATCACGAAGATGCCTTCAAGGTGTTTGTGGGGCACTTGACAAGTGACGATAGGGAGGATAAGAAGGTGCTGGAGAGTGGAGATAAGATCGAGGTTACGTGTCACAGAATCGTACACGGAGGAGCCTCACCAGAACCGCTGGTCATCAACGACGAAACCTACAAGCGACTCGATGACCTTTCGGACTTGGCACCCTTGCACAACCACCCCGCCCTCCTCATCGTCAAAGCCTGTATGAAAGTCTTGCCAAAAAGCAAGAATGTCGCATACTTCGACTCCAGTTTCCACACCACAATCCCGGAACACATCTTTACGTACCCCGTTGATCCCTCCTTGGCGAAAGAGAAGAAGATCAGGAAGTATGGGTTCCATGGATTGTCGTATTCCTTCATCACCAAGACTGTCGCGAAACATCTCGGGAAGAAGGTGGACGACGTGAATATAGTTGCGTTGCATCTGGGTAGTGGAGCTTCTGCATGCTGTATAAAAGGCGGGAAGTCACTGGATACGTCTATGGGCCTGACACCACTCGAGGGTTTACCCGGAGGCACCAGAAGCGGGACAATCGACCCCAGTGTTCCTTTCCATCTCCTGTCAAACTCCTCCGATATGTCATCGAAGGCCGCAAAGGAGCTACACCTGAGTAAAGCAGAGCAAATGCTTAACAAGGAGAGTGGATGGAAGGCACTCTGCGGCACCACCGATTTCGGGGAGGTCACGAAGAAGGCATTCGCCGATCAACCAGACGAGATGTGTAAAATCGCCTTCGACCTGTTCGTCGATCGCATCATCGGCTACATCGGATCATACTACGTCAAGCTCGGCGGGAAGGTTGATGCATTAGTCTTCGCAGGCGGTATCGGTGAGAAAGGCGAGAAGTTGCGAGCGGCGGTTGGGAAGTATGTCGAGTGCCTGGGCTTCCAGATCGATGAAAGCAAGAATGGGAAGGCGAAGGGGAAGGAGACGGTGGAGGCGATCAGTGCGGAGGGCGGAGAGGGAGAGGGGAAGAAGGTGTTGGTGGTGAAGACGGATGAGCAAGGAGAATGTGCGCGTCAGCTCGTAGAGAATCCTCCCAAGTTTGACTAACTTCCATACGATACATCATTGTGAGGGTTTAGTATCTGTTAGTTGTCACGGTATCGATTTAAGGATCTCGTCCAAGGAAGCGCAAGCGAAGCGCATCCGCCTCTTCCCCGCGAGTGCGAGTGCGAGTGCGAGTGCGGATGCGTGTTCCCCGCGGGATCCCGTCAAGCGCAGACGCAACAACCGACGTACGTCAATAAGAACCCTGAGCAGCAGCTCGACTCGAATCAGTTGATCCTTAACGAACGACAACATGTCCGGATCTGAGAGCTATTACGTTGGAGTTGGTATGTGAAGCTGGGATCAACTGAAGGATTGAGAGCTGATCGTGCGATGGACAGATGTCGGATCGGGAAGTGCAAGAGCATGTTTGATCAATGGTGCTGGAGACATCCTAAGCATTGCCGTGAAGGACATCAAGACCTGGAAAACAAAAGGTGTGGTACGGCGCAGGTGGAATTCCATAACAACATCTGCTAACGTATTATACAGATATCCACGAACAATCTGCCGACGATATCTGGGGCGCATGTTGTTCAGTCACTCGACAAGTCATCGAAGAGTCGAAGGTTCTGGCAAGTACTGTTAAGGGTATTGGATTCGACGCGACGTGTTCTCTCGTGGTTCTTGATCGCCAGACGGATGCCCCTATCTCCGTCTCTGGTCCCAAATTCGACGAAAGCGAGAGGAATATCATCTTGTGGGCCGACCATCGCGCGCTGGATCAAGCGAACAGAATCAACGCTACGGAACACAACCTGTTGAAGTACGTGGGTGAGACGATGTCATTGGAGATGGAGATCCCGAAGATCCTGTGGTTGAAGGAGAACATGCCTACAGAAACATTCAAGAAGTGCAAGTTTTACGATTTGCCTGATTTCTTGACATACAGAGCTACCGGAGATGAAGCGAGATCTTTCTGTTCAACCGTGTGTAAGATGTCGTTTGTCCCGCCTGGTGTCGACGATTCCAAGGATGGCTGGCAAGCGGACTTCTTTGAGTCAATTGGGTTAGGGGAGTTTGTGGAGAACGATTACGTGCAGATCGGTGGTATTCCGGACAAGAACGGCCGGTGGTTGTCTGCTGGTGAAGTGGTCGGTGGCCTCTCTGACAAAGCCGCTGCGGAGTTGGGTTTGGAGAAGGGAACGAAGGTCGGATCCGCCGTGATCGATGCATACGCCGGCTGGATCGGTACGGCTGGAGCGAAGCTGAACGGTAGCGATGCGAAGGAGGCACAGCAGGAGGGAGCACAGAGTATCGAGGCAGCAAGTAACCGCCTTGCGGCTGTTGCGGGAACGAGTACGTGTCATTTGGTGTGCTCGAAGGACCCGGTGTTCGTGCCAGGAGTATGGGGTCCTTACAAGGACGCCTTGATTCCCGACTTTTGGTTGGCGGAAGGAGGTAAGCCTTTATGCAATTTCGCCTCTTCTCAGATGTGCTGACAAAACCGTCTACAGGTCAAAGTGCGACCGGATCCCTCTTGCACCATATCACGCATAACCACAAGGCCTTCCCGGAAGCGGAAGCGAAGGCGAAGGGACTTGGTATCCCCGTCTTTGAGTACCTCAACCGCCGACTGGAAGAACTTCGTGTAGAGGACAATGCGCCTACGATTGCGCATATGGCACGTCAATTGTTCATGTATCCCGACTTCCACGGCAACAGGTCTCCATTGGCTGACCCAACCATGAGGGGTACCATCATTGGCTTGGGAATGGATGCAGACATTGATAGTTTGGCGTTGCAATACCATGCTGCGATGGAAGCTATCGGACTTCAGACAAGACATATCATTGACTCGATGAACGCTCGGGGTCACAAGATTGACAGCATCTACATGTCCGGTGGCCAATGTAAGAACCCAGTTCTCATGCATCTCATCGCGTCCTGTACTGGTCTGCCAGTCATCAAACCTCACTACATCGACGCAGCCGTCGTCCTCGGTGCCGCTATGCTCGGTATGAAGGCTGCCACAGGGAAGGATGCCAGTTTGTGGTCTATCATGGGAGAATGTTCGAAGGCTGGAACGGCGGTGTTCCCGACCAAGAGTAACACAGAAAAGGATATTTTCGAGATCAAGTATGGTATCTTCTTGAGTATGGCGGATCAGCAGAGGAGGTTCAGGGCTCTTGTTGATAGAGCTGCCGAGGGTGGCGAGATGTCAAGGGATATTTGAGGGAAAGCTATCACGGTCTAGGACACCAATTGCAAAAACAATGTCTATATTCTTGCCGCCTCATTGCGGTTTCATAGCAAGAAGTTGGCTATCGTGTTCCGGTTGTCGTTCTTTTATTACCGTGTCTAGAATTCGTCTTCATCCCCGGCAAGATCCTCCTCCAACGTCTCCATGAACCCCTCCTCCGTACCAAATATTCTGCCATACGCGAAACGAGCACAATCCACAGCCGCATCATAATCCGTGGTAAGAGCAGGAGTAAGTGGAATAATTCTGCTCGTCTTGTCACTTGAGTCGGAAGGTGAAGAAGAGTGTTGGGTATACGACAGCTCAAAGAGGAAATCCATTGTAACGGCTGCTTCACCAGCAACCGAACGGATTGCTTCGTTCTTGAGGGCAATGGATGCTTGCTTCAGAGCGTTGACGGCGTCTGATGTTCCCGTTGTACTCAGATACCAAATCCCTGCATGCTCAAGTCAGCATTTGAAACAAGTAATCGTGGAGTGGGCACATACATTGTCCATTTGGGCACTCGCCTGTCCCACTTCCATGAATCTGTGCTATCACAGACTGTGCATTTTGACCAAGTGTACCAGGCGGAAACACCACTATCGACGCGTCACCCGTGGGAACCAGGGCTTTGCAGTCTCCTTTCACGACAATGACCTTCCGCAAGATGGCCGAATCCTTGTACCCGGTCAGGCCTGACACGCGTTCGACATACGTCCCACACTTGACGGTTTCACCGCCGTCGAACGCCACCTCCACACCCTCTTCGGTCGCGTTCTGCGAGACTGTACGTTTACCAAGGACGTACGTTGCTCCCTTAACTGCTGCCGCTCGACAAAAGGCCTGGCTCAGTTCCCCACCTCCGCCATACATGGGCACTATAGTTGGGAAAGCGCCATAAATACCTAAGGAAGTCAGGTGTCGATGTATCAGCGGTAATGCGTCTTGAACGCAGAGGGCTTCAGGAGACGGCGCCAAAGCTATTGCATACGTGATAGAAGACACAAGAGCAGGTGAAAGTGAGAAAGGCGGTGCTGCTAGAACGACCGGAAGCGCTTGTTCGGATTTCGCTGGTCACTGTTAGTCACATGCGCAGACGATGCTGAACAAGTACCAACCTTCCCAGATCCTTCTGTTCTCCTCACTGGCGTAATCTGTGGCAAACTTGAGAAACTTCATCACACGCCTCTTTGTCAGAAGGTCCCATTTGTCACTCGTGAACACATCTTCACGGCCTGCGGGTACTTTTACTAGACCGCACTCCTCATTTCTCTCAGATTGATAGACCCAGGTCGTTGGTAATGATTTGAAGTCAAGATACCGCGATATCCGTGACGAGACCAATACGTCAATTAATTTAGATTTGGCGTACAATATCCGTGGGGACAGGTCGATGGCATAAGCTCGAGCTTGGCCAAGACCTGATTCGTCGTGTATGCTCAAGGTTGCCGAGGTAAATGCGCCAGACTCATTCTTTTGGTAAGCCTTTACCCAAGTCTCAAGCTCATTGAGGCTAAGAGCTGCCCAATCTGAGCCGTAATATTCATTCGTATCAACATGGAGGACGGATTTGCCGGAGCGTGCGCAAGCTCTGCAGAGACATGTCAGCGCCAAACACTTGTAGAGGAGCCCAGGAGGATGCACACGCCGCCAGTATTGACTCCGGGAGACCAGTCCCGTTGATCACAACGTCGTAATTGCCGGCCAAAGATTCTTCCATTGTCGGTTCCCTTGCTGGTGGCTCGGTTCAATGTTGTGATGTCAGGGCGCGCTTTCCCTGAATCTTGCACGTGAGCTGTGTTATGAGCTGCAGCATCCCATTGCAATTGAGCCTGGACGAACGTCGCAAACGACAGAGTCAAGATGAACAACATGGCGCCTCCAATCGTGGATACGTCGTCGGGAATGCCGAATCCTAACCCGTCTTTCTCTGTTTTGAACGACATTCTCGCTCAATCCAAGAAGCTGACAACGGAGCTTCAGCTTTTGCAGCCGGAAATCCCGCAGATTCAGCTCTCTTTAGAACAGATTGAGGCGCGTGCAAAGGACCTTGCGCAAAAGGCTGCCCAAGCCGCTCGCGACGGCGATTCTAAGGCTCATCTTGTGTTGGCTGGAAGCGGAGTGAATCCTGCGGAGACCAAACAAGACCTGGCGCAGATCAGGTTTCCTGAACCAATTGACCCTCTTGTACCATCACACGACGCGAGAGATCTCGACCGTCACTTGCGCTACAAGAAGGAGCAGAATATCACTTCGGCTATCGACGAATCAATCAGACGTACGCAAAAGGACTTCGAAGCATTCGTTGCCAGAAACATCAATCTTGACTGGGAGAAGCAAAAGCAGAGAGTTTTCGAGTCCATTGGCTTGGCGGCAAGAACTGGCGATGAAAAGGACGCAGAGAAGCCGGGCGCCTCCGTTTTTGGCAAATCAATGGGGTTCTCTACGCACAAGCGCAGCTTGTCACGCTCCGTGCTCGGCAAATCTGTTCTGGGTGTTTTCGACAAGGAGGAGTTCCAGGATGTCGGTGAGCCCCGCAAGAAGCCGACAGCGGGCAGCCTTACGTCCCACCTCCGCCGCCAGCAGTTTGCTACTGTTGTCAAGCACTTGAACGACCTCCGCTTGAAGGGTACTCCTTTTGGCATTATATCCGCCTTCTCGGCTCTGTCTGATAATGCAGGGAACAAGGCGACCATTCAGCAGCTTGGCGACGCGTGGAAGTTGATGGGAGTGTTGGCCAATGAGGAGAATGTCCACAACGGAGAATTCTACGGCGACTCCATTACTGAGCGACAGTACGCCAAGCAGTACGCTGCTGCTACTCCTCGCTCCAAGGATACCACTGCTCTGAATAAGCATATCACTGCGGCCTCCCGCAAATGGCTTGAGGAGCAATTCCGAGTAGTTGTCGATAACTTGATTGTCAGCAACCCCCAGTTGGCACAAATCGGTGGAGTTCCCTCGATCAACAACAAAATCCGGGGTTATCTCAACGTACGCTTCAAGCAAGACGGCGAATGGAATGGACCAAAGTTCGAGCTGGTCGAAGACTACCCGATATGGGCGCACATCTTCTACTTGATTCGCGCTGGCCGTCTCGAGGAGGCTGTCAAGTTCACCGAAGCCAACGATGCATGGTTCCAGAATGGGGAAAGATCATTCCCGACATACATTCGCACCTACGCCACGTCTCCTGATCGTCGTCTTCCCCGGCAATTGCGCGACCGTCTGCATGCGGACTTTAACCAGCGTATTAGGTTCTTGACGGAAGACACTGATCCGTACAAGCATGCTGTATACAAGATTATTGGTCGCTGTGAGTTGAACAGGAGGTCGTTGAGAGTTCTTAGTACTACCGAGGACTGGATGTGGTTGCAGTTCATATTGGCTAGGGAGACGGAGGACCCAAACGAGCCTATTCAGGACAGGTATACCCTCGAGGACGTCCAGAAGCTCGTCTTGACCTTCGGCGCGAAGCACTTCAACGCTTCTGGTCAGAACGCTATTGTCTACTTCCAGGTGCTGTTGATGACTGGACAGTTCGAGCGTGCAGTGCACTACATGTACTCGTACCACTGCATCGATGCTGTTCATTTTGCGATTGCATTGACGTACTACGGATTGTTGCGCGTTCCCGTCGAGTCGCCGGTTACGGAGGCGGATCTACTCATTCTCGACCAAGAGCGCGATATCTCTTATATCAATTTCGCACGCCTTATCTGCGTGTATGTTCGCGATTTCCGTCAAACTGATCCTGAGGAGGCTATCGATTATCTGGCCTTGATCTGCTTGAACGGTGATTTGCCGGCGCCCAAGTCCGCTGAGCAGCGTGCACTCTGCCACAGCGCAATCAGGGAGTTGGTGTTGGAGACTAGACAGTACGACCGTCTCATCGGTGACGTACGTGCGGATGGCACTCGTATCCCTGGTGCTATTGAGCAGAAGATGCGCCTCATTCAATTGCCTAATGAGAAGGACTATCTCCGCACTATCACCGAGCAGGCTGCGGCTCAGGCCGACAACGATGCCAGAACAAACGATGCGGTCTTGCTCTACCACCTGTCCGAGGCGTACGACACTGTCGTTAGTATCATCAACAAGAAGCTCGGTGACGCGATTGCCGATATGACCACGGATATTGCTCACGCTCCGCATGTTCCGCAGGATGCGAATGTCTCGCTTGCGGCTTCGGAAGATGCGGCGGTACTTGCTAAGAATATGATTGATGTGTACGCCAACAATGCTGCAATCATCAAGAGCATCAGTGTCGTGAACCGAGAAGCATGTGATACCCTCCAGAAAATGCTCGGTGCACGCAAGTTGTACGAGTCCGGAGATTGGGAGAACGCGCTGCAGGTCATCGAACAGCTTGACTTCCTGCCGTTGTTGTCTGCAGATTTGACAGATGTTCGTCACCGTGCTCAGCAATTCGCTTCCTTGCACGAGAGCATTGCGAAGAATGTGTCGAACCTGGTGATTATGGCGATGGAGTCTATGCAGGCGATTAGTATGGGCTTGAAGGAGAGTACATACACAGATCCAAGCAGAGTGGCGAAGTTGAAGGAAATCAAGAGGAAAGCGAAAAACGCTGTGATGTATGCCGGTTTGATCCAGTACAGGATGCCGGCGGATGTGTACACCAAGCTGATGCGGTTGGAGGTTATGATCTGAGTATGACAAAGAAAAAGGGACGATATACCTACATAGACAGTTCGGAATTGAAGGTCACGTTATGTATCATGCTCCTGGTTGTTTTGATTCTTCTTGTACTCGCGTGTTCGTAGGGCGACTGGTAACCCGATTTTGATCTCGACTTCTCACGATAATTCACGACGACACACCGGGCAACAAACACTCTCACTGAGGTAAAGTCTCCGCGATCATTTCCTAAGCCATAGAGAACAGACAACGGCCTTGTGCAGGCAGCCGACTCAATAGTGATCCGAACTGCCAAAATTATGAGAGAGGCGGTGAACCCAAATAAGGAATGGAACATGAATTCATCACAGGAGACCCGAAGGCCCCCTCGTACCCAAAAAAAAATCAAGAAGGAAACCTAAACCCACGAAGAAAGAAATCGAACGCTATACCATGCCTATCATCAGAATCCTTACATGCTAGAGTCAGAAGAGTAAGAAGCAGCGTAGTAGTAAGAGCCATCGCACTCCTCAACAAGCTCAACCGCAAGAAGCTCCTCGCAGTTGTACGTGGCAGAGCCCGTGTATCCACACTCGGCCTCCTCGATCACAATCATCAACCCATCGCAACCATCAACGGTGATCTGGGTACCGAACAAGGAGTCAATGTCGCAGACGGTGGCAGAGTAGATTGGGGTGCTGCAGTCATTGCCGAAGATGAAGACGTGGGCTTCGTCGGTGGTGAGGGAGAAGTCGAAGTCGACGGTGAAGGACTCGTAGGTGGGGGTGTAAGCAGTGTAGCTGGAGAGCGCACGCTTCTCAGCGATACCCTGAGCATCGCGCTTCTTGTAAACAACCTCGCTAGAATCACATTCGTACGAGGCAACAAAGGTGTACTGAATTTCCTCAGACAAGTATCCCTTGACCGGGCACTCCTGGAGAGGAAGCTCCTGGCAACCGAGATCAACGCCCTTGTAGCGCACGTGGGCCTCACGGGACTCATCACCCTCGCAACCGTCGATCTCAATGGTGACGGCACATCCGTTGGTGGTG
Source organism: Saitoella complicata NRRL Y-17804 (assembly GCF_001661265.1). Lineage (NCBI taxonomy): Eukaryota > Fungi > Ascomycota > Saitoellomycetes > Saitoellales > Saitoellaceae > Saitoella > Saitoella complicata. The sequence goes on from NW_017566993.1 coordinate 336,348, forward strand.
TAAGGAGCACCAATACCGCCGGCGATGGAGGTGATGGCGAACTGCTCCTGGCAAGCAACGTCGCCGTTCGTGTCGTAGACGTTGACAAGGACAACATCCTCCTCGTAACCAGCAGGGGAGGTCCAGGTCTGGTAGTCCCAGACGACGGAGACGGTGCTAGCCCTGTCAGCAGAGCGCTTGGCAAGACCAGCAAGAGGGGGCGTGGGAATGCGGGCACCGGCGTGAGCAGCAGGAGCGGCGTTGGCGGCCAAAGAAGAAAGGACACCGGCGAAGGCGGACAAAAAGAAAGCGTTGGTGATCTGCATTTTCGTTGTTGTGTTGAAAGTGTTGTGAAAAGAGTGTAGTGAGAGTTGTAGAAAGAGTGATTGCTGTCTGCGAAAGAGCGAACTTGTGATGAACTTGGGATGAGCGTTTTTGGGCGACGGACAATGGGGTTCTTATAGGAGGAGAGCATATGGATCGAGGACGGGGCGGGGTTAGTCATGAGATCGGTCCGTGTGCTTGAGGAGAAATCATAGGCCCGCCAGCACGCTCCCACACGATCATCTGATTAGTCCCCCATTTGGATTTGAAGATTTTCCAGATGGACCGGTCCGCTTTTGGCTGATCCATCTGACCCAGTTGTTTTTACCCGCTCTGAATGGCGGTGCTGGCCTTCTCCGTTATTCACACCCCCACACGGTCACACGGTCACCAGCCTGGTGCTGTGGCTGGTGCCTTCACACGCTAACTCGCCAACGTCCTCAAAAACTTCCCCAGCGCGACCCCTCCACCTTGAACTTACAAACATCTCCATCTCGCCAACTCAGGAAATTGTGAGTACAATTCTTCTTGTCATATCTCGGACTCCTCGGAAGAGTTCCACTCAAAGTGATGATTCTTTGTCGCCCCAGTCGTGAAAAGCGGTCTTAACCCCCGCCTACATGACGATTCGACGTAGGGTCTCCAAACACCCGTAACTGATCTTGAGTGGAATCATTTCGTTTGGAATGAGATTTTGACGAGTACGCGATCATGTCGGACATGTGCTAATTGTCCCTGAAGATATAGGTCTTCTGCTCTTTCTTCGTTCGTCGATGTTCGACTGCCTCCCCCGTGCGTCTAGCATAGCCAATACAGCTATTTCCTTATCAATTGTTCAGATCTGCGACAGCAATCGATGCTGAGGGTTTGCTCCCTTCCTCGCCGCATGCTATTGAAGAAGCCAATGATGTCCAAAAATTATTTCATGCTAAGAATGATCTTCATGATTCCACTGTGTATTCCACAATGCCCTGAGGCTTCTTCAATTGGCTATGCGGTGATGGGAGTGTGCAGGAATCTTCCATTCTTACAGCTACTCTATTGAATATATCTTGATCACTCTACCTCATCCTTTTTAACCCTGGTAGGCTTTGACCTCAGGGCTGTTCCAGCTCAAGAACAAACCGCTCAAGTCCTTGGTAGCTTTCACCGCCAACCTCGCACAAACACCAGCGGGCTTCTCCGCAGGCACCAAGTCACCATTCTCGTGCAACTGAATGAACTTGGAGTGTCCCTCACCCATCTTGGTCCTGTGCTCCTCACGGATAGCCCTCTGCATCTCAGTGTCAACGACACCAGGACGAATAGAGACAGCAGTGATCTCGGGCTCCTCGAAGGCGAGGGTCTCGTTAAGGTGGTTCATGGCGGCCTTGGTAGAACCGTAGCAACCCCAACCCTCATATGCAGAGGTAGCAGCGCCAGAAGAGACGAAGACGACCCTACCCTTGGACTTGCGAAGGTGAGGAATAGACTCCTTGATAGCAGGGAGGAGACCAAAAAAGTTAATGTCGTAACCCTTACGCCAAGCATCGACATCAGCATCTTCGAGCCTAGCGACAGGGTCGAGGGTACCGGCGTTCAGGACCAATCCGTCCAATTGTCCCCACTTCTCGATGGCCTTGTTGACGGCGTTCTTGGAGGTCTCGGGGGAAGCGACGTCACCGGTGACGATCTCGATGCTGTCGGAGTATTGCTCCTTCAAAGAGGTGAGGCCGGCGGGGGTGGAACGGGACACAGCGACGATCTTCGAGGAGAACTCGGTGAGGAGGGTCTTGCAGACCTCGAGGCCGATTCCGCGGGAAGCCCCGGTGACGATGCTATAGCAGTGGATGGTCAGTGTTATGGCAGTGAGGCCGAATTGAATCGAACGTACATGACAGGAGAAGACATGGTAATTGTGCTTTCCGGGAAATGGTTCATATCTGATCCAGCAGCTGCGGGTATTAGTAACCGACCCGAGACGTCATATCAACATCAACGTGTACAACGATGATGTGGCTCGTGGAGCGTTATAGAAAGATGATCTGTAAATACTTCGAGGCATATCAGACGTCTTTGATCATGCCCATCTGGTATGGACGTTCTTCGGTAGTTATCGATGGTGCCTGCTGTCGCTGGCGTTGGGGTCCAGGCCCGTGCGCGTCTCGGTATACCGAGCCTAAATACCATCGATTTATTCCGCGGAGACTCGGCGACTGGTACAATCGGTCAACAGCATTCTGACAATTATCCTGCCGCATACTACGTCGCTTCCTTTGGTCTGCGGGGTCTATGATCGACCTGGCTTCCCCTAATGAGCTTGAACGACGTCAATGAGAGCCGTTCGGCAACTGTTCGCCAAAGAGCCGTAGGGCTAGAATTCGATTGTGGTAACAATGGTGGTGATCCGTATCAAGATCCAGCAGAAGCGTTCGAGCAGATGTCTGTGCGGGATCTACCACCACCGCCAATACCACCTCATAAACAACACCTGACCCCGGAAGCCGACTTGGGAGAATGGCAGGCTATGCCTTCAACAAAGGACGGACACAAAGCGACACATCGAAGAGGAAGTAGTCAGGGTGAGGGTACGATCCTGGAACACCCGGAATGGAATCCAGCTGGTGCGTCAGAATGGAGCCACCAGGTAGCTGTCGGTCAGGATCGTCCACATGGGTCACCTGTGCTAGAAAGGAAGGAGACTACAGCTGACGACGACGGCGAGTGGACAAATATGGAAGCGATCGCAACATACGACATGTATGACGAGGATGGACGGATAATTGCACGAGCTGCGGTGGATGACGAGGATGAGAGGGCTACCGGAGCGAAGGGATACACCAGGGTAGATGCGGACGAGGACAACCAGTCTGCAACATCCATGGACGAAAATACCCGCTACCTCTTTGACGAAACAAAGTTCGAGGATGACGAGGCTGCACGAACACCACTGAGCCAAATGCAGGCTACCAAGGACCTACTCACGGAAGGACAGCGGATAGCATACGTGGGGATTTGCAAGTTGTTGATGGTAGAAATGTTGCGAGACATATCCAGCTCGAAGAGAAAGGAGATCGCCAAGGCTACGGAGAGTATGATTTTGTGGAGTCAGAAGATGAGCGTGAGATTATATGCTCATATGGAGATTACTGCTGAAGGTATATCTGGCTTTCCAGATTGTTGAAGATGACGAGCTGACGCCAGCTATACAGAGCAAGTTATGATCGAGCAACTATCACTACACGGTGTGAAACCGTCAGACCTGGCGCCATCACTCATGAAGAACGTCCAAGTCGCAAATCCGAATGCATCCCTCAATGCAGGCGCACCTCCCGCCTATCGCAAAGAGAAATCAACATCCGCTGTCGACGACGAAGAGGAAGAAGAAGAGCAGACCGTCAAAGACCTATCCGCCCTCCCTTCAACACGCGAAATCGAGATCGACCTCCGCTGGACAGTCCTCTGCGACCTCTTCCTCGTCCTAATCGCAGACTCCCTCTACGACGCACGATCACGGGTCCTCCTCGTCCTGATGGGAAAAGCCCTCGACGTCCCATGGGTCGAACTCACTAAATTCGAGAAACGTGTCACGGACGCCCTGGACGTGCAAGAAGCCGCAGACAAGAACGAATATAAGGAAGAAGGCATCATCTCTACGCGAGCAAAAATGGCAAAGAGAAAGAGAATGATGATGATGGGACTTGCGATGGCTGGTGGTGGAATCGTCATCGGATTGTCTGCGGGGTTGTTGGCGCCTGTGATTGGTGCTGGACTTGGTGTTGCCATGTCTGCTGTTGGGGCGGGCGGTGCGACGACTTTCCTGGCGGGTACGGGAGGTGCGGCATTGATTACTACCGGTGGTGTTCTAGCGGGAGCAAACACTGGCGTGACCGGTATGTCTCGGCGTACACAAGCTGTCAAGACCTTCGAATTCAGGCCTTTGTACAATACGGGTCGTGTCAATGTCATCATCACCGTCTCGGGATGGATGTCTGGCAAAGAAGATGATGTTCGACTTCCGTTCTCGGTCGTGGATCCGGTGATGGGTGATATATTCTCCGTCCTCTGGGAACCGGAAATGTTGACCTCCATGGGTCAGACGATCAGAATTCTGGGTACAGAGGTCTTGACCCAGAGTCTGCAACAAGCTCTCGGCCAAACTGTCCTCGGTGTCCTCCTCAGCGGTCTCCAACTCCCCATGATTCTAACAAAACTAGGATACCTCGTCGACAACCCCTGGAGCAATTCCCTCGACCGTGCAAAAGCAGCAGGACTGATTATGGCCGACACCCTCCTCCACCACAACCTCGGTAACAGACCAGTAACACTCGTTGGCTACTCCCTCGGCGCCCGCGTAATCTTCTATTGTCTCCTCGAACTCGCGGCTAAGAACGCGTTCGGGATCGTACAGGATGTATACCTCTTCGGTACCCCCGTCGTCGTGTCCGCAACCGAATACATCAAAGTCTCCTCCATTGTCGCAGGCCGTTTCGTCAATGGATATTCAAGAACAGACTGGATCCTCGGCTACCTCTTCCGCGCCTCCTCCGGCGGAATCGGCCGCGTAGCCGGCCTACGCCCCGTTGAAGTCGTCTCCAAAGTCGAAAACGTGGACTGTACAACCTTCGTCGACGGGCACATGTCATACCGTGAAGCTATCCCCAAACTCCTCAAAACGGTCGGATGGGTCGTTACTTCCGATAAATTCGAGGAGATTGAGGATCCGGATCCGGATAAGCATCGGGAGAGGCAGAGGGTGTTGTTGGAGGATTTGGAGGAGGCGAAGCAAAGACTGCCTCAGCAGAAGAAGGGGAGTCGGTTGAGTTGGTTTGGGAAGGTTGCGGGGAGGAGTAGTGTTAATACGCCAGGGCCTGAGGCGTATACGCAGTTCCAGAAAGACTCAACAAGCACCACGCCCGAAACCTCGGACCCCGAGAACGCGAACAATGGTGAAGTCATCTTCGACATCGTCGGCATTCGAAAAGAACTAGCCAAAAACGGCGTCGCAGTGAAAGAGCTCAAATCCACCCTCCCACCAGTCGTTGTTCCCTCGAACACGAACACGAACTCGAGGCCAGGTTCGAGTTCGTCCGGGGCGGGAAGGAGTAGTTTTTCGTTGTTTACGTTGGGAAGGAATAGGAGTGCGGTGGATGTACGGACGCATGCGCCTTCGGCGCGGAACTCTGTTTCGGAGGGGCCGGAGTCCGATCCCTTCCCGCAAGGGGAGGGTGAGGGGAAACCGCCGGTGTTGAATTTGCGGAGTCCGTTTGGGGCTGCTGGAGGTGGGAGTGTCGCGATGGAACGTGGAGCGAGCTTAGACAGCGTTTCCAGCCCAACAACTTCGGTAGGCGTTGGTGTATCACCACGAACTGCAGTCTTTGCCGAGGCCCGGAGACCGAGTCTGATGACTGCGGTGACTACACCGACTCTCCCAACTCAAACCCACCGCAACAGACACGGGTGTGAAGATGATGGCGAGGAGGACTTTGGCGGGGAGGGCGAGATCACGATGAGTTTTGCATAGAGTAGATCGATCGCGAATGAAGCAGCGAGTGAGTGTAGGCATTTCGGGGGTTTCTTAGTGTTCTGGCGTTTCAGCGTGGGAGGCAATGAGGGACAGGACAGTATTATCATCTATATCTATCATTCTATCTATCGAGTATCATCGTTCGCGTTTTTGGAGGATGTAGACGTACATGCATACAGTTGGCCGATGTACACCGCCCTCGTTTCCGCCGCTGTCTACTTCGACTTCGTGTCTTTCCACGGTCCAGTCCGCTCCAAAACCTTCTTCTCGGTATCCAGAATATGATACGACGATCCATACCCCAGTATCCTTCAGTACTCGTAAAGTCTCGTCTTGGTATCGTCTTGCTGAATCATCATGAGTCGTGGATAAACAATCCAGCGTCGATTTATCCACCACCGCATCGAACGAAGCGTCCGGATACGTCATTCTCGTGGCATCCTGCACCTCCCACTCCAGCTCTGGATCTCGTTGCCGCATTTGTTCGATACATGATGGTGCGTAATCAATAGATACCAAATTCGAGAAGCCATCATCGTGGAGGTCTCGCGAGAGGGTGGAGTTTCCACAGCCGACGTTTAGAATCCGTGGCGCATTGTAGGTGGAGAGGAGAGCGTGGATCAGAGGCCCAAGTTGGGTGTAGGTGATCAGCCAGTCGAAAGTAGAGGAGTCGGTGGTGGTTGTATAGCGATCTTGCCAGTACTGCACTTCAAGAGTTGAAGATTATGTCGAACTCGTGAGAACAACAACATACCTTCTGTGTAGAAAAGTCCTCTCTCCTCTCTTTATCAATCCCCATCGTAAATTAAGAATAAAGTTTTGAGACGGGAAGGAAGAGCCGAGGCTCGAACCGACGCTAACTGCAAGTGGGAGTCACCGACTTCGACGTTACATGTACGTGACAGGTCGATGAATTCGAGAACTATCGTCAGAATTTGCAGTTTGAGGAGAGCTATGTCATCATCAACAGCCGGCCTGGATATGATCAGCGTGGATCCGAGACGCGTTGCGGATCTGCAAGAGAACTTGGCGGAAGTACAAGCACGAGTGGACAAAGCCGCGAACGGGCGACCGGTACGCTCCCATCTCTCTCTTTTCTCTCCTCTCCTCTCCTCCACCTACTAATATGATCTCGAGGTAACCCTCGTCGCAGTCTCAAAATACATGCCCCCCTCCGACCTCCAACTCCTCTACTCCTCTCCCCACCGCCAACTCCACTTCGGGGAAAACTACCTCCAAGAACTCCTTCACAAATCATCCCTCCTCCCCGCCGATATCCACTGGCACTTCCAAGGTGCCCTCCAAACAAATAAATGCAAGAACCTCGCGTCCCAGATTCGGAATCTGTGGAGTGTGGAGACGGTTGATACGGTGAAGAAGGCGGATGCATTGGAGAAAGGACGAAGGAGTGTATTGGAGGGGAAGGGAGAGGTAGGGGAGGAGGGGAAAAAGTGGGCAAGGTTGAGGGTTTACGTGCAGGTCAATACGAGTGGTGAAGAAAGTGTGTATCCCTCTTCCTGATCACCGTGGGCAGGACCGCTGACAGTGTGATCATAGGCAAATCCGGCGTCGAACCCCCGGAAGCCCACGCCCTCTGCCGCCACATCCACAACTCCTGCCCCTCCCTCACTCTGTCCGGCCTCATGACAATCGGATCCCGCTCAAACTCCCTCTCCTCCTCCGAAGAGAACCCCGACTTCAAAACCCTAGTAAGTGTTCGAGATCAGATTAGTAAAGAGTTGGGAGTGGAACTGGGGTTGAGTATGGGCATGTCGAGTGATTTCGAGGAGGCGATTAGGATGGGGAGTACGAATGTTAGGGTTGGGAGTTTGTTGTTTGGCAAGAGGAAAACGAAGGAGGAGATGGATGAGCTCAAGAAGCGAACAGCCGAGACGGAGAAGGCACGATGATGAGATAGATCATATGTGGCATGCTCAAGCTAGATATCAAATGATATGCATCCCCTCCTGATACACTACGGCTCACCACCACCACCTTGCATGAGTATCGCAGGCCCCCTAAGAATTTCAAAAGGCCCATACGAATGCGCATCACTCGGCGTAGCATAAAACCCAAAACTCATCACAACATACCCCAACACCAAAATACTCCCCTTGAAATAATTACTCTTTCCCTCCCCATGCACATAACTCAACAAAAACACACTCAGGATAACACACACCAAGTCCCAGCGCGGGAAAATCAGGGAAAAGGTGGATGATGCGGATTCTATGCGGCCGTAGTTGGTGAAGGCGGAGTAGGCGACGAGAGCCGGGATTTGGAGGAGACAGACTTGGAGCGCGTACGCGGAGCCGATTTCCATTGAAAGGGCGGCGTTGCCGTTCACGGCGAAGGAGATTGCGTTCAAGAATTCTGTCGTGTTCGGTACCAGCGCAAAGAGCGTGAACCCGAGGAACTTCTCGTCAATCCGAACGTGTTCGAGAACAACATCAACGGTGTCCACGAGGATCTCGGCAATGATGGCATAGAGAATTGTCGCACTCAACAAGATAACCGCAGACTTCGTCTTCGACCAGTTAGGTGCATCGTGCCCCCCATGTCCCGGTTCCGCATCCTCAGGGAAATCGTCCAACGCATTCCCATAGGAATACGACGTCGGGCGAGTTTGGTGTCGCGCAGGCGAAGGACGATGATGCGTCCCACTCTGCTGCTGAGTATGAATCGTCAACGCTGCGGCCGTCGCAGCGACCTCCGCAACATTCCTCGCAAGATTCAAGTTATCCTCCGGACTCAATCCCTGAATCAACGAAGGTCTCCGTTCACCGTTAACCTCACCAGACGCACGAGGCGAACTCCCGGAAGCATCACCAGACAGATCTCCCTCAACCGCATGCCGATACGGACTCAACAACGACTGAATCGCCGGCATAGCCCGTTTATACACCGCCGAATCCCGGATAAACGACGTACTCCTCGTTGCATGTGGCCTGTCACCATGGGAATGACCCCCATCCTGCGGCGCCGGCGGCAGCGTAATAATCGAATCCCGCATGTGATCACCCCTCCTCTCGCCCTCAATCGGCATCTGCCAAATCTGCTTCGCGTGTGTACGCAGCGTGAACCACAACCCAATCGCATATGACAAGACTAGACAGACCGCACACAGGTACGTGAATGGCTTGACGGAGTGCTGGTAGAAGGGATCGGAGAGCGCATCGGATTGATCGAAGAAACAGCGTTGGCAGTCGAGGTTTTTGTGCTTGCAGGGTCCGCATTTGAGTTCGTACGTGCCGTAAATCTGGTAGAAGAGGGTTGGTGCGAAGGCTGCTACCACGGCAAACAGTAACATCGTCGAAGTCACTCCCGCCGACTTGGCGTTGAATCGTTGTGTCTTCCGCCTGAGCGCACCAGCACACATGGAAGTTCCAGGCATGAGTAAAACACCAGCCAACACACTCCCAACGATACTTCCCTCTGTAATCTGCGCCTTTCCTTGATTCAACGCAACGCAATACAAGAAAATCTCCACCAAAGATCCGAAGAACGCGTTGATCGCCGCACCCATCCCCATTGACGACTGTGCCGAAATCGAAGCAACAGCTTGCCCGACAAAATACGCAAGTGGGATGACACTCACCAACGCCAACGAGAAGATGACAGCAGGGGAGGAAACCCAAGTCGAATGTCCGGACCAGGGTCCGATGAAGTAGTCGTCGACGATGGTGAAGAAGACGACGAACATGAGGTTGACGAAGAAGATGTTTGTGCCGTCGACGGTGTACTTGTAGTATCCCAGCCCGACCGCATTGTACGTACACACGAGAACCGACGCAGACGGCGAACCCGGTTTCCCCACCTCGCCGAGATCAGAATGGAATGACAACGAGAGCGGGTGACGACGAAGATGCGCAAAGAGAAGGTAAGTCACCTTACTCATCGGAATCGTGAACACACCCATCCAACACACCATGCTCACAAGCAGAAGAAGCGGAGCTGCAAGTCACCAGTCAGTCATGAACAATCACAATCAAGGTATGGTGGACCCACCGATCAAGATGTAAAACCAAAGATAAAACACAATCCGTCCCAAACTCCACTTGCCCCTCCCAAACATCCTCCTCTGCCCCCTAACCTGCGCCTCACTCCTCCTCCTCCTTCGATTCCGATGTGCCCGCAACAGTGAATCCGTCTCAGAGGTACTCTCGAACGAATCCCTGTGTCTCCCAATGATACTCCTCGCCCCCGGCTCTCGGTGTCCATTCTCGAGATCATCGATATCCCTATCCCACCCATACCGTTCGAACTCGGAGATAGATTGTCCCTCGCCCTCGTCTTCTTCCGCATATGCCTCGTCGGGTTCGAGATCGACGAAGCGGCCAAAGGGGAACATGAGGTATCGGGCTAATCCCCAAAAGACTTTTCCGTACCGAACGCCGCTGCGGGAGAAGCAGAGAAGGTAGCAGCTAATACTTGCGACCATGCAGATGATAGCTAACCACCATCCGAAAAATAGAGTCCAGAGGATGTTGAAGATAGAGAAGCGGTGACGGAGACCGGGGGCGGAATGGATGTCGCCTTCGGCGCGGGCTTGGACAGAACGAATTTTCTTGTAGATAGCGGGTTTCCAGATCCGGATACCGAACGGGTGGGTTTTGTTAATGGCATTTTGTCGGTCCTATAAGAAATCGTTAGTCAAAGAGCAAAGTTGAGGTCAGCTATTACCGGGAGCTTACCTTCAGAGTAAAAGAGGCATCAGAGCCGGTATCACTCAGCTCCCCCTGCTCCATCTCAATCTCAGGAATCTCATCCACGACTTCCTCCTGCAACCCAATCGCATCCGCTGCATCGTTATCCATATCATCCGCATCGGGTTCTTCGTCAGTAATCCCCGCCCTCAAGCTGCTGCCTGTATACGACCTCATGCCACGGATACTCCTCCTACTAACCCCACCCACTCGTCGGCTCTCGTGACTCCTTTGTCGTTCGAGTGCTGCCATGACTTCCATCTCATCATCCTCAGCCGAGAAGTGTCCATAATGAGAACCATGGGATACTAAACGTTGGGTCGTACGGCGACTCATGGGGTTACGACGGCGAATGGTGTGGTTACTCGCGGTGCTCTCCACACTTGGAGCACGTTCAACGTCACCTTGTGTACGAGCCGGTGTAGACCGTGATGAACTCGCTGACCCAGAAGCCGAATGAGACGGAGCAGGTGTACTACTCTGTTGCCGCACCGTGGGCCGCAGAGTCGGAGTGCTCTCCATGCTATCCTCAGACGGCGGCATCTGTGGCCTTTCGCGTTCAGCAACAGGAGTAACAATCTCAGGCCACTCGTACTCAGTCTCCTCTTCTCTCAAGCTTGGCGAAGCGTGTGGAGTGTCAGCGTCGACGTTGGAGGTTTCCGAGGTAGAGGATTGGTGAGTGACGGCACTCTGGAAACTGGCTTCACTCGCAAAGCTCTCGCCGTGCTTCAGGCGACTCATTGGCGGTAAAGGATAGAGAGTGGTTGGGTCCCTCGGCTTCAGCGGCCGAAACACAGCGTACAGGTCGTGCGTGCATGGACGCGTCGTGAGATGCAACCCAATGCAACTTAATAACATAAGCTACGTAATTACTCCCTTTATTCGTGACATCTAATACGTCCCTGGGTATGCCATTGGAACGACCTGGTACGACGGGCCTCTGCTCATCATCGGTATTGCCGGCATCGCCATGAGATACTCCATCCGTGCCTGGGAGCCGTGGGAATATAGGCTGCTTCCAGGCACACCACCTTCTTTCAACGCCTTCTTCCTTGCTCGTTCCTCCATACAGCAGCCTGTCCATTGTTAGTGATGGTAGGATGAAGAGGAGAGGAGAGGAGAGGAGAGGAGAGGAACATACCACCAGTGATGTCGAAGCCAAAGGAAATCAACGACATGAGGAGAACCATGCACCCGAACCCCAACGAAGTATCGTAACAATAGCACCTATATCGCTATGAGCGTCGAGCTGACAAATTATGATATCTCTCACTTACCAACTTCCACCATCAGACGGACAACTCGCACTCCCCAAAATCAGCCAATACAGCGTAACCCTCCAAAACAACACCGCAAGAAAGTCAAGCCCGGTATAAATCCTGTAGACAAAAGTCAGCATACAGCATGGTTAATTCTACTTCTTGTACTACCATCGACTCAGTTTCTCCCTCCCTTTGTACCTTCTCAAACAGTATATCACCAAAAAGCACGTCGTAACCGCAATCGAGAACAAACTCACACAAATCAGGATGTACAACGGTTCCTTCGACGCGAGCGGATACTCTTTCCCTGTGATCTGTTAGCAACCCAAATCAGCATCAGTTTTTTGAAATGAAATGAAATAGAGTGGGAGCTGCTGACCGTCCCAGCACCAGCAATCATGACAAACCCCAACACACTCGCTAACAACTCCACGACGCGAAACCACATCCTCCTCTGACTCGGCGGTCCAGCCCTAACTAACGCTTCTCTCCGCTCCCTTCCCCACTGCTCGCGATCCCTCTCCACTAAATTCCGATAACGTGCAGAGTTCGTCGTCCCATCTTCCTCTGCGCGGACAAACTGGCCGAACTCACGACCTGGTTCAAACAGACCAGCTTCGATTTCGATTTGCCGGACTTTGTTCCATTTTTTTGGGTCATGCGCCCCGGAACCAGGGCGAGGAGGTGGGGAGGCAGGAGAGTAAAGTCCGATATCGCCATCATCCTCCTTAGCACCTACAAGCGCCAGATTCTCCTCATCATACTCATCCGGCGCATACCTCTGCCTCACAACCGTTACCGGTCCTTTCTCATAACTATACCTCGCAGGCGCCCTCGGCCGAACATTCCATTCATTCTCAACCGGGAACTGTTCCCTTCCTCCCATGATATCTTTAGCATGACTCTGTTCTCCCAGCTTCCAATTAGCATACACTCGATGATATGCAAGGCAAGGTTCGAGCTTGTACCACTGGGAAGGGATCAGGAGCGAACACGGCTCTAGGGAGATGTTCCTCGGGCACGGGCGGCGATACGGGTGGCATATACCTCGCAGCAGTCGAAGTCCTTGGAGTGCTCAGGCGTGGACTGAGGAGAGGTGGGAGAGATGCTGGCGGCAATGGTTTCCGACGGGGAGCTGCCATGGGTGACAATCACTATTGCGCACAGCACTGGGTTGAGGTTGACGAATTGGCAGGAGGGATGGAGTTGAGCTCCAATAACGTCTCGTATAGTGGTGGTAGATTGAGGTCGGATGGAGAGGTCCGTGCGTAATCTGCCAGGGGCGTGGGAAATCCCAGGACCCCGTATGCTGCGTATATGCTTGGTAAAAGCTGCGAAGTAGGATAGCAGATAGAAAAGCACATTCATGAACTGATTACAATGCGTAGCTCTTTATACTAGCAACAACATCAATTCAATGGAATACCGGTATGCACCTCTCTTCACCTGATCGCTACTGCTCTACTTAAACAACCTCTGCTTACTAACATCCCTATCCTCACTCCTCGCCAAAATCTTCGCAACAGCCATCTCAAAGTCCTCCTGCGTAACATGTACCCTCCTCTCCCTCAACGCATACATACCCGCCTCAGTACACACACCCTTAACCTCAGCTCCACTCGCACCCGATAACTTCTCAGCAATGGTACGGAGGTTGATACCACGGGTGAGGTTCATCTTGCGGGAGTGGATACGGAGAATGTCGGCGCGGGCTTCGACAGTCGGGGGTGGGAATTCGATTTTGCGGTCGATACGGCCGGGGCGGAGGAGAGCTGGGTCGAGGATGTCGATACGGTTTGTCGCCATGATGACTTTGATGTTCTTCGTAGGCTCGAATCCATCAAGTTGGTTAAGCAACTCCAACATCGTCCTCTGCACCTCTGAATCACCACCTCCACCACCACCCTCCGTACGACTCGATCCAATAGAATCAATCTCATCCATGAAGATAATACTCGGTGCATGCTCACGCGCCATCACGAACAACTCTCGAACCATCCTGGATCCCTCTCCGATGTACTTCTGTACCAACTCCGAACCACTGACACGGATAAATCGACAATCGGTATGATGTGCCACCGCACGCGCCAACAACGTCTTTCCAGTTCCTGGGGGACCGTAGAGCAATACACCCTTCGGCTGCGCAATACCCAAGGACTCGAACAATTCTGGGTGCTTGACTGGCAACTCAATGACTTCCTTAATCTCCTTAATCTGCTTCTCCAATCCACCGACCATATCGTATGTCGAATCCGGGACCTTCTCGACCATCATGAGGGACACGAGGGGGTCGACCTTCTTTGGCAGAACCTTTTGCAGTTGGTAGTTATCCGAACGGAGCGAAACACGCTGTGTCGGGAGAAGTGTCTTCACATCAATATCAGGCGCGATATCAACCACATATTTGCCTTCGGGATGGACCTGTTTGCCAACCGTTAGTAGTCATAACATGACAATGAACCAGCAGCTGACAAACCTTAACAAGTGCCTTCTTCTTTCCCATAACCTTCACAATCTCACCAACATACGACCCCGGCTCCTGAAGCAACTGCAACTCCTCCCTCAACAACCTAACCTTAGCATTGAGTGCATTGCGCTGAGCCTCGAGACGACGGAGGTTTTGTGTCTTCTCGGCGATTTGGAGCTCCGCCTCTTCTACCTTTTGCGGGAAGTAGTGCATTGCAATTGCTGGGACTGAATGCAATTGTTTCCTTTGGTGTTTGAGGTTTGGGAGTCGACGCAAGCGCTTGGTTACGTAGGCGCTCGAGTTAGGCACGTGACCGAGCTGCCCCAGATTCGAAGCACCCTCGACGACGTGAGGACGCAATGACAAGGACAACAGCAACGAAATGGACAAGGAGCAATGTAAAACGTAATCCTCATTTTCGTGTCTCGTCTGGAGACATGTCTTATATCTTCATCCTGTCATACTTTACATGACATTCAATGCGTAAAACCAAACATAAAACCAAAAAAAGAAAACACAAAAACTCCCTCGATATCAATGTCGACTTAATCCCAATTATGACGATGGTGCATTGCTAAACAAAAACGAAACACTCTCTCCGTTGTGCGTCCTCCTGATCGCCTCAGCCAATGTAGGTGCGATGTTGACCGTCGCGAGTTTAGGGCAGATGGCTTTCTTGTCCTCGTGCGGTACGGTATTGGTCACGACGACCTTCGTCAAATCACTCTCGTTGATCCTCTGGATAGCCTTTCCAGAAAGGATACCATGAGTAACGATCGCATAAACCTCCTTCGCTCCGTTCGTCGTCAAAGTTTTGGCGGCGAGGGCAAGAGTACCACAAGTATCCGCCATATCATCCACCAAAATCGCAATCTTGCCCCTAACGTCTCCAACCAACACCATACGCGACACCTCATTCGCCTTTTGTCTCTCCTTGTGAATCAACGCAAACCCGATATCCAACCGATCCGCAATAGCGGTCGCACGTTTCGCACCACCAGCATCTGGGGAGACAATGATAGCATTCTTGTAATCCAGTTCTTCGCGGATATATCTCAGTGTCGAGGGCTCGGCATACAGGTTGTCGACCGGGACGTTGAAGAAACCCTGGATTTGGGAAGCGTGGAGGTCCATGGTGATGACGTGGTTGCAACCGGCGGTCTGGAGCATGTTGGCGACGAGACGGGCAGTGATGGGTGCACGCGACTTGTCCTTCTTGTCTTGACGGGCATAGGGGAAACAGGGGATAACGGCCGTGATCCTTCGTGCAGAGGCGGTCTTGCAGGCATTGACCATGATAAGGAGCTCCATCAAGTTGTCGTTGATCTCGCCAGAGCCGGATTGCTGTAGCCACTCGTCAGTCCGATGACCTCAGTCATTATACGACCGAACGTACGATAATGAACACATCCTCATCACGCACGGACTCTCCGATCGTGACCGCGGTCTCCTGGTTCGAGTACTTCAACACATTGACCTTTGACAGGTTCAACCCAAGACGCTCAGCGACCAACTTGGCAAGGTCATAGTGGCTGTTGCCTGTTCAATCTCGATCAGCATTCACCCCCAAGCTACCCCTAACCATCCAACTGACCTGCAAAGATCTTGATCGAGTTTGATGCCATGTCTGCCGTTTATATGTGATGTGCCGTCGTCACGGTTTCGCGGAACTCTCCTTGGATGAATGGGTCTAAGTATAGGGTCGAATGGACGTCTCTTGACTGATCACAAGCGGATCAGGGCTTTCCTTGGCCGTGTAGAACGGACTGTTCGTACTGCGTCGATTTCTCTGAGCTTCACTCTCCGCGTTCCAAAATTTGGCTAATGCACGTGCGGTCGTCCCTGAGCGCTCACAGAAGGTTGAAGGGCGTTCCGATGAGGAGAGTGCAGTTACGAAGGAATTAAGGCGGTATGGAAACGGTATTAAGAGCAACCCATTTTTATTTTCCTAATGCCCAAGGTACGACAAGAAGCTATGACATCCCAAAAAGAGAGAATCCCAGAATCTACTTGCGCATGGAGGAAGCACGGCGAGCCTTGGTGGCAGCCTTGCGGTCCTTGGCCTCAGTAACACGCTTGGTGAGGAGGTCAGCGTAAGCGGAAGCGGCCTCCTTCTGGGCCTCAGCCCTTCTGCGCTTGAGAGCGAGCCTGTGGCGCTTGTGCTGGAGGGTGCGGGGGGTAACAAGACGCTGGATCTGTTGTGCAAGCCTGTCAGCGATCTGTGTGTAGTAATGGTCATATAAGGGCCCAAACCTTGGGGGCCTTGGTGTAGGCCTTCTTCTCGGCGTTCTTGGGCTGGACCTCGCGGCGGATGACAAACTTGCGGACATCGTCCTCCTTGGACAAGTTGAAGAACTTGCGGATCTTGGAGGCACGCTTGGGGCCGAGACGCTTGGGAACGGTGGTGTCGGTCAATCCGGGGATGTCGGCCTCACCCTGCTTGACGACAACGAGGGAGAGAACGGACAAGTCCATGGCGACGATGCATCCACGGACGGACTTGCGCTTCCTCTCACCCTCACGGCGGGGACGGTAGCAAGAGTGTCCCTTGGACAACAAAAGCCTGACACGGGAGGGGTGGAGAACACCCTATATAGAAGCATTGTTAGCGGTGGCACAGACGTATTTGCGAACAAATAGTCCACAGGAGCGGATCCTTGCACACCTGCTTCATGGGGAAACCCTGCTTGTCGTTTCCACCGGTGATCTTGAAGACGTAGCCCTTGAACTCGTCTCCAACGGAGTCACCGGGAACCTCGGCACCCATGCGCTTCTCCATGAAGACACGGAGGCGACGCTCATCGTCGATGTCGATGAGCTTCTGGGTGCCGTTGGCGGGGTAGGCGATGTTAAGCTAGGACGCTCGTTAGCAAACGTCCACCACAGAAAAGAGGATAGGAAAAGAGTGAACTGTCTGGTAGATCTGAACGAAATCGAGTCGATCACCGTCGCCGAAAAAGCCGAATCCAATCCTGTCGCACCACCCGACACAACGGACCAAACCCAGCTCCTCCGCCGAACAGCAAGCAACAGCTACCGCAAATAAAACTACACAAAGCAATTCCACTCCCTTACACCTCAACGAACCTTCATGGTTGCTGGACAATGGGCTGGCCTTGGGCGTACTGAGGTCGAGTCGAAGCAAGAACTTTACGACTTCGGCACGCGCAAATTCACCTGCTGCACCAGCCACGAGTCCTCCATTGCCCCTGACAACCGCAATGTATGGGACTACCCCATTGGGACTCGCGCGCGATAATGATTAGGGTTTAACCAGGAAAGTCAATTGGGGGTTAAATCATCGATTCGGAGGAAATGCCTATGGTAAGATTCTTTCAATGATATCCGACTCTCTTGACACTCCTGCTTCGTTCGTGTCCTCTGTATTGGGGTGCGATCATCATGGGTTGGGTGTACACTGTGTGATGCTGCGTCTGGTGATGCTGCTGTGCTTTCTGCCTGAAGAAACCGAATGCAACGTTTGACAAAAAGGCCGAGCCGAGTATAACAAGTAATCCAAAGATCTGTAAATCGAAATGTTAGCTTCGTCGATACAAGGCTGAACCTTGACTTACCATCGTCTTGTAGGAGATTGGCTCCACGAAGCTGTTCACAATCTCTGCAAACGTCTCCGCGCCAACCCTGGCCCGGCCAACTACAGTCGGATCCCGGTTCATGCACCGCTCCCACGCATTACATGCCCCTTCCAATGCCGGAGGCCTTTGAGCCATCGAACAATGGTTGTCCAGGTACTCCTTCGTGCACAATGCCATCTCTGCCAGAATCTCGCTCGAATACTCCTCAATTTTGAGGTCCACGTCATGAATGATGGTCGTGTAGAGAGCGTAAAAAAGGTAAATCGGAATCGCAACCAGAAGAAGGTTGAAGAAGAACTGTAGCCATGTCGTGATATGATCGGGATCAAGAGACCATCGCGGTCCGGCAAGTTGAGCCTGCGGTGTGTACAACATCGTGGCGTCGTCCCCACTCTGTCCCACTCATTAGTACAAATCACCTTGATCCCCCATAAGTGACAACGAACCTCACTATCATTCTCCTTCTCCTCCCCCTTCCAAAACCTCTTCTCCCGTCCCCCCTCCCGTCTCTTCTTGACCTTCCTCAACGCCCCATCCGCAACCTTCCCCTTCTTACCCTTCCTGAGCTTCTCCTCCCTCTCAACGGGTGTCATATCCGTCTCATCTCCGCCATCCGCACCGGGGGTATCGTCCATATCTGCCTCAGGCGCCGGAGGTTGTGCGAGTGTTTGCCGGGTATGAGGGATGGTTTGTGGGGTGTTAAAAAGGAATGGGGCGGTGGGTGCGTTGAACCCGTTGCCATTGCTTTGTGGGACTTTTGATGGGGTGTTGAATGCGTCACCTCCGAAACCCAACGGTCCTATATCATTTCATCAGTAACCACTCAACCAAGACCTCGAGGCAACGCATACGTTTCCGACCCTGCTCCAAAGCAACCAGAGAATTCTGCATAGCAGCCGTCCGCCACGGACTATTTGGATCCGCCGGCGTACCATGCTCATACTGGAAATCCATCGGGGACTCTGCCGTTCGATTCATCTTTGATCCCTATCAAGTATTGGATGAATGCTAGCGACGACTTTTGTGGAGGTTCTGTTGTTTATTCCTAAGTTCTACGCCGTGCAGGAAGATGCGCTTGCCGAGAATGGAAAGCGACTGTATGAGAGGTTCGAACGGGAAAGTTCCCACTCAGCACCAAATTTAGGAAAGTTGTTTTGATTTTGACGACTGAAGTGGTATCAGTGAAATAACGAGTTAAGCCGGATGCTTTTCAACAAATCCAAGTACCTTCTTCACGAAATCCTGCGGATTCTCCTCCGCACACCAATGCCCACTCCCCTCCACAGTCGCCACCTCAAACCCCTCATAAACCTCCTCAAACTCCTTCGGCGCAATTTCCGCCAACCCACTCTCACCTCCACACAATGACATACACGGAACGGTACACTTCCCATTCTCCTTCAACCACGCCTTGTTCTCCTCCGCATCCTTATGGAAAGCACGATAGACGTCGAACCCAGCCCTCATCGCACCAGCTTTCTCGAACATCCCCGCGTAGACATCAACATCAGTCGGGCTAATAGCACGGGAGTTAACCCCGAGACGGTCGTAAAAGTGCTTGATATACTGCCTCTCCCGTCCCTGCGTCAGCAACTCCGGTAAATCAGTCTGCCAATGGAAATGGAAATGCCACAACGCAGGTTCATTCCTAATCGCCTCCTCATACGTCTTCGTCCCTGGTAACGGAAACTCGCCGACTGTGACAGAGGCGGTATGTTCAGCGAAGCGGGTAGCGTACGCGTGTGCTACCATTCCACCGATATCGTGGCCCACTATATGCACTTTCTCCTTGATCCCCAAGTTCTTGGTAACGAGCTCATAGATATCCTCGGCCATCCTGCTCTTCTCGTAACCATCCCGCGGCTTACTCGAATCACCCGCGCCCCTATAATCCGGCGCAACAACAAAATACCCCGCCTCGCTCAACGGACCAATGACATGTCGAAACTGATAAGACGTTTGTGGAAATCCGTGGATGAGGATAATTGTACCCTTTTGTGTGACAGAGGGAGGGGGAGGGCAGGAGGTGTAGGCAATGAGGACTTCGGAGGGGGTGGAGGGAATTCCGGCGATTAGGACTTTGCGGGAGGTCCAGCGCGAGGTGTCGAAAGATTGGCCGGACATGGCGATCAGAATTGATTGAACGTAGAGTGGAATGGGGAGAAAGGTTGATCAGGGTGCAATTGCAGAGTTCTGTCGTTGAAATGGTTTGCCCGACAGCGTGCGCAACCCCGGTCTCCGCATGACGTCATTCCATGGTCAATTGGTGAGGGTATGGCATCAACGAGTTTACTGCCAACAGACCACACAGAGTCTTCAGATCGACATGAACTCGTGGTTCACTCGAAAGTCCCACGCGCGCGTTGCCCCGGTTGATCACTCGAAGGGACGACGGCCTAAGTCACCAAAACTCTAAGCCCCCGGAAGCAATAAACATCCGAACAACACTCACTAGTAACACAGATGTCTCGGAGGGCCCTATACCCCAGCTCCCGCGTGAATAAAGTCCGAGACCACCACGAGAGTGTGTTCCCACGGGTCTGGCGCCTGTGACACACCTGAGACGGCGGCTGTGGGCTTGAAGTAAGCTCCCTACATCGCCAAAAGTCGTACGAGTTTTCAAGATTCAGCATAATCTCGGGAGACGGGAGGCTCTGTAGCGTATCTTCATCCGACGAAGTTGCTTTCATGCGATATTCATTCGTTACGGTTAACAGGACGGATACGTGCATCCGACGTGCAGCTGGAGACATGGAAGTTGGGTTACGCCCCGAGTTTTGAGACGAACTTCTATGAGGCTGTCAGCGAGCCGTCAGATCGGCCCATCGGGTTCATAGATGCTGGCTTAGGTGTACATAGGCAAAAGACGGTAGAGCCCATTAGTCAGCTTTGAACGGGTTGATATAGTGCAGCTGTCACCTGGACGGGAAGCGAACGTGCAGTGGAGCCTCCTCGAAACCTGATCCACCCGTACTAATCCCATGTTACACCAGACCAATCGCATGGTCCTTCCAGAAAGATCACACAAACTCCCCGAGCTCCAATTGGAGTCAAGTCTCGCGCGTCTTCGTATTCGGGAGGAAGGCCGACTTGACTTGCACGCGCGTCCGCCGCTGACCAAATGATCTCCGGGAAACCCAATTGACCCCACACAGTTTTTCAAGATTACATGGATTAGAGTTACATACTGTCGCGCTTCATACAACTCTTCAGGGCAGCTCCTCTTAAGGACTTCAACGGGACAAGGGTCATCTCTATAAAGGCCCTACGCGTTGACAACCAGGCCATGGCCAGCTGCTTGAAGAACCGGCAAATGGGTAACGGCCGCACCTGGATCCTTGTAGACCTTCCGCGAAAGACGGGATCTGCCGTTCATATGCATGTGATAAAGTAGCGATCACCTCTGACAATCGAGAAGCGGGAAAGATACAGGCGAGTTTGCGATTGTCTGCTGACCTAACAACCGTGATTCGTCCGAGACCGAGGTATCCCTCTCCCCGCGTCCGTGAACCCCCTTCTTGAAGACCTCGGCATTTGAAAGATAGACGCTTAACCCTGTCTATCGAATCAGTGTGTTTCAGCGTCCATTCTGCCCCGCTCTTTTCGACTTGGAGCTTCATAGGTTTCATGCACGTGTCCCGCGCGCACATCCGACGTCACTGCAGCACGCGAGCATTTCTGACCTCATCAACAGACGAAACCAATGCCTCTACCCGTCCCTCTCTCCTCCCTAGCCCGAACCTCCCATAAACACATAGCTTATACCTCCTACCTCTTGTCGTAGATGTAAACACGACGCTCTTGCAATTGACCATGTCATGAACGACCAGACTGCAAATCCGATCACGAATGAGAGATTCCCGATATCGAGCGCTCCTCCTTCACATCCTTCGCACCAGCAACAGCAGGGCCTTCCGCCTCCCATTCCGCTTCCGCAGGCTTTTGTGGGAATGGGGGGAGGAGGGCAGCCTTTCCCGGGTCCTGGTACGGGGCCACAACAGCCAGCATATAATCCTGATCCATTTCCTCCAATTCCGAATTTTGCACCCCCGATACAGCCGCTGAGTACGACTTGGGTGCCCCCATCGAACAACACTTTAAATGCGTTGCCGGGTGGGACGGGGACGGGGCCGACGGCAAGTGGAGGAGGAGGGAGGTTTGGAGATGTAGGGCCGTTGAGAGTCGGGCAGGTCCAGGGAAACTATGGGTATGGAGAGTTGGAGGGACAGTCGACGTATGGGCAGGCGAACTTAGCAGTATCGAGCGGGACGTTTGGAGGTCACGGGATGATGAGTGGGACGGGGCTCCTACCAAACCCATATGATCTCCCAACACCCAAAGCAGAAATGCGTATGTTGTTAACGGTCTTTTCTGTGGGATGTATGCTGACGAAAATGGACAGCAGGATCAAGCTACGGCTTCAACCCCCCGCAGAGCCTCCAGGCACCCATGAACCCTCCTCCTCTTAGCACAACTGGCCCACCCAACCCTTTCCAGACTCAACCACCGTTACACACATATGCACAGAATCACGGTCACCAGCACCACCATGGCCATCGACCCCATCCAGGCCCAATCCAGCTTCCACCACCGATGCCATTGCAGCTATCGCCATACCCACTCCCTCCCACGGGTGTCACTACCGCCTCCACGAATAACGGTGGTAGTGCTGCTGTGGCACAAGTCGGACAAGCATTCAACCAACTGGGACCCGGGAGCAGGGAAGGAACATCGACGGCGACAGGGAGTAGGGAGTATTCTCGGAGCGTGACGTCAACGCCCTCGCCTCCTCCAATGACGAGTGCGCCTAGAGGTGTCGGCGTCGGCGAGGGAAGAGAGATCTATGCCGCTGGTATGCACAGCGGATACGGCCACTCCCGCTCAACCTCCGGCTCCCTCTCCTTAACCTCCGCCGCATCCCCCGACTACCCTCCAATCCCCCTCTCCCACACCTCTTCCCACTCCCACTCGCATTCCGGCTCACAGACTCGAACACCCTCTCTCCAAAAACACCCGTCGAACACGAAGAGGGCTGCGCAGAATAGGGCGGCGCAAAAGGCGTTCAGAGTTAGGAGAGAGAAATATGTTAGGGATTTGGAGAGTAAGGCGTCGGAGTTTGAGGTGCTGAAGGAAAGGGTGAGGGAGTTGGAGGAGGAGAATAGGAGGTTGAGGGGGGAGAGGAGCTAAACGGGGACGAATGAGAGGTGTGTACGATATTTGCATGTGAAGGGATGTGGCCATGGGATAAGCTTTTTGAAGGGAATCCTGTGTACAATAACGGCTCAGTGTACGATTATGATATGGTATACGACGATTATGTGAATGAAAGAGAAAGACAAGAGGGATACCTGGGATTCTCGGATGACTGGAGGACGGCCGGAGCATAGCGTTTGTCTTTAGTCGTGACGTTTAGGCAGTGAATTGGATATTGGGCTTTGTCATGAGCATCACGAGAGCGCGGTCGCGTGTGTGAAGACGATAGCTAAATCCTGATGATGAGGGTGCTTGATGTAGATGGAGACCCTGTAGCAGCTGTAGCCTGTCGCAGCAGCTATACTGAGCTGGAGTGCTCATCCTGAGCCCGGCCTCAACATTGTCAATCTACTGCTCATGCACGTGCAGATTACCGTGGGGATTTGAATGCAATTGCAATGCGCGGTCATTCAATTGCGATTGAGAAGTGATACCCGTACTGTATACTACTATAGCAGCATCCAAGATAGGAAGACCGAAGGAATTGCAAGTGTTGGATTAGGTACTTGTCCTTGGTCTATCCCACGATTGGCAAATTGATGCCCATGATGGTTTTGCATGAGCTCGATGGTCAGCCATGTCGCGTTCTGTTCACCCTACCCGCAAAAGCAATGATCCGGCATATGGAGAAGACATGCTCGTCCTCTGAACGTAAGTTCATGTGATCTACCGAAGCTTGCTGTCTTGCATAACAGTGCTGTGACAGTATGAATCTTCAACCTCGATATCGATTAAATATGTGATCATGTACTCGTAGAGGTAAAATGGGGTATCGGTGGTAAATTGTCCCGCATTATCAGAAATATATCCAACGCCTATGCTTTGTGGCAGCTGCCTCATAATGTCGTTGTGTCTTCGCTGATGTCGCTCTTGGTGACCTGAGGCTTGATGGCTGCACTCTCATTATGCTCACGGCCTGCAGTAGTCGGGTTACCGTATGTCTTCTTCATGTCATCAAGGATTCCGAATATCCGGTCTTTGCGTTCCTGTGACGCACTGTAATTCAACAGCTTGGGTGCGTTCGCCTTGGGTGCGTGCTGCTTGGGGGGTGATTGGTTGGCTGTGTACTGGCTGGGTGTGGACACTTTGCTGGTATCCTCAGTGGCAGGTGGCATCACAGACTCCTGACGCTTGTTGGTAACTGACCGCCCATGATCGTTGTCAGCAGAGCGAGAGAGTTCCCCGTCATGCGTGTTATACAACGCGCTGGTTGGGTCCGTTTCTTGAGGTACAGACTCATCGACAGTCGCCGGCGTCACCTCTCCCATCTGGGCAGCATATGTCGAACAGCGCTTTGCTGCCATCAAATCTTTCTCGGTCACGGCGCCTCCAGCATCATCGGTCGTCCAAGTAATAGTTATCGTGTTCCAGCCTCTTGACTACACCGCAATCTTCGTCAGCTTGCGTTCTGTCTCACAAGCAGTATAGTGACTCACGTTGGTCCATTGAGGATGGTGATTATACTTCTCGCACTGGAGGGCAACCCTCGTCATGAAAGCGAACGCGGTAGAGAAATTTGAGAATGCGAAGGTACGTTCAAGAGCTTTCACATGCACCATTCCTTCAATCGGCTCAGACATCGACACGCCCTTCCACCCCTTCGCGTACAGCTTCTCCAACCTCGCGATTGGGATCGGAGCAGCGACGACTTTAGGGGCATCGAGTTGAACGGCGGGAACAGTTCGTACGCCCTGACGGCGAAACAGAGACTTCAAAAGAGGGCGCAGCATCTCCGTCGTATATTGGGGTTACCAGGTACCTGTAACGTAGATTCGGTCAGGGTACGGTAGGGTTAACCCGCGCACAGCACTTCTCACCGCCTCAGTGTGGCTGGGGAGGGGACCACACTTCGCCGCGAAATTTGGTCTGGTGAAGGCCTGACCGATTCGACATCCCCCGACCGTTCCACCAAGGTGAGTACCGCGTATGCTGTTGGAGGGACCAGTTGTCATCTAACATACATGGAACAGTAAAAGATGGGTATCTCTCGTGACTCCCGCCACAAGCGCTCTGAGACTGGTGCCAAGCGCGCCCAGTACCGCAAGAAGAGAAAGTTCGAGCTTGGTCGTCAGGCCGCCAACACCCGTATCGGCCCCAAGCGCGTTCACGAGGTCCGTGTCCGTGGTGGTAACCGCAAGTTCCGTGCTCTCCGCTTGGACTCCGGTAACTTCTCCTGGGGATCCGAGGGTGTCGCCAAGAAGACCCGTATCATCGGTGTATGTGTCCCTTGACGTCTGGATGTTCACAAGCAATCTTGCTTACAAGAACGGTACAGGTCGTCTTCCACCCTTCCAACAACGAGTTGATCCGCACCAACACCCTCACCAAGTCCGCCATCGTCCAGATCGATGCCACTCCCTTCCGTCAGTGGTACGAGGCTCACTACGGACAGACCCTCGGTAAGAAGCAGGCTGCCCAGACCGTTGAGCCCGTTCAGCGTTCCAAGCACGTCGAGCGCAAGTTCGCTGAGCGTACCAAGACTGCTAAGGTCGAGACCTCCGTCGCCAACCAGTTCGGTAACGGTCGTTTGTACGCTTGCATCTCTTCCCGCCCCGGACAGTCCGGCCGTGCCGATGGTTACGTCCTTGAGGGTGAGGAGTTGCAGCACTACCTCCGTAAGATCCAGAAGAAATAAGTGATATATATCCACGATCGGAAAGGAGTTCAGAGTTCTTCTTGCTTTGGGTTATCGCCTAAAATATCATCTTTCTTGGTGTCTACTCGTCTTCGATTGCCCTTGTAAACGTCATTGTCCCTCGTTCCTTTGTAAATCTCCTAAAAGGTCCATGTCTACGTTACCCCAGATGCCTACGCTTGGCGGTGCTTGAACCATGCATACCCGTCCAACTCCGAGATTACGACCATCAACAGCAAACTCCCAAGGCCTCAGCGTCAATTGCGATCCCAAAGCAATAGCATCACCTGGCGCAATGTTCGCAAAACTAAAAGAAAACTTTAATGCCTCGCAGCAAGGTCTGCAACAGCGTTTACAGCAGGGTGTTGCCAAGGCTGGACATGCTGAGTCCACGACGGGACGAACGTCGCTGCAGATTGAGCACCGGGGTAGTATGGAGAGGGAGGACATTGTGTTCGACGTAAGTGAGGATGAGGAGGAGGAAGGTGCTGAGGGCGAGGGGATGAAGGAAGAAGAGGAGGGGCTGAACGCGGAAGTTAGGAGGAAATTGAGGAAGTTGGAGAAGTTTGAGACGAGATATCCAGGTGCGTAGACGATGACCAGATGACTCAATAGAAGATCTAATCGATGGGGTACAGCCCTCGTCAACGCATACAAACAGACATCTTCCCGATCAACAGCTGTCTCGGCATTCGAGAAAGCCCTCCAAGAGATCACACCCGTCTCTTCCATCTCAGACGTCGATGCATTCCGAGAGTATCTTAACAACATTACTCTTCGCTCCGACATGGTCATGGAAGAACTGAAGAAAATCACGAAGGAACGCGACGACGTTAGGGCGAAGATGGTAGAGGAGGGACACAAGCACGCCGAGGAGATCGACAAACTAAACGACAAGATCGCGGAGTTGGTCGCCGAAAAGCCCCCTGAGACAGGAGAGGGCAAGGAGGATGTTGAGGCAAAGGTTAAGGAGGTCGAGGAGGAGAGGGATGCATTGAAGGCTGAACTCGAGGGCGTGAGAGCGGACTTGGGTAAGGCTAAGGGCGCTGAAGCAGAGGCCACGGACCTGAAGAGGAAGGTCATCGGTCTCGAAGCTGAGCGTACTGGTCTTCTTGCTCGTCTTGATCGCGCGCAGTCCGCAAATGAAACCTTGACGGAGGAAATCGCTACGAAGCTCTCTTCAGCCGACCAATCCAAGAAGAGCATTAGGGCGGACTTACAGGCCAAGAACAGCAAAATCGCCGAACTCGAGGCTGAATGCGAGCAGCTGAAGAAGGAGGTCGGTATTTGGCGGAATGCGGGCGCGTCGGAGACTGCGAAGGACGAGGAGATGCCCGGCACTGGTGCGAGCAGCGAGACAGTACAGCCGGATAGTCCTACTACGCCTACGGTACCTACCAGCGGTTCAAACAAGAAAAAGAAGAAGAAGAAGGGGAAGAAGGGGGGTGCGCAGGCGAATGGTGGCGAGGAGGTGGAGAAGGCGGAGAAGGTTAGTGAGATGGTCGAGGAGCCTGCGTCTCCAGCGCCTGCCCCCGAGGACACTCAGGACTTGAAGACACAGTTGACGCAGAAGAATGAGAAGGTCAAGGAACTTCAGGAGAAGGAAGGAAAGTTGAGAAGCATCTTGGGCGGATTGCAGAACTTGCTTGACCAGGCACGCAAAGACAAGGTCAGCGCTGAGGAGAAGTTGAGTGCGTTCTCGACGACTGCGGATGAAGTTGAGGAGACGAAGGAGATGTTGAAGAATGTCGGAGGGGAGTTGGTTGAGGCAAGGAAGAAGATCAAGGTGGTTGTTGCGGAGAGGGATGTGGCAAGGGATGAACTTGTTGCTGCGAAGGAGGAGGTTGAGGAGATCAAGGCGAAGGGAGGCGATACGACAAGAAAGGTGGAGGAGTTGGAAGCGAAATTGAAGACAGCTGAGGATGAGGCGAAGAAGGCGAAGCAGCAGGCTGATCTTGGTGAGGAGACGCTCAAGGCTGTGGAGGACGAGCGCGATGCACTTTCTCAGCACCTCAACATCTTGGGGAAGGAGCTGGACGATAGCAAGGAGCTCGCTCAGGGCCGTGAGGATGAGATCAATGCGGCTAAGACGTCCATGGCAAACGCCATTACTGAGTTGGAGAAGCTGAGGGAGGAGGCATCGACGCACGCCGCGGAGAAGGAGCAGTTGACAGACGTCCAACAGAAGATGGCGAAGGTGGAGAAGAGTGAGAGAGATCTCAGGGCGGAGGTGAAAACCGTCCGGGATAAGTTGTCCAGCACGGAGAAGGAGTTAGAGAGGGTGAAGAAGTCGCTTAACCAGAAGGAGACTCAGGCGAAGGAATTGGATAAGGAGTTAACGATTGTGCAGTCTGCACTCAAGGACCAGAGGGGAGCGCGTGAACGTGCTGAGCGTGATCGTGAGAATGCGTCGAAAGAGGTTAGGACTCTTCGTGAGAGAGTCACGTCATTGGAGAATGTTCGTTCCGCGCTCACGAGTGAACGTGATGAGCTCCAGGAGGAGTTGCAGGTTAACGCTGCAAAGTATGATTCAACTCAGTCGTTGATGGATTCTCTGAGGGAGCAGACTACGGAGCTTACTCACCAAGCACGCGAAGCCAAGGAGCGCTGCGAGGCTGCTGAGGAGGAGTTGGCGGAGGCCCATAGGTTGTTGCAGGAGCGTGCGCAGGAAGCGGAGAGTATGCGCCGACTTGTTGCTGACGCCGAATCGAACCAATCCGGTAAGGTTGAGGAGTTGGAGGCGAAATTGAAGGCCGCGCTGGAGGAGCGGGATAAGGCCGAGGAAGAGCTCGCGCAGGCGGGACGTAAGAAGGGGAAGGAGTTGGAGGAGGTGAAGAGGAAGTTGGGCGATGTTGAGGCTGCGTTGAAGAAGAGTCAGGAGGTGCATGCTGATTGTTTGAGCACGATTGAGAACCTCAAGAAGGACAAGGACGAAGCGGCTAAGAAGGTTGAGGAAGTCATGAGGGAGAGGGATGAGTCGAAGAAGCTCTTAGAGAACTTGGAGACGTCGAGGACTGAGGCTGAGAACGAGTTGAGGCAGTTGGAACAGTACCAGGTATCATTGAAGAACAATGCGGAGGAGTCTCGGAGAAGGTTCGAGGATTTGCAAAAGTCTTATCAGGTAAGTTTAAGTCCAGTGTTTCACAAGGTGCCGGCTAACCGTGGGAAACTACAGAATACCATGAATGAACTGCAACGACTGAAGGAGATGCAACACCCCGCCGGTGAAGGATCATCGTCTGGGGCTGGTGGATCCTCATCATCTGACCAGGCAGGTTCGTCATCGTCCGCCAACGGCAAGGGGAAGCAGAATGTCCATATTCAGGAGTACGCTGACAGCCCTGTCATCGACCGGGAATACATGAAGGCAGTACTGATGCAGTTTTTGCTGCGGAAGGAGCAACGGCATATGATGATTCCCATCATTGGCTCATTACTGGACTTTTCCACGGAGGAGGAACAGAGATGCGTCGCGGTCGAGACGGAACTATAAGTCAGTTTATTCAGATACAATGATTGATAATATCAATACCCAGTTCATAGAAACTTCATCCCATTGACAACATGTGAAAATCGGTTGCCATTTCCGGTGCGTGTATGTTCATGTCATGTGCCGCATCGACGCAATTGGACCCGGGAGGCTTGTGCGTCTCGTCGCGCGAAGTCTACGAGCCCTGGAGATCTGGAAGAAAAGTAATAATCCTCGACCGCGATACCAGCTGCACATTTATAGTCAATGGCCAGTGAACGAGTGAAGGCTGCCGCTATTGCCAAGGCAAAAGCGCTGGGCGCGACGAAGAAACGGAGAAAGGGGCAGGATTTGCAGCCTATTGTTACCAATAATGGCGGGACGACGTATTCTACTGATCCGTTTGGAAGCACGTAAGTGGGAGTGCGAATGTATGCTCGATGTATATGTTGACGCGTTTTGTGCAGAGAGCCATCACCTTATTCCGTCATCTCACCGCTGGATCACACCAAGGCGACATTCTATCATACCCATAGCCATTCCAACCAGCACCACAACCGCGCGCCCGAGTACTCCTCAGATGAAGATGAAGGCGTCTCCGGCGACGAGGAAGATCTCGAGGATTACAAGAAGGGCGGATATCACCCGGTACAGATTGGAGAGACATACCGTGACGGGCGGTATACCGTCGTTCGCAAATTGGGATGGGGACACTTCTCGACAGTGTGGTTGTGTCACGACAAGACGTACGATCGACACGTCGCGCTGAAGGTCGTCAGGTCTGCGGAGCACTATACGGAGACGGCGATCGATGAGATCAAGTTGTTGAACAGGATCGTGGAGTCGAACCCGGATCACCCCGGACGGGCGCATGTAGTCTCGCTATTGGATCATTTCGAGCATCGTGGACCTAACGGAACGCATATTTGCATGGTTTTTGAGGTGCTAGGCGAGAACTTGCTTGGACTGATAAAGCGTTACAACCACCGCGGTGTCCCTACTCATCTTGTCAAGCAGATCACGAAGCAAGTCTTACTCGGTCTCGACTACCTTCATCGTGAATGCGGTGTCATTCACACCGACTTGAAGCCAGAGAACGTCTTGATCGCCATCGAGGACGTAGAGCGCGTCACGAGAATGATCATGAGCGAGTCTGAGAAGGAAAAGGGAAGATTAGGAAGGGGAGCGCCCCCGGGCGCGGATGGAAGGAGACAGAGACCAAAGAGGGTGATTACTGGAAGTCGACCGTTGCCTAGTCCGGCACTCTCTACGCCTCCATCGGGGTTCCCAGGGAGTGGGTTTACGAGTGCAACCAGTGATTTGGAGGAGTCGAGGTCGAATAGCCAGATGGTGGCGGAGAGGAAGAGGCAAGCTTCTGATGCGGTGTCGTTGAACGTGCCGGAGCACCATGTGCGAGAACAGACAGCGGATGCACTCGAACGCGAAGTCTCAGAGATATCCCTGGATCGCAACTCCGGCTCCAATGACATTGTTCGCAGCCCCACGTCAGCATCCGCTGACCCAGAATTCATCACCGTCAAGATTGCAGATCTCGGTAATGCATGCTGGACGCACCATCATTTTACGAACGATATCCAAACGAGGCAGTATAGGTCGCCCGAGGTTATTTTGGGATCGAAGTGGGGTGCGAGTACGGACATGTGGAGTATGGCGTGTATGACGTTCGAGCTCGAGACTGGTGATTATTTGTTTGACCCACAGGAAGGGTCGAAGAAGTACAGGAAAGACGACGACCACGTCGCTCAAATCATTGAGCTTCTCGGCAGGCTGCCACGACACATCGCACTAGCCGGCAAGTACTCAAAGGAAATCTTCAACCAAAAAGGAGAGCTCCGCAAGATTCACAAACTGAAACACTGGGAACTCTCCGACGTTCTCGGCGACAAATATCATTTCACGAAGGAGCAGGCGGAGGAGTTTGCGAGCTTTCTGTTGCCGATGTTGGAGATTAATCCGGAGCGGAGGGCTGATGCTGGAGGAATGAGTAATCATCCGTGGTTGAGGGATGCAAAGGCTATGGAGGGGAAGAACGTGGATGTGCCGCTTGGGTCTTGCGGACAGAATATTCCGGGATGGACGGGAGAGGTTAAATCGAGTTCGAGGCGTTGATGGTGCAGACGGGACGTCACGGGGGTTTCTTGGCGGGATGGATAGAGGCAGGCGTATCGTCATGAGATTCCTCTTGTTGAATATGATAATGACCATTGACCTTGACTTCCTTCCAATTCCATCAGAAATAGTCGTTACAGGCATGCTATACGCCCCTTCCCTTCAGAACCTTTTCATACCAGCTCATCCTGGCCGGCCGCTGCTGCGCCTGCTCTGTCATTCTGCAGCGCTAACGTTGCTCCCGAACAACCTTAACGGTGATAACTTTCACAACGACAGAGACAAGCTCGATACCTTCGACGTCTGCTACCGCTGCTGACATAGCATTGACTACGGTTTAGCGGACTCGTACACCACACTTTCTCACCATGCGTATCCAGCAAAGCGCTGCTCTGTTGAGCTGGGCGCTGTTGTTTGGGTCGTCGGTGAATGCAGCTCAACTTCCACTCTCCTTTCAGAATCTTGAGAATACGGCGTCTGAGGTCGAGACGGTTTATCATTCGAAGCTTCATGGGAGGTTTATGCATGTTACTGACTTTCATCCTGATCGCAATTACCGTGAGGGAGCGTTGGTGGACAATAACTGCCATTTTCACGGAAAGGACGGAAAGAAGGACAAGAGTCTGGAAGGCTTGAAGAAAGATAAGGATAAGGACAAGGACGATGATGAGGAGGAGAAGGCTGGATACTGGGGGTATCCCGCGTCGGGTTGTGATGCACCTTGGACACTGGTCGACGCGACCTTTGAATGGATTGACAAGGAATGGAAGGACAAGATTGACTTCGTCATCTGGACGGGAGACAGCGTCAGGTATGTTGCGAAGAGGAACTTCAATCTGGTATGTCCCTGACGCCTCTGTATAGGCACGACAACGACAACAACTTCCCTCGAACACAGAAGGAGATCTTTCAATCCAATGCGGACATGATCCGAAAGTTCGAGGAAGTCTTCCACTCGGACGATCCTACAAAGCGTCACTCCATTCCCATTGTTCCCACTATGGGCAACAACGACGTGTGGCCTCACAACATTATGCGTCCAGGACCTAACCCCACCACTCTCCGCTTTGCCCAGCTCTGGTCTCACTTTGTTCCCGAAGAACAGATGCACACCTTCCAGCGTGGCGCATACTTCTGGCGCGAAGTTATTCCTAACAAGCTCGCCGTCATCTCCCTGAACACCCTGTATTGGTTCGAGTCTAACGCTGCCGTCGATGGATGCGATGCCAAGGAGGACGCTGGTTCATTACAGTTCGAGTGGTTGAAGATTCAGTTGAACATCCTGAGATCCAGAGGCATGAAGGCTTACCTCATTGGACACGTGCCACCGACGGAGAAGTACTACCCAACATGCTTGATGAAGTACGTTGTGTGGAGCAATGCCTTCCGGGACGTGATTATTGGTCACTTCTTCGGACACGCCAACGTCGACCACTTCATCATGCTCAACGAGAAGGACGTCCTTGACCGTACTGAGCTCCGAAAAGCTACTCGTGATTTCCTCGAGATCGATGCAGATGAGTATGATGACCATAATGGCACTCTCCGCATCATGGGTAAGGAGAATTACATGGCAGAACTTCGCGATTATTTCCGTCATATGCCTGACTTGCGCAAGTATACCGGCAGGAAGAGGGAGCAGGTCATGGAGAACTGGATGGTCGCGAACGTTGTGCCAAGTATTATTCCTACGTACTTCCCTGCTGCCAGAGTCGTGGAGTACAACGTTACTGGGTATGATGGCGGACATGCCCCTCACCGCGGTACTTTGGATATGGCGGCGGTGGAGACGACCGAAGACAGTGAGGATCATGTGCAGGAGGGGGTCGAGGAAGACAGCGAAGTCGATGCATCCAAGAAGAAAGGCAAGAAGAAGAAGGGAAAGAAGAAGAGGCCAAAGCACAAGAAGCCTCCCGCAGATGCACCCGCTCCTCCTGCACCCGGATCTCCTCTTGGTCCTGCATTCGAGCCTCAGTTCTTGACGCCGATTAAGTACACCCAGTATTACGCCAACATCACCAAACACAACGAGGAGAAATCACTGCACGGACACGAGAATCTGACGTTCGAAGTGGAATATGAAACGGATGGTGCGCCATATCACATGCAGGATCTCACGGTTCCATCGTACATGGAGCTCGCGAAGAAGATCGCGGGTGACGCCAAGCGTGACGACAAGAAACATAGAAAAGGCAAGGGAATTCAGGATTTGCTGAAGAAAAAGAAGAAAAAGGGAAAGAAGGGAAAGAAGGGTAAGAAACCTAGGGACAAGGATGATGATTTGTGGTTCGTGTACCTGAAGCGGGCCTTTGTGCAGACGAAGGACGACGACGACATAGATGATATGATGAACGCATAGGATAGCGTGTAATAATATGAGAAATGGCTTGTTACATAGAATACTGCCTTAACCTCTTCTAGCATCATTCTTCCATTGTCGATGTCGCAGTACCGGATTAGGACACCGTGGGAACAACGTGCGTGACGCTAATTTTTCGCTCCAAAGGAGGGATTTTCGTTCGCTATTGCTTCATCCACAGGATCATCTACCAACAAACCACTCCAACTCACGACTATCGCAGAAACCAACCTGCCCAGCTCAGGCAAGCTCACGAGTGAACCAGAACATGATGATGATCTGGCCTCTAGCACCTTCACTTTGGGGTTATCTTTCCGAGATATGTTTGACTGGGGGTTGACAATTTAAGCTTGTAAGTCTGCTCAGCCCTCAAGACTGGTAAACCCATCCATCACCCTCAGGGTGGTAGGGTCAAATGGGAAAGATCGGAGCTAGTAAGCCGGCTGAGTATCAGGCAAACAATAACCTACTAACGAGCATAGACAGTATGGATAACAGTCATTGATGACGTGGCCTGCCAATGACTTTGGCTTGCTGAGGTGAACGAGGGCAGATCTCCTGCAGGGCACATCCGCCTTTAATAGTGACAAAGTACTATCAGTCTTGGGGATTTAGGGCCTCGAGTACAAGGCTGATGTACTCGGGATATGCACCAGCGAGGTTGGGGACTTTGCCCTCGTCTCCTTCGGCATGTCAGTGCATGAGCGTGCGAGCTTTTTATAAGCCGCTTATGACAAGCTGACTGTTTCGGTATTGCTAAAGAGCTTCTCGACAGCTACGACTGCTACTTTGGTCTGGCTTACCACCGTGGTGGTAGACATTTGTGTTTCGTCGATCAGTAAGTGCTCCCCCCTTTGCTCATATCAACTGGCGGGATGATCTACTGCGGTAGTAACACTGTGATGGAGAAAGTCTTCTTGGAGACGGTGTCGGTTAACGGCCTCGAGTTGGGCATGCGAAACCGGGACACAGCGAAGCTACAATGTAGGCCAGAACACCTTATAAGGGTTGCCAGCAGCAAGCAGGAGCTTTGGAATATCGACAGGTTCCTTTCTGAGTTTGTATTGGGAAGGTGCACATAGTTTGCAATCGTCTGTCGGCTGTAATAGCCTTTGAGATAACAACTCTGCTTGGCAGTTTTGCTTACGAACCCGCGGTGATTGCTCTCATGGGTATGGCAACATGTCTAGAACTCAGATATCCGGGGACTCGTCTGACCAAGGTCTTGGACGGCTGATACATTACTTTGTAGTGCAAAGTTTTGAACGGTATTGGAAGGCTCCACGGATTCACGGCGACAGGAGAGCCGGCTGCACAATCTTCCCCAACTTGGCGTCGTTAACGGATACACCAACGGCACGAACCCGGACTCGAGGGATTAAACAGACGACGTTCGAGTAGAGTAGAATATTCCAATTACAATAGCTATAAGTTAGAAGAAATTCTTCCAAAATACTCTTCCGTGCTCCCGTAGATAACTGGTATACACCCCCTCTCTCCTCCTTCAGCTCTTCAACGCTTGCCCATCTCACTCAAGTGAATGGTATCTTCCTGCCTCATACTGCTCTCACTCGGCGCATATGCAGAGACGACCGCTCTCCTCCTCTTCGGCGCAATGATGAATCCCCAGATTCCAGCCAATAACGCCGCAACAGCCAACGCAACGACCGCACCGATAAACCCAGCCGCAACGGGGCTCACAGCACCAGACCAGTTCTTATCCGAAGACGTCGTCGCAGTAGAAGATGAGTCAGAAGTGAAGTAAAGATCACACCCCATCGTCGAAGACGTCTGGTTACACGTCGTACACCAATCCCTCAACGTCGGAATCCCATACGGCTCCATCGTATTCACAAAACTCTCGAAAGTCACATTCTGTGCCCCCAGAATCGGATACTGAGTCAGAGGCCTATCATCATCCGTTCCGTTCTTGAAGAGGAAGTTGACGGTGACGGAGGAGTTGTCACTCGACGTACCCCAGAGCTCGAAGACGGCGAGGGAGGCGTAGTCGACGATGCCCTTGATGTCTTCGGCAGATGAGTCCGCGCCGGTCATGTTGAAGACTGAGATAAACGGCTTGTAGGCGAAGGCGTAATGCGCGATCTTGATATCGTCGTTCACAATGTCATTCATCGAATCCATGATCATCGGCATCAGGGTACGTCCCGCGATATTCCCAATACCGCCCGGGGCGGGAGACGAGAAAGAGTAATACTCGTGCCAGTTTGCGAGATCGCGGGTTTGGGCGAGGAAGGTGTCCGGGAGGGAGTCGAGGTAGGTTGCATTGTGGATGGAGTTTACGTTCATGTAGTCGAAGGTGTTGTACATGTTGATGAGGGAGGTGTTACGCCCGCCGACGTAAGAGGTGAGGTTGGATCGAAAATCTGCGGATTCGGTGGATTTGTCGGAGAAGAAGGAGGAGGCGTAGAAAGAGTTCAGGTTCTTGGTGAAGGCGGGGCACGAGGTCCATGGTTCGAGCATAGGCGAGTCAGTCTCAACAATGGTAGTCACTGCACCCATCAATTAGCTTTGCACTCGCACTTATCGCAATTGAGGGAACACACCTGGAACATACTGGTAACCACCCAAAGGCGACGTAACCGTAGTCCCATTCGCTAACGTGATATTCTCCCTCGTCGTCGGCGGATAAA
Source organism: Saitoella complicata NRRL Y-17804 (assembly GCF_001661265.1). Taxonomy (NCBI): domain Eukaryota; kingdom Fungi; phylum Ascomycota; class Saitoellomycetes; order Saitoellales; family Saitoellaceae; genus Saitoella; species Saitoella complicata. The sequence goes on from NW_017566993.1 coordinate 372,685, forward strand.
CCCCCTCCCAAAACGCATACGCACTCAACAACACCACATTCCCCTCTCCTCCCGCGTCAGCCTTAACATCCAACTGATCCACATTCGCAACCTCCGCAATACCCTGGATATAGTGATCGGAAGAAGCGTTGAGGTACCGCGAGGCCACAAAACTGCCTTGTTTGTAGTTTTGGCGTTCGCCGAGGGGTGTGATGGCGGTTTCGGTCGAGGTGTAGTTGGTTGGGTTTTGGTAGTATTGAGTGCGATCGCCGTGGCGGCTGAGGATGACAATCCCAAGAAGCTGCTGGTCTGACATATTGCCTTTCAATCGTTCGATTCACACGAGCAACACCAATTGAGCAACCGGATCAAAGCGAACGCTTACGGACGGAGGTGAGCTTTATGATTCAGACTTTTTTCGTTATCTCACGCGTTACTAATATTCGAATTCGGCCGGGGAACTCCGACCCAACTCGCGCGAGTGGGCTGAAGACATGGCGGTCGTAGGGTAGGGTACTTACTGTAAGCGCCATTAGCCGTGGCCGTTATCGGCGCTCATCGCTATATTTGGCTCGCTGGTCGCTACGGTTGACCAATGGGAAGTCACAATGTGATCTGTGGTATTTGGAGCGAGGAGAGGAGTTGCTGAACAGATCATGCGAATGACCCTAGAAGAAGAGAGGAGGGGGAGAATGAGGTGAAAAGATGTATCGGTTAAGAGCTCCACAACCCAGAATCCATCCCATTGACCCAGCTTATGGGTGGGAAACCAGTCTTATCACTCTTGCAAAAGCTGGCAGGGGCCAGTCACAGCACCGGCGGCACCCAGTGGCACACACCATGCAACGTTGATCCTTCTCTCCGGACTTCCGTTGTCCAGTCACATATCAATCAAATCTTATCGATGCTGTCAGTGCGTCAGTTCCGGAAGCTTGGTTTGATAAGCACTGCAGCTGTCAGATGAGTGTGCCGCTTTGCCGGCCGGGGGCACAAACCCACGAGATGTGCAATCAATAGGGAATATTACAGGTGTCTAGATGCCCCACCGTTTATCAGGTGTCAAAGTTAAGGAGCCGTAGATAAGAGATGACGATGCCCACGTTGATGAACCTGAACCCAGAGTCAACTCGGGCGGCTTCCCCTAACGGGAAGCAATCCTTGCAATCGATGCCCTTGGGAGACACATGCCTCATCGATCACCAGTGGCGAGAGATACCTTCAAACCTTCTGTCCTCCGCCTTATTAGATTCCCTCCAGGCCGTAGATAAGATATCATGAGCGGGGTCGTCCAAGCTGCAGGACGTAACCAGTATCGATATCGGCCCCATAGCCTTGCCGGCATCCGGCATTGGCAAGCCATGTCTGTCTACTGGTAGTAATCAGCGACTGCTCCGTCGCTGGCTCTCTCCCTCACGACAGGCAATCCGCGTCTTGGTCGCCATTCAATGTCGGGCTCCTAGCATACACCCAGAACAATTTACAGCAAAACCGACCAGTGCAGCTCACTCCAATGCCACTCAGACTCTGTTGTTCAGTCTCATATCAGTATCGCACCGCATCGCATCACATCTCAACCAACCGACTAATCGGTTCCGGCCTCTGATTAAACACCACCTTCTTCCTAATAATCTCCACCACATCCATCTCCACATCACCCCTCTGCCAATCCGCTGCTCTCCCTTCCGCGTCCTCCATCGATAACTCTCCACCCTCTCGTTTTCGAAGTACGGCAAATGGGGATTTTAGGTCGACGACTTTTCCTGTGAGACGTTGGTATCCGACTGTGAGGTATGCTGTTTTGGATTGTTCGTCGTAGGAGAGGCCGCCCATGATCGTGTCTGGGTCCATGCCTTCGATGGTGGCCTGGAGCTCAAGGAGAAGTAACTCATTCGTGCCGAGGAGACGGGAGAAGAGGGTTGTTGAGGGGTGGACATCGTCCGTGCCCCCGTTTTTGGAGGGAGGGTAGATGTGTATCAAGGGGGCGGCATCGGTGGGGGTGGACATGGTAAAGAGGATTTGTAGAACGCGTCGAATTGAGAGAAGAAGCGTTTCGCGGCGATGCATGAACATGCGGTACCTGCAGATTCACGTGACAGGGCTGGTTATGAATGACTTCTGGAACAGATCGAACATACAACAAAGCATATATACATCTTTAGATGACACTACCGGATGATTGCCTCACGCACACCCTGTTGTTCAGTGTGTTCCCACGGCATCTCAACTGACTTCACGTCAAACGGGAAAGACTGCCATACAATACGAAAGAAACGACAAAACTCAATGTAAAGCTAATCCTTCTATTCTGTGATGTCATGAATGGGGGTGAGCTGGACTGGTACACTGGCAGGGGCCCTTGCTGACGGTTGACCAGATCCGGTCGCTGAGTCACGCTCTTCCCACGGTTTGTTGTTCGGAAGTTCGGAGGAGTACTACAAGTTAAAGGAGAAATACTTGAACAGGATAGTATTTATACTCTACAATGAATGCTAGGTAGGTGGTGTGCGGTTTCTTGGGCTTCCAGAGCCCAGTTTGGTGACGGCTGTTGGCGTGAGTATCTTGGTGTACGACGGGTTACAAAGGAAGTCAGAAAAAGAAATGTACATTAAAGCCGATTTTTGCAATAGAAAAGAAGTAGATTAGCTTTGGAAGAAGTGTTCAGTTGACGTTTGAGATTCCTTTACTTCTCACATCCCGATTTCACGGCGGGTTCCGCCCTTCCGTATCCGCTGAGTCGTGAGTATGAAGAGTTACGCGGAAAGATGATGTACAAACGGCTACGTTCTCCGCAGTCAAAGCAGATGACGATAACGAAGCACCTTGACCAGCAGTCCTTCAGATCGGATGTTTGGCTTGATCTGAGCCTACTTAAGCTGTCGGGTTTGACGAGTTACACAAAATAACTCTTCACGAACAGCTGTCTCGTAGCGAAATGACGATAGAAGGTATCACGAGTTCAACTAGTAAGTGTTTCAAACGAATCCGCCGCCTAATCTGCCTCTAATCTTATCAGCACGATCGACGGATACTCAGACTACGCGTTAGCCACGCGCTGACCTCTCCGAATGCGGAAGCCGCCGAGCTAGGACTTGCGCATTGGGCAGTTACGACACCGATTCAAGCAGCAGTGAAGGATTTTCACCTCGACCTAGCCCACACATTCCCAATCTTGTGGCCTCTAGAGCCGAATTCTCATTTGGGACCTTCGTGGATAAAGACAGGGCCATCTCCCACCCAGAGATTCTCCCCCCATCCACACTCGCACCACACTTTGCAAGCAACAAACAAAAACGCTACGCTCTCTGCCAAGCAACTGCTCTCTATCAAGCCTTCCCTACAACACTTCCAAAGTTACCAACCGAGTTTCCCACTATCTTTACGATGTCGTTCACCACCTTTGTCCTTTGGTCTAAGGTCCCCGCCAAGGAAAGACGTCGCCGTGCTGCGTTGATGATGCCGTTGCCTGAAGGGTATGTACCGCTGTTTGAGCATGATCCGTAACAGCCACTGACAAGATGCACAGAACGTGTGAGAACATTACTGTTGACGAGAACAAGGACGCTCGGTGCTCCGGCACCAGCAAGCCACTCGTCAAGAGGATCGCCACCACCGTGACCGCCCCCGACCCCGCCACCCGTGCCGCCAGCGTCGTCAAGGACAGGGCCTCCAACGACACCGAGCGTACCTCCGCGGAGCTCAGCTCCTTCGGTCGTCACTCTGGTGAATCGTACTCCACCGCGGCCACGTCCTTCGATGCCAACGAACGTCTCCTCCTCCCATCTGTCCCCGCCAAGACCGTCGTTCAGACGGTCACCAAGGACGAGAAGCCCAAGAAGCACGGGTTTGCCTGCAAGCTCATGAAGGCCTTGAAGAAAGTGAGAGCGAACATCGTCACCACGTTCAAGTCATGTGCTGAGGGACCCGTCGGGTTTGAGCCTTTTGTCCTGCCGCCAGGAGATGGCAAGCACGATCTCGAGCTGCCGTACCGCTACTACCATTTTGGTCCCATGAACTACACGACAGGACAGTCCGCGCTCTGGAAGTACATGCAGAGGGTTTCCGACGACGGCAAGAAAACTCGCTGGGTGGACCCCTACCAAGTCGTTTCCATGGCGGAGAAAGAGAAGATGCCGCACATGTCCGAAGAGGAGGACCGTGCCTTCTGGGACGTTCTCATGTGGATCAGGGTTGACCACAGGATGTTCCCCCACGACAGCGACTTGGCTGAGAGGGTTGACATGATCTTCCGGAAGAGGGCGGAGGAGGTTAAGCGGATCAAGGCGGCGATTGAGGAGCATGAGAGGGAGGAGGAGGAGAGGGAGAGGCTGGAGCAGGAGGAAAAGGAACGTGCTGAGCGGGAGTGGGTTGAGATGTGTATGGACCAAGTGGACGGCTACCGTTCCCAAGGCGTGAAGATCAAGAACTGAGTGCTAGTGGTCGGCGTTTGAGCTGGGAGCCGAGGAGGGCAATCTTACGGGGTATACGAGAATTACGGGACACGGAGGCACACACTGGCGTTTTTGATTTTTCGTTTGGGTATTAGGTTTCTTTCTCAATGCATTCTGCTTTCAGAAACGCCCGTCCTGTTCACTCGTATCATGCCTATCGTATTCGTAGGACATCCGGGCTTAACGTTAACGTCGAGGGCCCTACGTCGACCGGCGGCGAACCCATGGCATTGCTACAGCTGGCGTTCACATGCACGAGTTACTACATGCCCTATTCACCAGTCGGACTGACGGCAGTCGAAAGGCATTTAGAGTTCGACCTATGTTCCTTCAGATGGAGTGGTAGGTCATATATGCACACGGGAGATGCGATTACGAGACCAGCATTGGACCGGGTTGCCCGGGCAACCAGACATCGTCGCCATTGCAAGCGGCCCGCTGAAGAGGAGACTCAGGCTTCGAGGTGAGCTGTTTGTCCCGTTCACGGGGAAAGGGAGGTTAGGTGCAACGACGATACCGGACTGTCCGCGGCGATAACGAGATAAATTCCAAAAATTCCGTAGCAAGACAGCCAATCCGGCTCGTCAAGGGCTTACAAAAAGATCTGTCATCCTATCATACACTCTCCTCTCATCTCTTATCTACACCCTCATAGGGCATCTACTGCCTCGCCAAAACAACCCCCAACCCCCCAAACCCATACTCCTCCTTATCCCACACGAACCCCCCCAACACTCCCTCCGGAATCTCATCATCCTTCATCTTCTTAAACTTCTTGTAAATCATATCCATGGCATCTTTTACCGTGACGCCAGTTTTGGTGTTACGGACGGTGAGGGTGAGACCTTGGGGGAAGATGAGGTGGAGGACGCGGAGGGGGGGCGAGGTGAGGGGTTGAGAGAGGAGGTCGGGGGCGTCAATATGGTCGAGTTTAGAGGCGGGGGTGTTGATGTGCCTAGTTGACCGAAAAACGAAACAGTTAGCGAGGTTCGCTCAAAGTGCCTAGTTGCACAGAGGGACGTACCACTTCAACTTCTTCAACTTGTCAATAACCTCCACGCTCCCCCCCTCATCCTCTACATCATCCGGATGCGCAACCGCACTCCCACTCATCCTCCTCTCCTTCGGACTCGTCGGGCTCGTTGACATATCACTCACACCCGAATCGCTCACCTTGCTCTCGCGGCGACGACGGGTCGAGGGTGGAATGTGTTTCAGGGTTGTGGGGATCATGACGTCGGGCATTTTACGGTCACGGCGACGGGATTGGTCTTGGTCGTCGGTGATGGGGTTGATGTCGACGGGTTCGGCGGTGTTGATCATGGTGGGCGAGTAAAGGTGAAGGTTATTGATTGTTTGTGGTGGTGGTTTGTGGTGGACAACGTTGGCGATATGTGGGATGGGCAGATGGGGAGCACCAGCGACGGCAAGACGACGGGGGTTCTTATAGGCGATGGAAGGGCGCGGTCACGAGAAGCGGGGGGGATGGGTCATTCTCAGCTGACAACGGGGAGGCTGTCTCATGACCGTCTGGTGGTGATCGTTGGCTGCGTGCGTCTTACGTGATAACGTGTCGCCTGACCTGATTGGCTTGCATGACCGTGCAGGGGGTGGGGGAATCTCAATTAACCTCCAATTAAATGGCTATCAAAGCTTTTGTTCCCAGTATTCGTATCGTCCTTTTCGCAGTGGGTCGATCTCCTTCAATCTCTGCAGCATCTCCCTAATCTCGTGCTTCCCCTCCTCGTCGGTATCGGCATCTCCGCTTAGTTCCGCGAGCATCTGTTTATAATGCACGAGCGAGAGAAGGGGCCACTTCTCTTCCGGCTCCATGTCGGAAAGTTCTTGTATCACCCCAATCTCGGCACGCAACAACTCAATCTTCTCTCCCACATCCATCGGCGTCAACGATGGCATCGAGTCAGCGGGTTTCGTTAACGACGATAACAAATATTGGTGATATATCCAACTAGACGAATCAGCAGGATCTGTATAAATCGCCTGATGCAACAAATCCAGCTCCTTCGCCAATACTTCCTCTTTCGAAGTTAAATTTTGTCCCCGCGATAGGAGTTTTGGGATGAGGGAGGCGCGGTGGTGCCATGCTGAGAAATTGGACAAGTTTTTTTGGATGTGGGTGGATGTGTAGGCCCATTCTTCCTCCTCCATTCCCCGTTGTTCTTGGGATTCGATGTGGCGGAGGACTGTACGCCGATAATTCCACCCATGAAAATTCCGCGGATCAAGCCCCAACATGGCATTGACCAGCCCCAACTCCCTCCTCCACGGCGCTTGTGTGGAAGAAGGATACTGAGCAAACACCCACCCCCGATGATTCCAAATCCAATACACTTTCGGATGAGACCTCAAACATCCTTCACCAAACCTCATCTCTTTCTCCAACTGCTTCACAATCTCCGAGTCATTCCATTCTGTAAAAAGTGTGGCGAGGATCTCGCGGCGGTAGTTCCAGGTTGAGTAGTATTCTGGATTGTAGGTGAGGAGGTTGGTTGTTAGATCTAGGGCTTCGCGGGTGTGTGGGGTAGGGGAGGTGCGGAGGGTGGAGAGGGCTGTGCAGAGGGTGGTGTAGTCTTGGATTTTTTGGTGTTCGGATTCCTTCTTTTTGGCGAGGGCTGCTGCTGATAGATGGACGCGTTTGACGCCGTGCTGTAAATATGGTTAGTCAAGATTGTAGGTCGGTTCGGTCTACCATGCCTACCATGACGATCGATGTTGGTGGTGAGTTTACGTCCGGTGTTGGTGGGGTACGAGGTGTCTCGGTGCCTGCGTTCTGGCACGCGGGGTGTACGGGGGGAAGCAGGCCTTCATCATCCACCTGCCAAGACACCGACTACCACTCTGTCCGCGAGCATTTGCTTGAGCTTCTTTTCTGCTTGTCTGCTACTTCTTCGTGCTTGGGCTTGAGCTTGAGCTGTGCTGCGTTTCAAGGGCGATATCGATATCTGCTACATTCGCGTAGTGTGCAGGCTTGGAGGCCATTGTAAGCGTTGATTTCGCGTACTTACGCCTCTGAACAGCATCGTGCTTAGCATTCATCCCGGTTCAGTATTTGCTACTACAGCGTTTCATTGCGGGATTCGTGCATTTATCTCCAAGGTTCGAACGGTTGCAGCTGGACAAGCCAGAATCTTCCTGCTGATACCTTTCGAACAGGGTTGACTTTGTATCCTCGGAAGGAGATCAGATATACAAAAGTCAAGGTTCGTGGAAGGCAATTTATCTCATGGATGCGTGCTAACTCAGTACCCACCAGTAGGTATTAATATGGAAGGCATCGCTATCTTGACGACCCCTCGTCGTCGCACACCAAGTCCGACCTTCCAGTTCCTCCGTCCCGCACCGAAACGCTCGCGGACCCCCTCTTCTCTTCCCCGTCTACCATCTCTCCCAGCGGCTTCGCGTCCACCGATTCGAACACCGTCATCTGCACCACCTGTTCGTCGGTACAAGAATCACCGGAAGATCGCTTCTACGAACTCGAGTGCCCCGGATAGGTTCATCCCACGCTCCGCTGCTGCAGGAGTCTTACGCGTTGGAGGCAGTCTACCACGAAGTCCCATCAACAGCGCAGACAGCGTGAGAATGAGGAGACTGGGAAGTCCGGGGAGTCCGATGAGCGACGAAGAGGAGCATTCAGGCCGTTTAGCCGCCGCGTTGGGGATTAACACTAACCCATCAACCCGTATCCTCAATTTCACCCCGATACTGCCCACACCACCCAAACCAACGAAGAAGAATCCGAGACGTGTTTCGGCGTCGACGATGGGTGCGTTGAGACTCGCCGTTCGAGCAGGGATATCACCACGGAAACCTCACTCAATCTCAACGCGTCTTCCGAACCCGAGTCCGGTACGGATATTGGATGCACCCGGCCTCAGCGATGATTTTTATCGTACATTGCTGGGGTGGTCGAAGAGCGGACACCTCATCGTGGGTCTTGACTCGGATGTTTATTTGTGGCATGAGTCGACGAGACCCAAATTGATGGAATTGGAGGGGGAGGGGGAGGGGGAGGAGAAGGTTTGTGCGGTGGCGTTTGCGACGGGATTGGATGCTGTTGCGATCGCGAGGGATGATGGGACGATCAGTATATGTGCCGTCAACGGAGAGGGTGGAGTACGCGTCCGATTTCGAGTGCAGGGTGGGATTGGAGCCATAGCCTGGCGTTGTCGTCCCGCACTCTCGTCGCAGCCGGGTATGATGGGAATGGAAGATCTGGTCGTGGGCGGGACGGAGGGACAGTTGAGTTGGTATGCGGTTACGTTTGATCCGGGGGCGGGGGTGCATGGGTATGAGTTGCGGGAGGTTATTAGGGGTCCACATGATGATCAGATTTGTGGGGTTGTGTTTAGTGAGGATGGGTTACGGCTTCTCGTTGGGGGGAACGATAATCGAGTTACGTATTGGGATTTCACAACGTCTTCTTCGCCTTCGCCTTCGCCTTCGCCGCTCTCGCCGTCTCGAGGAAGCCAAGGGAGGGAGCCGAAGTGGGTATGGGAACATGGGTCGGCCGTTAAGGCTCTTGCGTTTTGTCCGTGGAAGAGGAGTCTGGTCGCGACGGGTGGTGGAAGCCATGACAAAAAGATCAGGTTCTTCCACACCTTCACAGGTGCCGTGATTAGTGAGATCAACGTCGAGGCACAAGTAACCGGTCTCTGCTTCAGTCGAACCCGGAAAGAAATGTGTGTCTCGCATTGAAGCGTTCTTGCGTACACAAGTGACAAGGCTGACGCGATGTGTTAACACAGATGTGCGACATTTGGGTACGCGGCGCCTACACAGCGAACACGGATCGCGATCTTTGAGTACCCGAGTGGGGAGTGTGTGTTCGAGGTCCCCGTTGATTATGAGATGAGGTGTCTTGGGGCGTGTTTGAGTCCGGGTGGGGGGAGGGTTGTTGTTGCGCAGAGTGATGAGACGATAAGGTGTGGACTTTCTCCTTGGCTTTGATTTATGTTTGGGCTAATAGTTATGACAGGTTCTACGAGCTGTGGGAGGAGACGAGTAAGGATGGGAGGAACGGGAGGAAGGATAGTTTGATCTCGGGGGTGCGGTCGATGGTTTTGCCGATGGGGGAGGGGTTTGGAGGTGTATCGGGGATTCGATAAAGTGTTAGAATTTGTGGACATTACAATTGGGTGGCATGTATGCAATAATACGAAAGTATTGGTAAGGATAATATTATGTTTATTTACCCGGTTTATGAGCCGCTTTCATAACTTTGTCTAGGGCTTCCCACGGCTCCCATACTGTGAAAGAGGGCTCCAGCATGGCCCGCACCCAGAGTACCCCCCCATTCCCAACAGAGTATACGACGGACATCGTAATCCACAGACCGGAGATATTGACATGTTCCAATCCTTCCAATCCAGCATTCCTGTTCGTTACGGCGAGAAAGTCCACAACTGCTTTCCACACCAGCTTCCACAACGACTTCCACGGACGCTCCAGACGAAGTCCGGGAATGAGAACAAAGATGGCATTCACTCCGACCAAAGTATAGAACCACGAAGCAAAACACAAAGCCCAAGGAAAAACTTCTGGTAACCCCCCTGGTCCCGGCGCGAGGTAGAAGAAGGTCAGGAGGTAGAGAAAACACAGTGTCCTGAAGAATGCGTGCGTGAGGAGAACGAGGAGGATGCCGTTGAGATGTTCAAGGAGTGTATGTGTGTTGATGAAGTGAGCTAGAGACCAGTAGAGCCTGGAGATGGGTCTGGCTGTGACGTCGGCTACTTCGGCCCAGTTGGTGATGAAGCGAAGGAGGATGGAGCCTGTGTGACGTGTTCGTTAGGTTCGGTTTGCTTTGCCCTTGAACAAGTCTCACCATTCTCGTACTCATCTCCTCCTGTCTCCTCCATCGGCCAACATTGGTCGCTGTAGGTGTGACGCTTTTGGGGACTGGCGTCGCTGCGTTACCCCAGATTCCGGAACAGATAAGCCCACCATCGATAAGCCATTGTTCACAGGAGATACATGCGATGATTCAAGTGCCATGAGGTCCTATTTAACACCTTTGATAGAGATACCTCGTATAAATTTCTTACTCTACAGGGCCAGCCAGTAGGAATACTATGTTCGCTTCCACCCCCTAGGATCCGGACTCATCGCGTTCGTCCAGGCTCCTCATCCAATGCCCTCCTCAGCTCCTGCCACCTACGGTTCAATGCCTCATACTTCGAACTGACCTCCGCATACTGCACCTTGACGTTACTCAACTCCCCTTCCAACTCCGCACACCGACTCTCAACCTCCTGGTTCTGGTTCATCACGTCCAGGTTCTTCTGCATGACCGTATCCATCTCCTTCCGTAGTTTCTCTTCGATCTCGGCGGGTTGGGTGGAGAGTGCGTTGCGGAGTTCGGAGACGGTGGTGTGGAGGTCTTCGTTTTCTTCTGTGAGACGGGCGTTTTCGACTTTGGATTGGACCATTGCGTTGGCGAGTTCGATGTGTTCGCGGTTGAGACTGGATAGAGTTGTTTCGAGTCTCTTGACCAATGCTGACAACTGCGCGTTTGCGGTTCGTAGATCCTCGACCTCGGCCTCACGCTTCCGTTCGGCACTAGTGGCGTCCTCATAGTCCTTCTTGTAACTTTCCAATTCCTCTGAGGTGATCTTGATGGTATAAGCGTCATTCACCAACTCATTCACGCGATACACTGCCTCACCACCGCTTCCCCATGCCATGTACCCACGCGTCTGCTCCTGTACCTTATACGCATCGAACAACCCCTCCTTCAAGAATCCAACAAGCGTATCGAACTCCATGCTCAAAAACCTCTCCTCATTCTTCTTCATCAGAGCCAGCGCGAAACGCAATAACGCCGCTGTGCCTTCTGCAATGATAACATCGAAGATCCTTAGAACGATGGGAAGAGGGAACTTGTAAGCGAAGAGAGTAAGGAACCATTGAGAGGCATACATGCCGCTCTCAACACCTTGGCGGGCCAGGTGGACGTGAAGCAGGGGGCAGTGAACCTCCAGAAGTCTGTCGAACTGGTACAAAAGGGAATGAAGGCCGGGCATAGAGGGCGTGTAGAGTGTCCGAAGTCCATAGTCATGCATCAACCGTACCAACAACGAGAACGCTTCCTCATCAGGCAGGTTCATCAACAGCGGCCCCGCGATGAATGACTCGCCTTGCACATATCCAACCTCGGGATCATGCAGTGAATATGCCTTCACAACATAGAACAACCGCTCCTGGCCTTCTTTCGTGCTGCCTGAGCGGAAGAAGTCGGCCTTGGGATATGTTCGTGACAGGTCCTTGCGAATTTGCTTCTCGTTCGCGGCGAGACCGGGAAGTCCGCAAAGCTTCTGGTGTTGGGCTTCGAGGGAGGGTGATTTGGAGTTTGCAAGTAGGGTCCAGATCGTACCGCGGATGATTGAGGGTAGTCCGTTCTGGATGGCCCTTGATAGATCTTGTGGGCGGTCGCGCTGAACGGAGGGATAGTCGTTGATCACTGCGTCCCAGAAATCCCAGTCGACCGATTCTTCGGGAATTGTATGCGCCTCGTCCTCGCTGACCTGAGACTGGGATTGACTGTGAAGGCGGTCGAAATTAGCCTTCAGCGACTCCTTCACCAGGCCATCGACACCATCTGCATCACCTTCGCCTTGCGGCTGACGCACACGCGGCAGAAGCAACTCCGCAGTTGGAGCGATCGTAGAAACAGAGTCGACCGAAGCCATGGTATCGCGCCTCTTTCCAGCAGCCTCCAGCGGTGGTGACACAGGAGGACTCTTCTTGCCAGCCAATGCGGTCCCCGTCGACGCCGATCTCAACCAGGAAAAGGGGCCGCGACGAGCGGGTGTCGGGGGTGCCGGGTCGGACTTCATGCGTTGAGCTGTTGGGTGTGAGTCACGAGGTGGGAGGGGCGGTCCTGTTGGTGACGTCGGCATAGCAGTGGGGGTATGAGTTGCTTCGTTGTCGGAGAGGGAGATATCGTGCATAGCGTCCGTCAGCGGCTCAGGTTCTGGCTTCTCTTCTGATGGGGTAGGTTGCGCGCCTACTGGTGTATGAAAGCGGTCAATCTCCTCTGATGGTGACTGTGCGTCTAGTGTTTGCATGTGATCTGTTGCGTGTTGCTGCTGAGCCTCGGCGTGTTCACCGTCCTCCTTCATCGCACTTTCACCTTTCTCCTCTGGTCTTTCACCGTTGTTCTCGTGGTCATTTGCGGCTGCATGCAGCTCCGATAATGCTGCCTTGGAATGCTCTATCGCTGCCAAGGCTTCCTCTGCGAGCTCTCTGGCTTCACGTTCAGCTTCTGGGCTTTGTCGATTTGCATCTAGGAACTCTGCTGCGTCATGCTGTTTCTATGCAGTCAGCATATGATCCTTTGAGAGGTCATGATGAAGCAAACAAACCTCAACTTCATGCGTCTCCAACTGGTGCTCCACGCTTTCCTTAACTTCCGGCTCATCCGGCACATTCACAGGCGAAGCTAAGCCAGGACGTTCTTCCGAGGTGAATGCTTGATCAGCGAAATCTTGCTCAGACATGGTTGATGGAGAAGATGGTCGATGACCTGTTTGTCTTGGGGCCTCTTACGACGTACGTGGAGAGACAGGTTCCAGCAAGGGCACCTTCAGGGCCCGGCAACCTTAAATGACGTTGGGAAAGACCTGTGCAGGATAAGTTCCGGGCAGTTTTTATTTAGCATTTAAACTCGGAATCAGACGTTTTGAACCCTTCTCCAGCCTATGACATCTCGTGGGTGTTTCGTCAGCGTACGGCAGTCAAGCTGCATGCAGCCTTCATTATACGTACAAGACCAACAACCAAAACGACCCCAGCCGTTTCAGCAATTCCCAGTACATATCGGTAAGACGACAGCTGAGGTTTCTTCCAATAAGCAATTCTTTTCGACCAAAGGGAACCTTCTCAGCAGAGTTCTCTCCGACTTATAACCGACCCCGCCGTTACCGGCTTAAGGTCCTGCAATGACCAAAATCAAGAAGACGGCACCACGCCGTCTAGCTACACCGCCAGCATTTCTGAATGATTATATCCAAAAGGCGTCTTCATGTCCAGAACCGGAGCTCGCGGAACATCTGGCGACGCTCCAGGAGTGGACGTTCCCAAGGGGTGATGTCTACAATTGGATTCCCGTTCTGGACCGATTCGATGAGATTCTGGAGAGGATTGTTACGGAATGGGGGTTGAAAAAGGGAATTCAGACGAAGGAGTTTGACGGTGATACGGAAAAGCTTGTGAGGGAGATGTTGAGGGTCAGCACGATGTTGATGGACTGGTGTTCGAATCGTACGCTTTACTCTTCCGGCGCCCAATTGAACGACTTGTTGCACACGACATCGCCTGAAATTCTACTTGCGACCCTCAACCTTTCTCTCCGCCTTGCACAGCGCGCCAGTACCCGCTCCTCCCGCCCTGCTCTTCCCATCTCCGCCGACCGCCTCCTCGAAATCGCATTGATGCACCCCACGTCCCGTACCGGCCACCGCCTCGATTTCCTCAAACTTACATCGCCAGAACCCGTTGGTAAGGAGTACCAGAGTTTGACTTGGAGTTGGCACAGGCATTTGGAGGGCGACGAGGCTCGTGAAGTTGCCGAGAGGGAGCAAGCGGAGCGCGAGAAGCATGAGGGAGTTACGCCCGCGTTGGCTAGGAGACCAAGTGCGAGGGAAGTTCACAGTCATCTGCCGCCGACTACGCCCACACCTGCTTCCAGGACCGCGCCGCGTCCTCAACCGCCTGTGCCGCAGAGTGAGAAGAAGGAGAAGGAGTCACCGGAGAAGGAGAAGGAGGCTGAGAATGGTTTGCAGGAGGGTATGACCACCATCGAGCTTGGACCGGATGTGTTGACGTCTAAGCCTGTGGTTGATGTCGTCCAGGACATCATTTCTCAGAACAAGCTGAGCGAGAAGTCACATTTCGCGCTTCTCCTGAAAACGCGGTTGGTGGCGTCCATCAACGACGTGCCCACTCGTTTGACACTGTTCCAGTGCCGCGTCTTGGCTATCGCCTGTTTCACGTATGTTGCACAGGAAAACGTGTTCACGTCCAGGTTCTTGGTGACTGAACCGGAAATTGTCCAGCAATTGGCGGAGTTGGTACACCCTGACAGGAAGGTGGACAGGGTTGTTCAGACATCCGTTTTCTACGCATTGGAAGCGATTGCTCACCATCGTCCCAAGCTTGGTGATGTTTTGAGCAGTTTGAATGCATCGGTGAACCATGGTGTTCTGTTGTATATCATCCGCCGGGCAATCCATGATCTTGAGGAGCGCGCCGCAGACAAAGAGGTTAGGGCGTATATGGATGCGTTGTTCGGCTTGTTGCACTACCTGAGCTCGACGCAGCAGGCAGGTTTGATGTTGTGCAGTGCCGGTATCTTGCCCTTGCTGGTTCAGTTCATGAAGCTTGAGCCCGCGGCTACAACGAGAGCAGTGACCAAGGGTGTGGGTTTGTTGGATCATCTCGTCTATGGCTTCCAGCCTGCGTTCACGAGCTTCTGTGGATGCAATGGACTTAACATCCTTGTTGATCGCATCCAGAGTGAGGTCAACACAGCGGTGGAGAAGGCACCGCAATGGGAGGGGCAGAAGTCGGGTACCATGGATTATGCGATGAGCGTGGAGAACTTTGCGTTGTTGAAGTGTATGCTTAAGTTCGTGTTGCATATGATGCAGACCTCGGGTAACCAGGATGGGTTGCGCAACTTGATCGATTCGAGTTTGTTGAAGTCGTTGAGTGTCATATTCGGAAACGAGGCTGTGTTCGGCAGTTCGGTGTTTGCTGTTGCCGTCAATATCTTGGCAACCTTCATCCATAATGAGCCGACTTCGTACCCCATCATTCACGAAGCGAAGCTTTCGCATGCCTTTCTGGAGGCTGTCAGCAACAACATTCTGCCAAGTGCGGACGTGATGGCTAGTTTGCCTAATGCATTCGGAGCCATATGCCTCAACTCTCAGGGTGCCGAGCTCTTCAAGCAGTACAGCCCTCTCACTAAGTTCTTCGAGGTTTTCTTGATGACTGAACATGTCAAACTGCTTACACACACGGATGTGAGCGGAATTCTCGGAACAAGCGTGGATGAGCTCGTTAGGCACCATCCCGTGTTGAAGGAGGAGGTAATGACTGGTGTTGTGACGGTCCTCAAGGGTATGATCGAGATGGGCCAGGAGAGCGGCAATCCTGCCATCAGCGGTACTATTGAGGCAAAACTCCACGCTCGCTCCGCTGCCGCGGAAGTTGCGTCTACGTCAGGTGATGTGGAGATGACGGACACAAGGGATGATAAGGCTGCGACTACCGTGGACAAGAAGAAGGACGAGGAGGAAGACAGGCCTATGATCGAGATGTTCATTGATTTCTGGGCAAGGTTCTTGGAGGGTCTGTTTCAGAACCAGGGGCACTGCAAGCGTTTCATCGAGTTGGATGGACCGAACACCTTACTCGCACTCTATACTCTCCCTGCTTTGCCGTATAACTTTGCGCAAAGTCCGGGTGCGTACTCGTTGAGTCACATTCTCAGGTTGCTGAGTGAAGTGAACGCAACCACCGTCCTAGCTGCCATCCTCCAAGGCCTTTACGTGTATGTCAACAAGGCAAATGAACTTATGCCTGCTACAAACGAGAGTATCTTCGAGCATTTCCTGGATGTGCAGCAGACCGACGAGGAGGTTGTTTCTGCCGGGACTTATGCCTTGAGGACGTTGGTTCGTGCGCATAACATGACGACCCTTCTGGCAGAGATTTATGCCACTCCCATCTTTTCGCATGGCAGAAGTACGTTGCCTTTTTTCTTGCCATTTGCCACGGATGAGCAAAACAAGGACCTCATCGCATCCCTGGGACAGTTACAGAGGATGTGTATCTGGGAGGAGATTCTGTTGACTGCGCCGTTGTCGAAGGAGTGGAATGAGGCCTCTAGGGTGAAGGACGACGATACGCCCAAGTCGAAGGAGAACGAGGAGAAGCAGAAAGGATTGGAAGCCGGAGTTGACAAGGATGACCCCAAGTTCAAGAATGTGAAGACATTCCGCTTCTTGGTATCACAAATCCCAGCCTCAATTACGCCATTTTTTCAAGGACTTTCGAAGATGCTTTTCACGAGACGTCAACCCGATGCTAACCACAGGAAGCAGGCTTTGAAGGTATCTGGTCGTATGGCGCGTGTCATGATTGAAAATCTGAGCTGGGAGCGAGCGGCGGAATCGGATAATGCAAACAACAAGTATGGCTTTTGTATCGTGATGTTGCATTTTCTAATGCAGGTCCTCATGGATGATCGATCGACTCCCGTCTTGCAGATTACTGTACTGTACTCTTTCTATAAGCAGGATGGAATGAAGGTGTTGAGCAGGATCCTCGACTCCTTGATGCAGGAGGCCGCGACGTTGCCCTTTGTCACAGATCAGGAGATTGAGAAAGACGGTCATTCGAAAATGGCGTATGTGTTTGGTGGTATCAAGATCGTTCTCAAGTTCTTTCACCAGATCACTACGCCTAAGATCCTCGTTGACGCGGCCCAGTCGACCGGCATGGCTTCGAAGGAAAGGGATAGGAACACGCCCGACTTTTACCAAGCAAATGAGTTCCTTGTTCAATTGCGCCGCGAAGTGTTGCCAGCTGCTCACAAGATTTGGGAGTCTCCAACACTCCTGAAGTTGTCGTCATCTATTGTCAAGTCTGTTGCACAAATCATGGCAGCTTCCTTGAAAGGCGACGCTGAAGTTGCGGCCACCAGACCGGAGGTCAGCACCAGGGATCCGTTCTCCTTGATCGGGCGTGGAATTGCAGCGCTTACAGCACCCAATGCAAGTGAGACTGACCGCGTTGGCGTCCTCACGGGCATGGGTTTCAGTCGGGGTGCAGCTCGGCATGCTTTGCAGCATGCTGCCAACAACATCACGATTGCGACGCAGTATCTGCTGTCGCATCCTGAACTCCAGCAAATGCCGGAGCAAACGCCAGCTCAGGCTGAACCAGCTCCGCAAGCGGCGCCAGCCACCGACGCCGCGGGTACTGGTGCCGCAGTTCCCGCTACCACGGGTGAAGGTGATACATCCATGCAAGTAGACGAAGACAAGCCGAGTCAAGCGTCTATACTTGAACAACTCAACGAATTGCGCAACGATATCAGAACATCTCTGATTGATCGAGCTTTGGAGGTGATCCGCGTTCACAACGATGCCACTTATGACGTCGCGCAGTTGGTCATCAATGCTCCTGTTGATTGGAAGCAGGATGGATGGAAGAAGGATGCAGTGTTGACCGTGATCCTAAGCCTTGACAGCCTCAGCGAGTCGCGATTTGACAGCGAGGACAATGCTAAGGGCTTGACAACTATTGCTCACCTCTTGAACTACCTCCTTCACGACGGCCATCTCTACGAGAAGTGTAATTCTCTTCTACCACAGCTAACCCCTGTATTGATGGAACTTGCGAAAGTGGAGGATGGTAAGCCAGCGCCCTGGTTGCCTCATATCTTCCTGATCATGGAGACTGTTATCACAGATGTTGATGAGGCTACGAAGGTTTCGTCAACTGAAGATGGTAGCCTTCAGGATACTTCCTCTTCTGGGACGCATACCCTCTCTGTGGAGGCGCGAAAGTCATTCTTCGACTCTGCTCTGGCTGTTTTGACGTCGGAGCCAACCGAAAAGAACCTCACTTTGGCAGTCTTGCGAGTGTTGCTTAGGTTAACCCGCAACCGCGAGTATGCTTCCATGTTCGTAGACCGTGGAGGGCTTGCTTTGCTGTTCGCAAACCTTCGTAAGACTGTCGGTAAATACGACGATAGCATCCAGATTCCGATAATTTCTATTCTTCGCCATGTTATCGAGGATAGAGAAACTCTGAAGGCGATCATGCGTAGCGAAATTCAGACCTTCTTCGATCAGCCTCGTGCGGGAGGCCGCGCCGTTGACGCTTCCACATATCTTCGTGGTTTGAGCCAGCTTGCGCTGCGTGATTCTGCGCTGTTCATCGAGGCGACCCAAGAAATGTGCAAGATTTCACGATACGATCCTAATGCGCGCACACAAGGCATTGTCCTCAAGGACAAGCCCAAGGATGATGAAGCGACATCTACCATGTCGGCTGAGGAGAAACCAATTTTGAACGCTACCAAAGCGCTTGCAGTTGAAGAAACTCCAAAGCGTTCGTCCTTTGAGCGCCAAGATGGCGTGATACATTTCTTGCTGACCGAGTTGCTCTCATGCAAGGATGAACGTCGGGACAGCGGCGTGCCTGCACAGTCATCTGACGGAAATAAGGATGTCAACATGCAGAATACTGTCGAAAGCGAATACGTCGAGGACGGAAAGCGTCCGGATTTCAAGGCCGAAGATCATCCTGGCTATATTTATCGTTGCTTCATTCTGCAATCTCTTTCTGAACTTCTATCATGCTACACCAGGTGTAAGCTGGAGTTTGTCAAGTTTTCCCGCCGTGCTAACCCTCGCGAGGCTATGACACCAGCCGTCAAGCCTCGTTCCACAGTCCTGAACCACCTTCTCTATGAATTGATTCCACATGGTTTTGTCAATGTTCCCGAAGACAATCAGAGCAGGATGAGGTACTCGACGTCCAACTGGGCTATGTCCGTTGTTGTCGCCTTGTGTGCCGCTACGGGAGAAGATCTGGGAAGGGACAACGAGGCCGATTTACAATTTGTGCGCAAGTTCGTATTGGAGGGAATCCTGAAGACCTTCAAGGATATTACAGCGTCTACTGAGCCCATGGAGTACCGATACTCCCGGTTGATGACTCTGGCAGATCTTTGTTATCGTCTTCTTGTTGCCCAAGCAAACCAGGGAACAACCAACCAGGGCCTGTTCAATGACACTCATGACAAGTTAGCCAAGCTTATGTTTGAGAAGAATTTCGTCTCGACGTTAACCAATGCTTTAGCCGAGGTCGACTTAAACTACCCGCTTGCACGGAAGGTGATCAGACAGGTTCTTCGCCCTTTAAAAACACTTTCGAAGACTGCAATCAGGCTAAGCGAATCTGCCGAACTTGGTGATCTTCAAGAAAAGCCCACCGGGGACGAGGATGAGATCTCGACTGAGGCTTCTTTGTCGGATGAGGACGACGAATCTTCTGATCGTGAGGAGACACCTGATCTTTATCGCAACTCAGCGCTTGGCATGTTCGACGGTAATATGGAAGAAGACAACAGTGAGGGTGACAGTGAAAATGAGTTTGATGACGAAGACGCGGAGATGTACGAAGAGATGGAATTTGATCATGATGGCTCAGAGACTGGCTCCGATCTTAGTGACGAGGATATGGAGGACCTTCAAGGAGGTGACGATGTGGAGATTGTCCTTGACGAGGATGAGGACGAAGACCACGATGACGAGGATGAAGATGATGATGAGCTCGGTTCTGACGAGGAAATGGAGATGGAAATCCTCGGAGAAATCGACGGGTCTGACATCGAGTTGGATGGTGGTGATGATGACGAAGAGGATGAAGATGATGATGAGGACGACAGTATGGATGACGAGAGCATCGACGATCAAGATGATGATGAAGCTGAGGAAGACGCAGCCTGGGAGACGGAAGAAGCTGCTGAAGGCGATGTTCAAAATCCGTTCAACATTGATCCCGAAGGGGACGATGATGATGATGATGACCTGGACGATATGGACTCCATTGACGAAGCTATTATGGCCGCCGATGATCTTGCGGATGAAGAAGCTGAAGAAACGCACATGGGTTGGGAAACGACAGCTGACGAACCTGGTCAAGCGCAGGCGCCTCGTCCACCACGGGGGACTATGTTCCCTTTCGGTCTGCCGGGTATGCGCCCTTCTGCCATGGGATCTCTGGGCGGTATCCCCGATATCCGTCGGCCTCGTCACGGCGAAGACGCTGGCGCTTCTCACCCTCTGCTTGTTAACCCAGCAGCTGCCGTTGCGACCGCACCTCATGAGCCTGCGCGTCGTGGTGGCGACACCTCGCGTCCTGATAGTTTCTCCGACTGGATCCACTCGATTGAGGAGCTCATTGGCAGCGGTGCTGTGCACATGCTGGGAGACGCAATCAATCGTCTCAGCAATGCACCCCCGGGTGCTATCCGCGTCGAAGTCGCTACGAGCAACGGCAATGTCCTGACTCACGATCTCGAGCAAATACTTGGTCGTCGTCCAGGAGCAAATGTTTCCCGTCCTCCACGCGAAGACCCGACCTCAGCGACTACAGGATTTGTGCCTACCGCAACCTTTGTGCGTTGGAATGATGAAGTTCGCATCATCTACGGTTCAACCAGCAATGTTGCTGAGAGACTGCAGCGCCTCGTTAGTAGGTTGGCCGATGCGCTTATTCCAGCCGCCGTCGAAGAAGAACGTGTTCG
The DNA here is from genome assembly GCF_001661265.1 of Saitoella complicata NRRL Y-17804. Lineage (NCBI taxonomy): Eukaryota > Fungi > Ascomycota > Saitoellomycetes > Saitoellales > Saitoellaceae > Saitoella > Saitoella complicata. Next base: position 393,463 of record NW_017566993.1, read on the forward strand.
AAAAGAGGAAGAGCGCAAAGCCCAAGAGAAGGCTCGTGCTGAAGACGAAGCCCGTAGGAAGGAAGAGGCGGCTCGATTGGCTAAGGAAAGGGAAGAAGCTGAAGCACGGGCGAGGGAAGAAGCCGAGCGAAAAGCTGCAGAAGAAGCGGCTAGGGTTGCCGAATCTGCCGGTCAGGACACCCCAATGGAGGGCATGGAAGGATCGGGCGAGGCGGGTCCTTCGGCAAGTCGTCAACGTGCAACGGTCCGTCTTCGCGGCGCTGAAGTTGACATCACAGAGCTCGATGTTGATGCCGAGTTCTTAGAAGCATTGCCGGAAGACATGCGGGAAGAGGTTCTGTCCCAGCATATCCGAGAACGCCGTGCATCCACTCGTCCAGATGAGCCTAGCGAAATCAGTCCCGAGTTCCTTGAGGCATTGCCTGACGATATCAGAGAGGAATTACTGGCGCAAGAAGCTGCCGACCGGCGCCGGCGTGAGCGTGAGCGTGAGCGTGAAGAGCAACAGGCTCCGGATGCACAAGCTTCAACTGGTCCTGCGGAGATCGATCCTGCTTCCTTCCTTGCATCTTTGGATCCGGAGCTCCGCCGTTCTGTTCTGGCTGATGCAGAAGATGACTTCATCGCGCAGTTACCGCCTGCCTTGGCAGCGGAGGCTGGAAACATGAGACCTCGCGGAACGCTCAATGTGGGACGGCCGGGTGGTGCCATAGAGCAGCTGCTTCAAGGTCGCCGAGGAACTGCCGCCGAAGGCGGTGAAGCTGGAAAGAAGGAAGAATTGAAGAAGCCAGCACCTCGGCGTGATATGATCCAGCTTCTGGACAAATCTGGAATTGCCACGCTTGTACGTCTCCTGTTCCTTCCACAGGTTGGCGAGAAGACAATCTTGCATGACATTCTCCTGAACGTTTGCGAAAACAAGCAGAATCGCGCAGAAATTGTGAACCTCCTCCTTGCCGTACTGCAAGACGGTAGCGGTAGCTTGCATGCAGTCGAGAAGAGTTTTGCCCAGGTTTCCTACCGGGCTAAGGGTCCGAACACTCCAAAGCCTACCACGAAGCCGAAGCTCGGCTCTGCTCTTGGATCTCTGACGCAGGTTGCGGGCGACAATGCGCCAATGGTCCTTGCTCAACAGTGTCTACAAACTTTGTCTCACATTGTGGGCTGGAACGAACACTTGGCGATGTTCTTTTTGCACGAGCATGAGTTGTTTGGCGGGCTTCGAAAACCCAACAAGAAGGGTAAGAACAAGGAGCCCCCCAGGAGCGCTAAGTTTCCCATCAACATGCTGCTGTCTCTCCTGGAGCGACCTCTGTTCTTGCAGAACACTGGCATCATGGATTCGCTTTCCCAGCTGCTCTCGGCCACAACTCGTCCTCTGATTGCGTTGTCGAAGAAGGAGGCAAAGCTTAAGGAAGAAGCTAAGAAGGACGCTGATGCTTCGAAGGAATCTGCACAGGCGACCGAGTCATCTGCTGTTTCCGAAGTCGAATCTAAGGTTACTGAAGCTCCCACAAGTGACGCAAAGCCTGCTACGGAGACTAAGAAAAAGTCATTACAGCCGCCCGTAATTCCTGAGACGAACATGCGTCTGGTGGTGAACATTCTTACTGCACGCGAGTGTTCTAGTCGCACTTTCCAGAGCACTTTGGCGACAATGCATCACCTGGCTGCTCTTCCTGAGGGCCGCGATGTCATAGCCGGAGAATTGGTCAAACAGGCACGTCACCTGGGCGACGTTATTCATGCGGATTTGGACGCCCTGGTCGTTAAGATCAAGGCTGCTAAGAACGGTGAAGACGTTCAAGGTTTGGCTTTGGCCCAGTTCTCACCAGCAAGCTCCGATCAAGCTAAGCTCCTTCGCATTCTCAAGGCCATGGACTACTTGTTTGACCGTAACCGTGCGTCTGTCAATTTGAGCAAGCAGGAAAAGATCGACATTCTCGGTGACCTGTATGAGCGTCTAGCATTTACGCAGCTCTGGGACAAGCTCAGTGCTTGTTTGGATGCTGTTCACGAGCATGCGGACATGATGCACGTTGCAACTGTTTTGCTTCCTCTGATCGAGGCTTTGATGGTGGTCTGCAAGAACACGGACTCAAGCAAGGATGCGGCAGCGGTCACCCAAGATCTTAGCCAGGATGCACCTACTAATGCTTCTCAGGCTCTACTCCTCTCGTTCACGGACAAGCACCGTAAGATCCTCAACCAGATGGTTCGTAACAACCCTAACCTCATGAGCGGTTCTTTCTCCCTTCTGGTCCGGAACCCGAAGGCTTTGGAATTCGACAACAAGCGCAACTACTTTACGCGCAAGATCCACGAGCGCCCGAATACCCGGGATACATTTGCTCCTCTTCAGCTTAACGTTCGAAGAGATCAGGTGTTCCATGATTCTTTCCGTGCTCTTTACTTCAAGACCGCGGATGAGATCAAGTATTCCAAGCTCAATATTCGATTCCATGGCGAGGAGGGTGTAGACGCCGGAGGTGTCACGCGTGAGTGGTTCCAGGTGCTTGCTCGACAGATGTTCAACCCTGACTATGCGCTCTTCACGCCGGTGTCATCCGACAGCACTACCTTCCACCCCAACCAGACGTCTGGTGTTAACCCGGAGCACCTGTTGTTCTTCAAGTTCATCGGACGAATCATTGGTAAGGCGTTGTACGATAACCGTCTCTTGGACTGTTATTTCAGTCGTGCTGTGTACAAGCGCATGCTTGGCACCCCGGTATCTCTCAAGGATATGGAGTCTCTTGATCTTGATTACTACAAGTCGCTTTGCTGGATCCTCGAGAATGACATCACGGACATCATCGCCGAGACGTTCTCCATGGAGGTTGACGAGTACGGAGTGACGAAGATCATTGATCTCAAGCCGGATGGACGTAACATTCCAGTTACGGAGGAAAACAAGCAGGAGTACGTTAAGCTTGTGGTCGAGTACAGATTGATTACCAGTGTCAAGGAGCAGCTCGACAACTTCATCATGGGTTTCCATGATATCATCTCCCCAGACCTGGTCAAGATCTTCAACGAAAAGGAATTGGAATTGCTCATCTCGGGTCTCCCTGACATCGACATCGACGACTGGCGCAACAACACGGAATACCAAAACTACACTGCTGCTTCACCCCAAGTACAGTGGTTCTGGCGTGCGGTTCGTTCGTTCGACGATGAGGAGCGTGCCAAGTTGCTTCAGTTCTCGACTGGTACTTCAAAGGTCCCGCTTAATGGGTTCAAGGAGCTGGAGGGTATGCAGGGTATCCAGAAATTCAGCATTCACCGCGACTTTGCCTCAATTGAGCGATTGCCGCAGAGTCATACGTGTTTCAATCAGCTTGATTTGCCGGCGTATGAGTCGTATGAGCAGTTGAGGACGCAGTTGTTGATGGCCATTAGTGAAGGAAATGTTGGATTCGGATTTGCTTAGTGTTGGTGTGATATGATATGTCGAGCGTGGTTGTGGTTGTGGTTGTGCATTTGTTGTATTTGTTAGACATCGGTTCGTGATTGGTATTGCATTTCTTTTTCTTTGTGTTTTTTTACGCCTTTGGAATAGCTATAGGCGTCATGCATCTATATATTGTTTTCTACTTTGAACCTCTGCTACCGTATCCTGGCTGCTGTGGGGTTTCTTAGCCGATATCGATAAGCCGTATAGACATACAGAACGGGTAACCGCCGAACTCCTCTTTTCAAATGACAGCCATGGAATCAGATACAGACAGTCTCGATGGTATCCACGACACAACCCTTACCTGACCTCTCGCTAACATCCCATCCCAACAGGCGCCCTCCTCCTCAAAGCCGTAACGCTCACCTCAATCCTCCCCTCAACAATCTCCCGTCCCCTAACCCTCCTAACCACAAACGCAATACACCACCTCCTCTCCTTCTCCTTCCTCGAAGCCATCAATCTCGTGTTGTTGTTGGGGGGGACGCATGTTTTGGTGGGGGCGCATACGTCGAATGTGAGCGCGATGTTGTTCTATGCGTTTGCGCCGTATGAGAGGATACCGATGCCGGGGAGAGATGTGGGGAGGGGGATGGTGAGTCCGTGGTTGCATAGTGTGAGTTGGTTATTGAACATACGCGCTTGGACCGGATTCACACTTCTCAACCCTTGGGGCACAATCATCATCTCCCTGACCCGGGGCCTACGAAAACCATTCACGAGGGACGGAATGAACGAAGTGGAGTGGGTTACGATCGGGCTGGTGTGTGTGTATGCGCTCTTTATGGCGTGGAGTGCGTCGGTGTGGTGGGCTGCGGTGTGGAAAGACAGTTTTATGTGGTTGGAGCCTTGGGAGGCGTTGAATGATGTGGCGAGGAAGGAGATGTGTTTTGGACGGGTTTTGTTAGAGCAGGTTTTGGATCGGTATGTTACGCCAAGTTGAAGGCTAATTGACCTATATCCAAGGTGCTTGAGCAAGGACTTCTCGAAGCTGTTGAGTCCAAAGCATGCTGAAGCATAGTTCAAGTCAACACTTCCCATTCTCCGTGCCAGCAGCCTTCGGTTCGTGCGTGCAAGTCCGGCGGGCGGATCGTCGAAGTGAACTATAGCCTCCACAGCGTCCCCGGTTCCGTATAAGCACTGGTACCCCTATTCCGTGCCAGGCCGAGCTCATTCGACAACGTAGGCCTGCTGTATAGCTGCCACTTCCCATTCCACCCAAAACCCACACTCAACCCGTCCTATATCTTCACACCCCATGCCCCCTCGCAAAAACCCTCATCCCACTAAACAACCACTCCCCCCTCCCCTCCTCCTCCCCCTTCCCCTCCCCCTCTTCTCCAATGTAAGACGCACCACCCCTGACCATCCTCAATACCCCCGTTACATCCTTCGCTCGGCCGGTGGAGAGTGGCTCGACGTTGATGATGCGGAATGCGCGGGCGGCGAGGGATGTGAGGAGGAGGGCGTGGGCGCGTTCGAGGGGGGGTGGTGGGGTGGTGGTGGTGGGGGGCAGGGAGGGGGCGGAGGGAGGGGGGGGTCGATGGGGAGGGATAGGAGGGTTGTTGAGCAGAACTAAGGGCTTGTGTTAGTCACTGTTGCGGGGCCTGGGGGGTTTGTGATCATGGCATGCCTTCTGGAGGAAAGTAACCAGATCGAGGACTTCATTCGCATCCCCCAATCCAAGCGCACTAACGGTCTCGAGACCCTCGATGATTAATACAGGGTCGTCGTTCATGCCCTTCAAGGCTGTCGTTATTGGTGGTGCGAAGGAGCTTATGCCACCGCCGCCACCGCCGGTTCGCGGGTCAGGGAAGTATAGACGTGGGTCTGCGCCGGGTTTGGGGGTAGTGTTGGACGGAGGTGGGAGTAGGATGTCCGAGAATCCGTCGATGAAGGTGAATGTACCGTTTTGTTTGTGTGTGGTGAGATCGAGGCCCTAGTATCCGAATATCAGTCACCTGCAGTCACATATTGGGGATACGGACGGCGCAACACACCCATTTACGGAGGCTGGAGGCGTGGTGGTGGTAGTTATTCATGAATGAAATAAAGACGACGGAGCGAGCGTTGAGGAGTGCGGTATGGATGAAGTGATGTAACATGAACTCGGCTGGCGTCGCGAGGGTCTGGGTGATCAGTACGAGGCTCTCGTCCGGTGGTAAGGAGGCCCGGTGTCCCCGATGTGCTGCGGGGAAATGGATGAAGTCGGCGATATTTCTGGCTGCCATGGTTTGGTTGTGATCTCGAGGGGGTCTGTATCGTGCGAAACTCGCGCTCGGGGACGCTGAGGGAGCTCGTGTGTGATACGGGACCCCCCCCCCTGGTGAGCCACGCTGAGCCACCGATCCCAAAAAGTACGGCGGACCTCAACTCTATAGCAACTCTATAGCCAGTCGTCGTCGAGAGTATTCGCAGCTGGCCTCGATCAATGTCAACATCCTCCGCCGTGAGGCACATGTCCACACAAATACGCGGCCCCGCGATCCCGCGTGTCAACATCCTCAAGAACACCGGTGTTTACGAAGACATCAACCTCTCCCGCCGCCCCGAACACTTCACGAACAACAGAAACCGCGTCAGGGGACCTCATTCAGTCGACGGCAGAGTCTCACCAAACACCCACTCCCTCGCCGACAGCAGGCTACCCGAAAACTACAACCCCGACGCATCCTGTATCAAGATCTTCCCCCTCGACACCAAGACACTCCCCCGGGATCTCCTCAACCTCCAACCAGATCTCAAAGACTCGATCGTTGAGGTCAAACAACGACGCGTGACGAGGCAACTCGTGTCAAATGGTGGATTCTACATCAAATTCAAATCCGCGCTCGCGGCCCGGGAATGGTACAAATCCTGCCCCGAAACCGCGATCCCGAATGCGTATTCGAAGGGGAAGGCGACTATCCGCCTCGTCGAAGACCGAACAATGGAAGCGCAGATCACTCCCGGCGAGGAGAAGGCTTACCCATCAGGAACTTCAGTCATCATGCGTGGCTTCCCAGAGGGGACATTGGCGTCTATCGCCAAAGAACTGCAAAGGTTGGAATTTGAATGTAACTTGGGGGCGCGTGATTTCTGGGGACTCAAGGGTGGGAAGGTCACCTATTTGGTTCATGTGAAGACGGAGGAGGAGGCGTGGAGGTTGGTTAGGACGTTTGATCAGACGTATTGGATGGAAAAGAAGTATGGACGGCAGGGGTTGTTGACTTGTGAGGTCGTATACTAAAAATAGAGCATGCGTTGGATCTGGGCGGGCGGTGGAGGAGATGAAGCTGGTACGGATGCTGAATACGATATCATGAAGGTGGGGGGCTACATTAGGGAATAAAAACATTATTCTCATCTTTCCGTGGTAACGTCATCGAACCATGTACCTATTATGCCTTTCATCAATGTTATGTGAGCCATCCAGGGCCATCTGTCATTTCCATTCCAGACCATCCCTACACTCCAACTCCACATTCACTCACATCTTCGGACTCGCACCCCGACTCCCCGTCGTCTCCCCCTCACTCGGCACATACTCACTCCCCTCACTCATCCCCCTCACATGCCCCTTCTCCTCCTTCTCACCCTCCCCTTGCCCTCCCTTCCCTTCACCCACCCCCGGTACAACCACCACCGTCACAGGCGCCGGTGGTGCCGGCCCATTCAACCCCCCACACATCCTACACCCCCATCTCAAACCCCTAACATCCTCCCCCGGCATCGCCAACCCATTATGCGCGGCACAGAAACGGCAGATGAGGGCGTAGCGTGATGATGGCTCTGCTGGGTCGTCGGGGCCGATGAGGAGGGTCATCAGGTGGGCGTACCAGGGTATTTCGAAGGGGGGTTGTTGGGAGGCGGAGGGGGTGAGGACGGCAGGTGGGTGGGACGTGGATTGCCCGAAGGAGGAGCCGAAGGAAAGGGGGTGGGGGGAGAGTTGTGTCGGTGTTGGTAATGAGGCGGCTCGGGTACTTGGTGTTCGTGGGCTGGATGTTGGTATCTTGCCTTCTTTTGTTGCCATTCGTCTCGGTACGGGACCCCCACTCGCTGGGCTCGCTCTCCCCGTTGACTTGGTGGCTTCCTTGAGTGGAGTGGCGGCGGTCCCTTTCGCGCCCTTCTTTGGGATAAAGTTCTTTGGTGAGGTACCATTCGCTGCGGCCGCCGCGTTTTCGTATCGTTGGACGAGGGATTGCGTACTGTAGAAATTCGTCTTCGTCTTGAGTTCTTCGATTTTGGATGATTGCTGGGATCGAAGTGACAGTAATTGTGTTTCTGCTTGCTTTGTCAGTACAAGTCGAAAAACCTGCGAGAGTCACCAACCTTCACTCGATATCCGCCTCGAATAGTACACCCCCAATACATTCCTAACACCATACACAACCCCCGGCCCCACCAATATCACCGATGCCTTCTTAGCCCATGCACCCCACTCTTCCCTCGCATCCGGCCGTTTACCGACAACTAAGACGAATAGAACGACGTAGATAACGTATGCGACGATACTGTAGAATGACCATAGGGCGCGGTAGCGACGGAGACGGGAGTGGTAAAGGGAGAGAGCGGTATCGTGTTTCTGGATTTTTGTGGCAAGTTCGGAGAGGATTTTCTCGTAGTCGTCCTCCTGTGGGCAAACATGTCAGATTACGTGAAGGTCAATATCACAGAAAGTCAGTCACACCCACCTTCTTCCAGGGCCACAAAGAGGGCATGTTGTTGATCAGAATTCAGACCAGTTGTCGCAGTGAATGCTGGTGATAAAAAGATGAGATGAAGAGGACCGGTATAATTAAGCTTCCGATTCAATGAGGAGAGGACAACTGCGGTTCAATTGCAATTTGCAAATCTTTAAGTTTGCGTCGTTTTGGTGTTCATGTTTCCTTAAACGCGCCAATGACGCCCTCATGCAGATCACGTGAACGCCGAATCAACGTTACCGCAGCGACTGCTCCATTCGGTCGACGTCGTCGTTAAGTCAGCATCGAGAGCAATACGGTATCGAGAACCGCGTAGGCCTCCTGAAAACAGGTGTGAACTGCTTCGAACGGACGCTGTGAAAACAGACGCTTACGATACTGTTTACAGAGTTACGTTTATCCTCGCAAAGACGAATACCTAGAGATACGGCTACCCGCGTTTAAAAGCAAGGTTTGCGAATCTTCTTGCTCAATCAGTACCGCCCAAAATACAGCCATGTCCAAGCAGATATTTCGCCAGACCCTCCTCCTCGCATCCTGGGTCCCCGTCGCCTTTTTCGTCCAAGATCACGTCTGCTGGGTATGTCCAATTGACGGCATTTCCATGCGCCCAACATTCAACCCAGATACAAACCTGCTATGGAGAGATTGGGTGATCCTCGATAAGCTTGGCTTTAGGGGGCTGAAAGCTTGGCCGGCGGGGAAGCCGGAGAGTTTGTTTAAAGTTGGGGATGTGGTTGTTCTGCGGTATGTACTACCCTTTCATGAGTGCAGTACAGATCGGATCACTGACATTTTCTCCAACAGATCACCTCTTGACCCAGAAAAGATCTTGACAAAGCGGATTGTCGGTCTAGGTGGTGACACCGTGAGCACGCGGAAACCATACCCAAGTGGATACGTCAAGATCCCACCTGGACACGCATGGTTAGAAGGAGACGAGCAGTTTCATTCAACAGATAGTAACACCTATGGGCCGGTGTCCTTGACACTCATTGAGGCGAAGGTTAAAGGCATAATCTGGCCACGGTGGTCGGGCATACCGGGAGGAGGTAGAGAAGCTAGGGTACATCCTAGCTTAGCTAATATGAATCAGATCAGAACGTAATCCTAGAATTTGTATGTGCCGGTCCTCCTCCCACATCCACTTAATTTCGAGCTGTAGTGCCGAGTAACTGCCGACATACGCCTGCAGCCGCAACATAAACTATTCGGCAACATTATCGATATCTCGAAAATCCGATCGTCATCGATCTTCGACGAAAGCGTCATATCATCGCTGCCATACTCCTTTGAAAGGTTCGCTCTCTCGCTGCGTCTTTAACGTCAGCATCTACACCTGTTCGATCCCGTCGACACCGATAACCAACGGCGGACAAAGTGCACAGCTGCATTAACGACGTCTATATCGATTAATATTGGCATAAGACCTCTGCTTCCTACTTTACTGCAGTATCCCGCACAGCCCTCGTCAATTCTCTCCCTCTAGTTCGTCGATCCACTCGTTCAATTGACAACTCCCGGTGTGATACGAGAAACGTCATATAGGTCCTCAACATGCCAAAGAGACCAAACGGACCCAATATTATCATCTGCGGTATGTCTTTTGTCGCGTTTGCCGGTGGATTGGGCTCTCGGCGCTCGACGCATCGTCGCTGAAGCAGTGGAGCATCCGATCCGCTCGGCGCATGTCTTTGCTGTGGGGGATGGAATGCTGATATGATGACCACAGGAACCCCGGGAACCGGCAAAACAACCCACGCCGAACTCCTCGCCTCCCAAACCTCCCTAACCCACCTAAACCTCGGCACCCTCGTAAAAGACCACAAACTCTACGAATCCTACTCCCCAGAATGGGACTCCTACATCGTCGACGAAGACAAACTCCTTGACCACCTGGAGCCCCTCATCCCCACAGGCGGTCTAATCCTTGACTGGCACACCTGCGATATCTTTCCCAAAAGTTGGATTGATTTAGTTGTTGTGTTAAGGACTGATAACACGATGTTGTGGGATCGGTTGGAGGGACGGGGGTATAATGTGGAGAAAATCCAGGAGAATAATGAGGCGGAGATTATGCAGGTTGTGTTGGATGAAGCGAGGGAGGCTTATGATGGGGAGATTGTGGTGGAGTTGAGAAGTGAGAGTGCTGAGGATATTCAGGGAAATGTGGAGAGGATTGAGCAGTGGATGGAGGCGTGGAAGGAGATGGAGCATCAAAGTGAGGATGAGGAGGAGAATGTTGACGAGGACTCGGATTAGGCCCATCTTTTCTAGTTTATCTTATGCATGGAAGGTATACCCCAGCCGATCATTGCTGTTAAGCAGTACTGAGCCAAAAAACTCCTGGACCTTCTCCAAAGCCCTATACCGAAGACCAATCCCATTCTACCTCTCCTCCGTCATCTCAGCATACGTCTCCCCTCCTCCCTCCTCAAGCCCAAAAACGGGACGCGTTGTGGAGCTCGAGGCGAGGGGAGCTCGAGGAAGGAGGAGCGCATACGATACGGGCTTTGTCGGCGGAGATTTCTAAAACCAGCTGGATCTCAACAACTATTCCTACTCATGTAGAGCTACCCCAATTGAGGGAGGGCGAAGTGACGCACGATCGATGATACGGGTAGCCTGCGACTGTACTGTAATCTCCACGCCGCCGGCAGCTTAACAGCCGCGACTTTACTTTTTCGTTCCCAGTCACAAAAACTTGCGATCCTCTGTCTGCTCGCTTAGGGAATCAAGAGACCATATATCTTTTACGTTCACTATCTGGGGGCAGTTCATACAGTATATAACATCGACCCTCGGAATTCAGGGCTCTCGAAAGTCGACGACCTGCAATCACAAACACCAGACCGCACCCCCCACCATGGACCTCGGCACAATCGCAGCCTCCTCCGCCGGAGCCCTCTGCTCCCGCCTCATAATGCACCCCCTCGACACCCTCCGTATCCGCACCCAAACCTCCCTCCCAATCTTCCCCCTCGGCCCCCTTCCCTCCCTCTACCGCGGCCTCCCAATAACCCTCATCTCCGTCCCCGCCCTCTCCCTCTACCTCTCCACCTACCGCGAAGCAAAAACCCAACTAGAAAACCGAGGCTGGGGAGACGGAAGTGCGACGTATTTGATGAGTGGGACCGCGGCGGAGGTGGTGAGCAGTTTCGTGTGGACGCCGATGGAGAATGCGAAAGCCCGGATGCAGATTGGGGAGAGTGGGGGTGGTACGCTGGAGGTTCTTCGTGGGATGTGGGAACGTGAGGGGCTTAAAGCGTTTTTTCGGGGGTATTGGGTCGGTCTCGTCGTTTTTGTTCCGCAAAACGCGTTGTATTGGGTGTCGTACGAGAATTTCAAGAAGCGGTATCGACGATCGGCGGCACCGGTGGGAACCCCAGAACCGGGGCATGAGCATCCCGAGTTTGAGGAAAAGGGGGGTGGGGAGGGTGAGAGGGAACACACTTTTGCGTCTTATGGGGCTTGTTCCGCCGCTGCGACCGCGGTGGCGTGTACAGCCTCCAACCTCCTCGACGTCGTCAAAACCCGGTACCAAGTCTCCACGTCCTCACATGCTAGTTTTGCCTCCCAAGCTGGATCGGGGGGAGGAGGGCGGATAGGTGTGTGGGATGTTGTGAGGCAGTTGTGGGGGGAGGCGAGGTGGGGGATGTGTTGGAAGGGGTTGGCGCCGAGGTTGGCGTATACTGTTCCGGGGAGTTTGATTAGTATGGCTGTGTTTGAGAGTTTGAAGCCGGATGTTAAGGAGGGGGAGGGTGCTTTTGAGGCATCATGAACTTGAGGGATAGATGAGGTGAAAGACGGGCAGAGGTGTAGACGCGGGATGGTACGATATATGACATAGATGGGACATTTGCATGGATAATGCGTAATTGGCTTGTTCCCCACTCTACCTCTGTTCGTGCTTGATGCAAACAATTCGTCTTATCCCCCAATTGCCAATCCCTAACCCCACTTAACGCTTACTCAAGAAGTTAGCATTCTTAATCTCCTCCCTATTCCTCTTCCTAATCTCCTCCTTATTCCTCCACTTCATCTTCTCATCCTCCTCCCTCTTCGCCCGCGCAGCCTCACCTGCAATCTGATTATTCTCCCTCACCTTTGCCTTTTTCGCGGACTTGGCTAGAGATTTGGGGTCTGTGGAGGGAGTGGCGATGGACCAGAGCCAGGCGGGGTATTCTGATTCGGGGAGTGCGACGGGGTCTTGGGCACCGGCGACAAAGTTGAGGCCTTTCATGGGGGATCCGGCGGGGAGGATTGAGGTTGGCGCCGTCCATGTTTGTCCGGTCGAGGAGTGTCTGACGTGGCACAGTGGCCGTCTTAGGAGGGTGCATGCTCTTGATCTCAGCATGTTGTGGTGGTGATGTTGTCTGCCTCTCCTTGGAGTACTGTGCACACCCAAAAGTCACAGGCACAGGCACAGGCACAGGCACAGGCACGACATAACAATACTGGTTGAAGAACTTAGGGCTATCCCGCCCTCTGAATCTCCTCCACAATCGCAGCAACAACCTCACTGCACTTGCTCTCCCCGCCCAGATCCCTCGTCTTGATCCCCTTATCGCCGACCCTCTCAACAGCCTCCATGACCTTCTTCTTCGCCTCTTCCTCACCCAAAAACCCCAACATCTCCGCCGCACTCCAAATCGCTCCTACCGGGTTCGCCGCATCCTTCCCCACAAGATCAAACGCACTCCCATGAATCGGCTCAAACATACTCGGCCACCTCCTCTCCGGATTCAAATTCGAACTCGGCGCAATCCCAATCGACCCCGCCAGCGCCGCCGCAAGATCCGACAAAATATCCGCATGGAGGTTGGTGGCAACGATCGTAGAGAGCGAGTCCGGCGCGTTGACCATCCTAACCGTCATCGCGTCCACCAACATCTTGTCCATGGTAACATCCGGGTATTCTTTCGCGACTTCGTAGGCGATACGATCCCAGAGTACCATCCCATACCTCATCGCATTCGATTTCGTCACGAGGGTTAGGCGTCCATCCCGGGCAGCAGCAGTTTTGAATGCGAAATGCATGAGTCGCTCAATCCCCCCACGCGTGAAAATCGCGACTTCAGTCCCGACTTCAAGCGATGAATTCGGATGCGTGATACCGCCTTGTCCGGCATATTCCCCCTCTGAATTCTCCCTCACGATAACCCAATCGATCTCCTCCACCCCCGCCAACGGACTTCTCGTCCCAGGCAAAATCCGGACCGGACGGACATTGACCCATTGTTGCATCTCCTTCCGAATCGGCAGGATTAGGCCCCAGAGTGAGATGTGGTCCTCTACGTCCTTATCCCCTACACTCCCAAAATAAATCGCGTCGAAACTTTTGAGGGTCTCGATACCATCTTTAGGCATGAATTCCCCAGTCTTCTTGTATTGCGCAGATGACCAATCCAAGTCCGTGAAATCGAGCGTAAAGGCGGAGGAGGGAAGGGAGGTTAGGGCCCTGAGGCACGACACACCGGCGTCGATGACTTCGGGACCGATCCCGTCGCCGGGGAGAAGAGCGATTTTGTAGATCTTCTTGGAGTCGGGCATTGGGAGGTGGTGGGAACTTGCAATTGAAGGGGTGGAGATGTCGGGTACTTTCGCCTGGGGTGTGGGAAATGAAGTGCGGGGTGCGAGGTAACCCCCCTCTTCCTCTTCATTGCACTCACCAACTGTGGTTCTGACAGCAGAGTTCTCTCCATTGGTGCAACCTTAAACTTTAACAAACTCTAATGTCCATCACTTCCCAATGGCGGTACATTTCTCGGGTTTTGTCGCAAACTCAAACCTAGGCCTCGGGTTTCCCCACATACGTGTCCTTTCGGACCGTTCGGGCCGTGCGATGGGCGCGGCCTTGAGGACGTATCACAGCGAGGGGTCAAGCTTCATGTTAAGGTGAAATCTTGTGCGATAGGCTTGATTCCCGGTCAATTACGACATCCATGCGATTTCAGATGCTCGCTATCAAGGACCGGTGATCTGGGGAAAGGGGTGTAACCGTGGAGGTGATGGGTGTATATCATAGCGGTCATCGCCGTGCCTCCATCGAGCAAGCAAAACACTAGAACAGCATCAAACGCTTACAAACATGCCATTCCTGACACTATTCACCCGGACGAAGTCATCCTCCATTGACCTCCCCTCCTCACCTACCGCACCACGACCCTCCACCTCTTTCTCCGTCAAGACAGAGTACGAGGACGCAGAAGGCTGTACACTCGTCCTCGGTCGAGAATGTATAAGAGCTACGGAACCTGCATGTCCATATGGTATGCGCCAAGTACGCACCATTGCTGTTTGACACTTACACTTACCCGTACTTGATGCATAGATCGCTTCCACGACCGCTTATCCGCAGCGCACCACTTCACGAACTCCAGATCCACACGCCGTACAGCGGCTGCTTTGCCTCACCGTCTTCTCGCGTTCCACACAACCACAACTCTCCCGTCTCTGGGCGTCCTCACCCCACCATGGCTGTCCGCAATCCTCACCGGACGCGATCCCACGATAGCGTTATTGACGATCCAAGATTTATTGGTACCGAGTTCCCTTCGCGCAACGGCGACGTCAGACAGGGTACTCGAGGATGTGTGGAAGGGGATACTTGGGGTTTTGGTGGCATGTCGAGATTACACCTCTGTCAATTTCTCGAGCTACGAAGACGGCTGGGTCGGCGCAGAACTGTCGGAGAGGTTGACATCGGCTACATCGACACCAACACACACGAGTGCGAGTACGAGTATGAGTGCAAGAACGAGATCACCGGCGGGTGGATCGAAGCGTGCGAACGAGAGCGCCGCGCGAAAGGATGTTAGGCCTGGGGCGGTGGGAGGGATGATGGCGTATCGATCGAGTCAAGATATCCGTCGTCCTACGCCGTTACATCTACCTCAACGAACATCAGGATGGGGAGGAGCGCTTGTGGCATGATCATTGTTTTCTCGAAAAAGGGACTGGCAAAACAAGATAACGCTCAATTGCATGTTATTCGCTCTCGCTCTACTATAGCAAAAAGAACATCTCACACACTACCCATCTTTCCTTTTTTCTTCTAAAGTACACAGTGTACTGACCACCCATTTTAGGCCTCAACATTGACAAACACGAACGAAGGCTCCTGAGGCACAGCACTCAACGCCTGCACAGGAACCTCAACCTCCTCCGCGCCCTTGACACCCTTGACACCTCCATCCTCCGTCTCATGCACAACAACGACCTCGACCTCCTTCGCACCAACACTCTTCTCCAAGAACCCAAGGATACTGGAAAGAACTTCACCCTCAGAGAACAACTGCTTGCGACTCAAGATATCCTCAGCAGAAACATTTCCACGCGTCTGGAGCTTCTGCTTGATGATCTGGACGAAGGCCATAGCCTTCTTGACCTCGCCCATCTTGGAGACCTTGGGGAGGAGGGCTTTGTCGTCGATGGTGTTGGTGGCGGAGTCGTAGTGCTCGCCGACGAGGTCGACGTACTTTTGTTGCCAGGCGGGGTATGCGGCTGCGACGAAGATAGACAACTTCTTGGGCTTCTTAGGGTCGAAAGCGAGGTTTTGCTTACCCTTCTTTTGCTTCTTGAGTTGTTGGCCTTCAGCGGAGTGAATTGAGGAAGTAAGTCCACGAATGTACTCGAGAGTCGCGGAAAGGGTCTTGTCGACCGGCGCCGAGACCTTGGGGTAGAGCGCGTTCTGGACAGTAGTCTTGTTCTCCAAAATCTCCATCCAGACAAAGTCGGCGAAATGGGGCGCGACGGGGGTAATCAACAAAGCCTGAACCTCAATGAAACGCATAACCAAATCCTTGTGCATACCCTTCTCTGCAACGACCTCGCGGTACCAATCACGAAGAGACTGCAACTCGTAGAAGCCCCACTTGAGCGCGTTCTTATAATACGCAGCATCATACTGCTCCTTCGTGACCTCAATCAACGCATTTAACTCGTTCTCGAAGACGCGGTCGAACAACGAATCCTTGGGGCCAGTACGGAGTGTCGTGTCCTTCGTCATCTCGACACACCACTCCGCAAGGGTGTGCAACCTCAAAACGGCAGCATTTGCCGTCGCTTCCTCGAAGTTTGCGTCCTCGATCGCGTCACCAGCATCAGCCAACGCAATACGCGTAGCATCCGCACCGAACTTGCCGACGGCTTCACGCATGGTGAGGGAGTTTCCAGTCGACTTGGACATCTTCTCACCGTTGAGCAACAAGTGTCCGTTAGCACGAACACCCTTTGGCCAGAATCGCTCGGGGAAGATAGCGACATGGTTGTAGATCCACATAGTCAAGTGGTTAGGAATCAAGTCCTTACCCGAAACACGAACGTCAAGCGGGTAAAAGTACTCGAACTCCGCCCTCAACTTATCCAAAGTCTCAATCGGGACAGAGGTCTCAGGCTTCTCTCCACGGCAGAGGATGTAATCCCACACCGCATCATTCAAATCCTCCGCCCTGACACCCGCAGGCCCAACCTTCGCTCCATCAATCGAGGAATGAAGCTGGTGCGCAATAGTATAGTACGACATGTAGATGGTAGAATCAGATAAAGACTCAACCAAATACTGCGGGTCCCAAGGCAACTTCGTCCCCAATCCATAACTCCTCGCACAAGCCCACTGATTCAACCACGCCAACACCCCCTCAAACGCATTCCTCGTCTCCTTCGCAAAAGTGTTCATCCCGCCCAAACACCTCTCCGCCACAGCCCGCCAAGTCGACTCTCCATAGTCGATGTACCATTGGTCACAGAGGGCCACGACACATTCGTCCCCGGAGCGGGACATGACGAGGCCTTCGGGTTCGTTGTAGACGAAAGCGAGGGAGGCGTCGATCAGGTCTTTCCGGACGAGGGGTTTAGCTTTTTCGACTTTTTCACCGGCGTATTTGCCGATGAGCATGACACCCTGATAGAAGCCCTCCTTGTACGCAGCTTCCTTTGCCTCGGCCAACAACTTGGCGTCCTTGGGGGACTGGATCTTCATACGCTTGCAAAGTTCGGGGGCAGTCAAGTCTCCGTACGTGGGAGTCCTGATGATGGGGACGGCGTCGAGGGAAGCCCAGGAGGGGTCAATCTTGTAATACTCAGCCTTCTTCCTCAAATCCTGACAAGTCATGTAATCATCGGGCGAATCAGACGGAACAGACGTAACGACACCCGTTCCCTTAGTCGCCAAGACGGTCTCCATGGGGAGGACATACACCTCCTCATACACCGACAACGGCGCCTTGACTTTGGTGCCGACGAGGACGTCACCCTTGATTTGACCGAGTTGGGTGGCGACACCGCGTTCGGGGGAGAGGCCTTGGAAGGCCATGTTGTTGGCTGCACGGCGGGTGATGAGGAAGACCTCGTCCGATTTGTTGGAGGCGAAGAGACCGTAAGTGATGGAAGGTCCGACAAAGCAGTTACTTTGGCCGTACATTGTCTCAGGACGGAGTGTCGCAGCGACCATGAAGACCTTCTTTCCAGCCAACTCACTCTCAAAAGACTTGAGGGCTTCAGCGGCAGCGGGAGACCACTGCGTCACTTCGATCTTGATACCGGTGTAATCCTGGGGTCCGACGCCCTCTCCGGACGAACGGTCGTGGTCCATACACGGTTGACCATCCTTCGCAGAATAAATCGTATACCGCTCTCCAAACTTAATCCTCTGCAACATCTTCAACTTCCTCATCTGCCACTGCACGAAGCTATCGTAATACGGGTTCGCATCGGTCGTGATCATTGATCGGCGCCAATCGACACGTGCACCGAAGGATTCGCAGTCTTCGCGGCAGATTGGGGGGTAGTATTTGAGCCAGTATGAGGCGTCGGCGAATTTGTGGATTTCGGAGGTAGGGACGCCGCCGAGTTGCATGATTTGGAATTGGTATTTGAGGCCGGTGGCTTTTCCTGCTTGTTTACCCTTCTTGGCAACGATTTTGGTGGGGTCGGCATTTCCGGAAGGCTGAGAGTTCAGAGACACCGCAGCGGTGCCATTGGCGAGATCCTCATCTGTCTCCTCGGGAAGCTTGAATTCGGGACCGAACATCTCGAGCTCACGGGCGATTTTGTCGGCGGCGGATTTGATGGGCATACCAGTACAATGGAACCCAAGCGGGAACAACGCACGCTTTCCCTGCATTCTCTCCCATCCAGCGGCAAACTCGACCTTGGTCAACGTGAACGCATGTCCGAGATGGAGGGATCCGTTCATGTAGGGGTAGGCCATGGTACCGAACCACTTAGGATACGCTTCGCGGACATTGTCGGGATCGGAGGAGGCGTCGAGGTTGGCGGCTGCGAGGTCTTCGGGGGAGGGAGGGTTTTGTTCGAAGACGGCTTGTTGGCGCCAGAGGTCCTGGTAGCGCTGTTCGATGGCGACGAGGTAGTCCCTCTTCGCCGTCTTTGCGAGCTGGAGGGTCTGTGCCGAGGTCACTGATGGGTCGACGGTGGCCATGGGGGTGTATGCTGTCAGTCTTTTAGGGAGGATTTGTTTTCTTGATCTGACGCTGACTTTCCAGCTTCCCTCGGCGGCGGTACCTCGCAGCACTGGACCCCTCGCACGTGAGCCTGCGAAATCTTTCCAGGCACGCGCGCCCGTCCTACAAATTCACCCAGAAAAAAATCGCACTTCTCCTCTACACCAACCATACCGCCTAACGACGACGACCATAGTAAGTGGTGAGTACTATCCTTCGCTGAGCATCCATCGACGTCAGTGACTTCTCTCTCGCTTTTCGTTCCGTCTGTGACGAAGAGTGATGGAGTAGAGATCATATGATGATTACCATATCACAGACCTGTACCAAAACCTTCGGGTATTGAGGATAAATGTGTTTTGCCTTTTGTCTGAACAATCTCTTGTTGTCGTCGAGGCGTGCTCTTGCTTCCGTCGTTGTTACAAGTGGACGAATGCTAATTCGTTGTTAAGGTTATAGGCATGTGAAACTTGATGTGTTACGCCAACCTCGGTTCAAGAGGGAGTTCTCCTGGTCTTTGTGTCGGGACGTAAAAGTGTTCACCCGGCTGTTCTGCAGGACTACAGTTCGAATCGAGCGGTAGGAAGTACAGATCGGAGGTCATTATTACGTCCCGCCGCACAGATCAAACATATCATCCCCAGGAAACGCTCACAGCAACATCGCCTCTCATCCCCGACCGCCTACTCGTATGAGAACATGTTATCTCATACAAATGACTCCTCTAACTTCCACATTCAACAACATTCCTAGCTTGAGTGGTGTAATGGTAACATGGTACCTTCCCAAGGTACCGCCCCGGGTTCGATTCCCGGCTCTGGCACGTGCTTTTTGCTTTCCTTGTAGCTTTCCTTTGGTAGCTATATATTTGAGCAATAAAATCGTTGCGATTGTTTTGTCCACGAACCTGGCAGTTGTTCAGTCTCGTTTGCAATTGTGCGCGGGTCAGGTTTCCGATGGCAGCACGGTTATAATAACCGTGGGAACTATGGCTACACGGCGCTGACCTCGCTCTCATGACATCGAAATGTCGACAATTCCTACGATGTATACCCAGGCATGCGATTGATGTCAACCATCCAAGGGCTGATCGCTCAACCTTTCGAGTGCTTGATGGGACCCCCGTGAAGAGCCCGACATCTCCCCGTCGAAGAAAGAATGTCGGGAGCGGAGGACTGGGGAAGAGGTTTGCGGCGGCGCATGGGGAGGGGGATGGAGGGGCAGGGGAGTATTTTAATTTTACGATGACGCCGTTTCCACGACCTACATGGCAGGTATTCTCCCTCCGGAGGAGGAGGAGGATGGGATTGTGCTGACGATGGTTAACGCCGTTGGAGAGAGGGGCGAGGAGAGGTGTGAGTTGTTTGTGTTGGATGCGAGGCGATGGGAGGAGATTGGGAGTGCGTGTTTGGGGGGATGGCATGCGAAGAGTGTTCATGGGAGTTTTGTTGATGCGAATTGAGTTGGGGTTTCGGTGACACGATCTCTGGACAGCGCTTTTAGGACCGAAGATGCCAGCATTCCATCGGACGCATGAACATACCTGCACCTCGCTTCACGTCGGCATCTGCCTCGTCGGAAATTGCGACAAAGAGCTACCTCTCGCAGGATCTCCCCCGGCTCTTGACGCCGCAGACTGAGCTGGCAGGATTGGCCGCGGTACGTGTTTATTCTCGGACGACGGCGCTGGCGGGTCCAGAGCGTTTTGAGAATCTACATACCGGTAGACGGAGAGCTGCTTCAAAACAAAGTCGGCCCGCGATATCACAAAGGACAAGACTTTATCACCACGTGATCCCGGGATATCGATATCGATACAAGTTGACACTGTAATGACCAGCACGTGCAAGAAAACAGCTACCAAGGTATACCGAACGCTAAATCCTGCACAAATCCAAAAAGCTCTCCTCAACCATGACCAGCAGTACTAATGGTTCAGACATGCGCAAAGCGACAACTCTGACCATACCTACACCCCCCCTTCCTCCAAAAACTACACTCCTTCACCCCTCCTCCTCCCGCTCCTCCTCCTCCTCCTGCACCAAACGCACCTCCACCACCGCCACCCATCGACATCCCCCCCAACCCCACACTCAACTCATCCTCCAAATCATTGGCTCCCATCCCAGCCTTAAGCGCATCCAAAAACTCGGCCGCGTCTGGGTCTGTGGGTTGGATTCCGTACTCCGCCAACATACCCACCTCGACCGCCGAGAAGCCATTCGCCCCTTGAGAGTGGGAGCCGTAAGCTTCGTAGGCTGCTTCGTCAAAGTCGAAATCGGGTTCGTTGAACTCTTGTACAGGGGTGTATGCTGAGTGTAAATGCGAGTGAGAAGAGGGGGTAGGGTTCGAGGATTCAGCGGCTTGTGCTTGTGCTTGCCCGGCGCGGACGGCGAGGAGGAAGGCGTGGGCGTTGGGGTTTATTGGGGACATACCGAATTCTTCGAGGTCGCGGAGGTCAGCAGATGTAAACTCTGCACTAGACTTTGGTGCGGGTGCGGGTGCGGGAGGTGCGACGGTGGTGGTGGCGGGGATGACTGCCTGCATTGCTGCTGGAGGCGGCGGGGGCATCGCAGTCGCAGTCGAGGTCGCAGCAGCCGGGCCATCGACGTGCGCAAACTGACACGAACTCCCATTCCGACAAGCTCCCTTCTTGTAGAACGTGCACTCCCTCACACCTCCGTGCCCTCGTCCTTGTCCTCCGCCCCCGACGGCTCCAAAGGAAGGAGGTTGAGCAACCTGACTGGCTCCTCCGTGGCTGAATCGACAGCTTGAACCATTTCTACAGGCGCCTTTGGCGAAGAAGAGGCATGGCGGTGCTGATTGAGTTGACATTGTGACTGCGGGGATTGGTTGTTTAGGGGGTTGGTGGTGTGAGCTGGACGCGAGGTACGGTACGGTGTCGGTGTTTTGTGCCTGTCTTGTGCCTGGGACAACCTTACCGGGGGAGAGCGGGCACATGACAGGAAAGATTTCGATTCAGCTGTCGTAATCGCGATTGTCGCATCGCTTACCGGCACCTCCAGAGTCATGCGGTTGCTTGAGCGGGGGACTTTCACATGAACCCGAATTCCGTGAGATCCGAAAGTCAAAGGCGAAAACAGTCCGGATCCCATAAGGTTCAAAACCCTCCGATTCTCGATCCGGTTTGAATTTGGCTGTAATTGAGCATATCCAAGTACCAAAGCAGACTTGCGAGTAGATCCATCTCGTAATCACCCAACCCCACCGTAGCCCCGCGGCCGATTTCTGCGTCGTCCGAGACACAGGTAAACTCAGCATGGCACCTTATACGTAAGAGGCAACCCCATGGAGCCGGAACTTTAAGGGGGTTCGAGTTCCATGTCGTCTTCGTATACGCACTTCATAGAACGGGGGCCGGGTGCGGGTGCGGCTCAAGAAAACGAATGACACGACGACGTGGTGCATGAACGTTAACTTACACACATTTCGGTAATGTAATGTACGTTAGGTAGACCATGGATCTGGAGACGTGTTGAGGTCATATGACATCGATTGCGATTGCGTGTCACAGCCGCAGCGGCCGGGATCGGTGCGTTTATCTACTGTGTTGGGTATATACTGGTCTTGTTTCCCGACGTACCCTGAACCCTCCAAGGCATATATCCCGACATTTGTGACGGTTCAGACGGACAATCGGACAATCGGATCAGAGGAGCTCAAGGTTCGTTTTCGTTCATGCTATGTCGTCGTTCCCAACTCCAATCCCACCTCCCCGTCCACCACCGCGAAAGGTCGATCCGATCCACCGACGACGAACGGCGGAAGCCTGCGATCGGTGTAAACGTCGCAAAACAAAGGTATCCTCTCCTCTCCTCTCGTCTCTTTTCCTCTCCAATTGGCTGATTGTATGCGCGCTCATAGTGCGACGGCTCCCAACCCTGCGTACAATGCCAATCACAAAACGCCGAATGCGTATATACCGGTTCCTCACGCTCTCGTCAAGGTCGTGGTGGTTCGACGTCTGAGTCGCCTGTGTCTACGCCTGGGACTTCGGCGGGTGCGTCGGCGAGTGCGTCGGCGACTATGTCGTCTTCGGCGTCGGGGAGTGGTGCTGGGAGGCCGACGTCGAGTGGACGTCCGCACCCGTTTTATGGGACGGCACCGCCTGAGGCGCAAGGACAAGGGCAATCGGCGCCGGCGCCTCCGCAGAGGCCGTTGGTTGGACCGGGTGGGATGATGCCCATTGGAGGGGATATTGATCCTTTGGCGAGGTCGAGTTCGTTTTTCGGTGGTGGTGGTCAGCAAGGAGGACAGTCAGGAAGCGGTGGTGGTGGGGGAGGAGGAATGATACCGGGGTTGAGTCCGTGGGGGAGGAGTGTGTTGCCTCTCGAGTTGACCTTTCCGCAGATGGGGCAACAGCAGCAACAGCAAGACACGCGGTTTGAGAGGTTCATGAGGACGGAGAGATCGGAGGAGGAGCAGATGCCTGATGTGCCGGAGGTACAGGGTGATGAGACCCGACCGAGGGCGGCTATGGCGAACGAACCGAAGGAGTTTTTTCCTGCGGCGACTCGAGAGCATTCTCGGACTGAAGCCGAGGGTGAGGAAGAACAGGGAGGAGAAGGAGAAGGAACAGGCGTCCGCGAAACACAGCAAAAGGAGGGAGAGGTCGAGAATCTGGTCAATGTCACCTCCCGTCTCGTCCTCGACTCCAAAGGGAAAGCCCGGTTCCTCGGTGAATCATCACCCCTAGCATTCCTCGGCTCCGTCCGTAAGGATGTGGAGAGACGGTATGGACCTTCTTCCTTCACCCGCGACACAGCACAAAACGTCATCTCGGACGGTGTGAGCCTCCCTGGTCGTCCAATCCCCTTCCAAGCTCAACTTCCTTCGCGGCAAGTCGCCGACGTCCTCGTCGAGGCGTTCTTCAAGCATGTTCACAATTTGCAGCCAGTATTTAGTCGTGATGGGTTCTGGAAGAAGTATGAAGACATGTGGAAGGATCCGAACAGTATGGGACGCGTGTGGTTTTGTCATATGAATCTGATATTGGCGTTGGGATGTTTGTTTAAGGATCCCACGCCCGGATTAGATGCCGACGGGATTAAAGAGGAGGGGAAGCAGACTGCGGAGCGGGCTGTGTTGTTCTACGAGACGGCTCGGACATTGATGGATGAGGTCTACGAAAGTGGAGAGTTTCATTGCGTACAGGCGAGTATACTGGCTGCTCTTTATCTTATTACCGCGGGACAGAGGAATGGATGTTGGACTTTTGTCGGGATCGCGATTAGGGTTGCGCAAGGGTTTGGATTACATCGGAAGGCTGGGTCAGAGAGTTTACAGGATGATGGGATTGATGGTGCGAACCCGGAGATGAGGAAGAGGGTTTGGTGGACGTTGTATGCGTTGGAGACATACATCGCTTCCACACTCGGGAGACCCATCGCGATTCGGTATGAGGATTGTGATGTGGAATGGCCCGTCGTTCCGGAAAGTCCGAATGGAGACGCGATTGAGCCGGAGCCTTTACGTTCGTTGTTTATCTTGCATACGGCAAAGTTGGCGACGGTCGTTAGTGAGATTATGAGGAGAGTGTATCCGGCGAGGCATACGGAGAGTATGATGGATGTTATCAAGGATATTGCGGGGCATATACGCAAGTACTCGACTGAGTTACCGGAGGAGTTGAGGCCGGTTAATCATCGGTGTGGCGGTGTCAGGGAGGAGGATATGCCCATGCGGATGGTTTGTCAGCTCCAGCTCGAGAGGTTCTGGGCAATCATGTTACTTACGCGACCCGCGTTCTTCCGCTATGTTGGTGAAGGAGGGAAGAGGGCTGAATTGAAGGAGTACGCGCATAGCTGCGTCTTCGTCGCTCGAAAGTACATCGAGTTAGCGTGGGACCAACATGCCCGCGACCTCATCCACCGCCGCCAATTCTACATCGTCCAAGTCCTCTTCGCAGCTTCCGTCATAACCCTCTTCGACCTTTCCGTCCGCATCATCCGCTGCCCTGAAGCCGAAGCGGAGAGCATCCTCGCGATCGTGGATCGAGCGACGGGGTTAATGAGGTATTGTGGAGAGTGGGATGTGATTGCGTGGAAGGCTTTGGGGATTGTGGAGAGGTTTCGGGATGCCCTGGTTGCGATTCGGGCGAGGAAGAGGGGGAGGCCGGGGAGTAGTGAGAGTTCTGGATCGGGGAGTTCGGAGCAGAAGAGGAAGGGCACTGGACCGCCGGAGAAGACGCAGAAGGGCGGGACGGGACCAGGAGGCAGTGGAGGACCTGCGGAGACTGCGCAGTGGCAGCAGAGGTTTCCTGAGGCGGCTGCTGGCAGTGATACCGGTGGAAATGGCAACGCGGGCGAGCACCGACGATGGAGATCTCGTGAAGCTCCCCACAGTCCGAGATCACACCGTCACTACACGTACACCCATCGTCAAGAACCCAGCACCGGATCCAACGCCTCAGCGTACACAACCACTTCCACCGCCTCCACTAGGTCTTCTGCATCCGCGTCCACCACCGGTAGGGCCGCGGGTAATGGTACTGCGTCGATCGCACCGTGGGATAAGAAGCATGGGGTGAATTTACAGTATGCGAGCCATGCGTGGAATAGCCCAGAGCTCGAACCTTACCTTCACTTACCCACGACTATCAATAACGATAACCCGGAAGTAGCCTTAAGCGTGGGGTCGTCGGGACCGGAAACGGGGACGGCTGTGTCTCCACAGACTTTGCCGGAGATATTGGCTGCTCTTAACCTTACGACGTGGTTTCCTGAGTTGCATGGGATGGAATACGATCGGATCTATGCCCGTTATAATGATCGCGATCCCAACCTCCAGAGGATGCAAGGAGGTTGGGAGGGGGATGTGGATGTGGACATGGAGATGGACATGGAGGAGAGCGAGGCAGAGGAGCGGGAAAGGGCTAGGGAGGTTGAGGTGTTTCATCGGATGATGGAGGAGTTTGAAAGGGGGGAGGGGCCGAGGGGGCAAGGAGGGGAAGAAGGAGTTGGTATGGGAGTGGGAATTGGGTCTGAGTTTCAGGGGCCGTTGGGGTTGGCGCAGAGTTTGGGTTGGGCTTAGGCTTGGGTAAAGGGGAGTATGGTGTTTGGCTTTGCTTGTGGTGGGGATACCGGTGATTGCTCCAGCTACAGGGCATCATCCTACATTCATTGCGAAGGGTACACGAACAAAACATTTGAACTCGCAATGAAGATCGACATTTGAAATCCCATCAATCTTGCGTAAAGAGGATCGCTGCCAACGTAAGCCAAGGATCGACATCAGCGTTCTACCCAATCCGCTTGCGCTTACCTGACGAGAGGACTCGTACCGGAGTGTTTAGGATGTGTTGTACTTGCTGTTTGATGACGAGAAAAATGTGATTGCCTAAAGAGCTGAAACTATGGTACACACCAGTAGTAGCTGATCATGACCGCTTGACGGCGCATGGACGTTAACTCTCTCGCCTTGGCCATGAAGCTGAAGGCCCGTTGGACCGTTACCCTTAGCCGGTACCTGCCAGTTGCTCTCACCGACGTTCTTGCTCATGATCACCGGCCGCGCCGCGGTCATTACGATTCCCAAGTCGCACGCAACCCCATGGCCAATTCTAGATCTTCCCAGCCAATCGGTGATTGCGCATTGACTAGCTGGACTTCAGTGTTCTAGGCTCGCTTTCACTGACAGTAAGCTCATCGATATGTGATGCGGTCTGATCGAACACCGGTGGTGACCAAAAACCTCACCTCCACTGACAATGACATGAAAATGGACTCACGCTCAAGGCAGAACCCTGGCGTAACAAATCCACACAACTAATCGAAGACCGCATCAATTCCCTGGCCCCCCCACCTCCTCCCCTTACCTCGCAATCGCGACAATTAGCATCCCAACACAAAGCAACCGCGCGAGGTATTTCGATGATAGGATGAGCTTTAAGCTGTGACAGGGGTTGGAGGCGCATCGGCCGTTGGGGAGTATTATGAGGGCGAGGAGAGGGTTTTATGAGGTTTCGAGTGGGTGAAGGATTAGGGAGAATGTGGGGGTGGTGGGGAGGGCTGACCCGGGGGAGAGGTGCCGGCGTGAGGAGAGGGTGGGAACGGTGGGGAGGGTGTGTGGATGAGTAGGGTTGGGGTGGACCTGTATGATTAAGGGTGATGTTTATCATTGGTCAAATGGCAAGCCTCGACAATATTTTATCTCTGGACTCTGTGTAGGAACAGCATGCCGTGTCGTGGTGTTGTCCTTTAGATCGTCCATGGCACTGGTACCGGCTCCAGTTACCTTGCTTATTTCCTTTTGAAGTAAGCCAAAAATGAGGTATTTGCATTCAAAGGTCCTCATGGTGAATTCGAAATAAATATGACAAATGAGGAAGTTTCAAGCGCGTCCTATGCAAAATACGTATACACATGCCTTGCGATGCCGATCCGTCGCGATCTGCGCAATAAAAGCCAGGTTTTGGAGACTTGGTAACGGAAAACAGGTTTTCGCCGTATGCGGTGTTGTCTTTCCATCTTAAAATCATGCTCTCTGCTTGCCTTGGGCACTGAACCTTTCATAACGTCCCGCGCCGGGCTCACACGCTATAGGCGCTAGCTGGCTATAGCGAGATTCCAAACCTTGTCCGCTCTAATTCCCATCAAGAAAGGGCGCGAACGAAGCCTCTCCTAGTTGCCTACTTTCTGTCTTGGAGATAGAGACGCTCTTTCTGCACACGAACGACGCATCGCTTTGCCTTCTTGGAATAAGGTTTACCGGCTCATATCCGGGCCTGCAAAGTACATGTACAGCTGACCGGTCAATCGCCCAAATCGTCCAATGAGCACAATATGTTCAAGTCGATGACGACTGATGACGATAGTGCGCTTGTCCGGCTGGTCGGGTCAGCTGTTTGGTTGCAAACGTCACCCGATGCCTTGTTCCGTGCGGGGTATCTGAATAGTATAAGGAGGGGCGGCGTCACCTCCCCCCCACTACATCAACCGTACTCCGACCGCCTCGATACCCAGCACGCCAAGGGCTCCCACATCAAAGATGACTAGGTCGAAAGATAACTCAACTGATATGTAAGTCTATACGCTTATGATTCTCGATCGTGCCTGCCCATTGAGCAATCGTACAGTATTCCGTGGTGGCAACAGCGCTCGGTGGACACGGAGGATGACAACTTATTTCTCAGAAGCAATCATTTCATTCCTAACGAAGTAGGAACGCTCTGGGAACATTTCCGCGACCACGGCTGGATCACCTCTTCGGCAGAATGCGTTCGTCGTAGCGTGGAAGATTACACCGGACGTCTCTTGTTATCGCACATTGGCAACGTCAGCGCGAAGCATGAAGTAAGAGTGTCATTGCTGAGATCATACGGGACAGCGAGTATTCTTCAAACACAGGTGTTACCCGGGTTCTGGGGACCTCCACATTGGGAAGGGTCTGTCAAGGGCCTAATGTTAGCCAAGCGTTGCCGTGAGGTGACAGGTCAATGGCGTAACCCCCTAGCGATTGCGTTCTGATTGACCAGACCCTTCGGGGTCAATCGGCTTGTTCTACCGATGTGGTTGAGATCCGGCACCCACAACACCGGGCTCGGGGGCGATTAATGTACATACGGGGGTTAACCCTTTTGTTTGGTCTCTTTTTGATAGTGCTTCCGCCGTTGAGTTCTGGCACTCTTTACCAGAGGAAGCCGTACCACTTACCACGCCCATGACACCACCTACGACACCATCCAAGCCCACGACACCACCCACGACATCCACGACATCCACGACATCCACGACATCCACGACATCCACGACATCCACGACATCCACGACATCCACGACATCCACGACATCCACGACATCCACGACACCAAAAATGCCGAGCCGACCTCGCGAACCTGGCCTTGCCCAATCCACCGCAACAACACTCCGCAAGGTCAAGGTCGACACCCGTGCAGGTGAAAACAAGTTGTTCGGCTATAATATATCAACAGAGGTAAGCCTCGACCTGTCTTGCCGACGGTATTCGACCGATTTTAACACTTGCCAACAGCTGAAGTTGGCCACGATGCAAATTCGCCTTTATCGGACTCGGCCTGACTTCCACACGGATCCCTCCCAGCTAGACGGAAGGACG